>NW_022987803.1:6626385-7226385 GCF_902827165.1 Trematomus bernacchii | reverse complement strand
ATTGAATTATTTTCAGATTAGTTTTTGGTTACTCTGCCTCCCAAAATGAACAGTTTACACGCTGGGATATAAATGACCAAGGGGGTAATTTATAGTCGGTACAAGGAGAACATGTTCCCCTTACCTTTATAGTATTGTGACGATTCTCAAATATAAACCTCTCGGAACATCTTCGAGGTGATAACAATTTTGGAACACTTATCTGAGTCACCTTCAGTTACTGTGCACTTAGTGCAATGTTCTTTGAGTGCTTTCCAATGTTTTCCTGCCCTTGGCTTTGCCTCTCAGGCGTTATTTAGGCTACCTCATCTTATTAGTGAAGGTTTTTCAGGGCTGTAGGAAACCGGAAAACTACTTCAGTTTTCAACTACACTCATGCTGTAAAAAGACAAAACTGTATAATTGGAAAGGAAACAAAAGAAATCTGAATTAATATCTTATTAATGCTAACACACCAATAGATCGTAGTACAAGGAGCACATACTTGAACTCCTTAGGTAAATAGTTTTATATTTGTATTGCACATTCTTAAATTCGTTTATCATGTTCATTTCTTGAACTTTCTTGACTTGACCGACATACGGTCAAGTCCCGTATATCGTACAAAGTACTCCTCCTCACCTACAAGTCCCTCCATGCCCTTGCCCCCCAGTACCTATCGGACATCCTTCACCCACATGCCCCACCCCGGAACCTGCGGTCCTCAGACTCTGGCCTGCTTACCACCCCCCGCACCAAACTGCGAACCTTCGGGGACAGAGCCTACAGTGTGGCAGCCCCCACCCTCTGGAACGCTCTCCCTGCGGAGATTCGCAACATCCCCACACTCGACGCCTTCAAAAGGGCCCTCAAGTCCCATCTGTTTGCCAAGGCTTTCGGCCCCTAATCGATCTGTTGTTTTGTCTGTCTGACTTTTGTTTTGTTATGTTTGTTTTTGCTATATGACTTGTAAAGCGACCTTGGGTCCCTTGAAAGGCGCTATATAAATGCAAGCTATTATTATTCAATATTCATAATGTATTTTATTTTATCTTTCATTGGAACTTTCATTTAACTTCTTATATTTATGTCGTTTTGTTTCTATTCTTTTTTAAATACTTTTTTTGCACATTCTTATGTTAGCTTCTTGTGTTTATACAAATATTTTGTATTCTATTTTATAAAATATTTTATTGGACATTCTTATGTTTATATAAATAGTTCTATTCTAATTTTGTAATCACGCAAACCAATTTCCCCCGGGGTAAAAATATTTCTGATTCTGATTACATTTTAAATGTATTTTAACCACCCCACTCCTACACACACACACACACACACACACACACACACACACACACACACACACACACACACACACACACACACACACACACACACACACACACACACACACACACACACACACACACACACACACACACACACACACACACACACACACACACACACAGAGCTTTGGCCTTACCAGCAGTGTTCCTTACACTCCCTCAATTCCTCCCTAAGCCCAAAGCTAAAAAACAACCCAGCAGAAAACCACAAGAACCATGCATCACCACAGAAATCCACACCAAGCATGACCCCTGTTGTCCTGTCGAAACACTGATAACACGTAACTCTTTTCGAAAAAATCCTTCAGTTTGAGGATGACTTACACACACATAACCACCGGATGATCTCTCACACACACAGCCTCCTGCGCAGCCACAGATAAACAGCGTGTGACTCACAGACTTTAGAGGAGCAGGAGAAGGTGAGTTGTGCCCTTCCACTCAGGACCTGAGGATCCTGAAATGACTCATCTGAGAGAATGCGTTTAATCCAATTTGGAGGCGTCTGCCATGGCTGCACCAGGTTTTATGATTGAACCTGTTATCTATCTGTTAATCTAGTTATTGTCACCTAGAAGCAGCATTACAAAGATTATGAGCAGCATGAGGGGAAAGAAGTCATGAGTAAAGGGTACTGAGTTCATGATGATTTGCAGCTAAATTGAAGCTTAAAAATAAGATTGTGTAAATGAGTTATTTTATCGCACAAATTCTCTTTGTCTTACTGTCATCATATCTGGTGGAAAAATCACACGTTTTGATAACTATGTGCCTTTATCTTGCTATACTTTAGGACATCCTATCTCATGTAGACTGCAGAGCGCACAAATTGAGTGGAAATATCATAAAACGCATTTAATTCCTCCCCATATCCCGCATCTCACATGCACATTTGCACCGATACAAAGTGGAGATATGATGCGCTTTATATCCAAATTCCCATCATATCAGATCAATTGAGCATATCATGACTATTGTTTCCATCATTTGCACTCGCAGGGTTTCTTTTAATTGGGAACGTTTTAGCACCTGAGGGTAGATAATTCCCAGCTTCTGATCTGCCCTCATAGAGGGACGCATACCAACAATTATCTCATGTATAAGCCCCATGAAGCTGTCTTAATAGCTGCAAAATAATCTTCTCCCTGTGCAACTTGTATGATAGCACACTGAGTTAGAGAGACACATCGCCTTCGATGCTGTCACAGAAGCTGATGCAGGATTAGATGTGATGGGGTCTGTGGGTTAAAAGAAAAATGGTGGATGCTGGAAGTATTTTGATATGAGACCAGGAAAAAGAGTTGCATGCACTGACAAAAGAGGACGTTTTAATACTAAAATCAAGCGAACCCCTCTAGAATGCATTCTGAAAACCGGAAAGAAATGTCATATTATCAAAAATCAGCTCTTGACTTTTAAGGTTTTAACACAAAGGGGACATTGCGCCCTTTATGACGGACTCCTGCAGTGTTGCTTCCCACCAGAAGTGAATAGCTGAAATTCTGCAGAGTGTGAGGCAGCTGACATGGTGTCATCATCATTGATCTGGTCACTGTTAAGCTGTGTTGACACCTGCACTAATCCATTGGACATGCACCCGGTAGGGGGAAAGCAATCTTGGAAAGCTGGACATGCTCGCCACTTTTATCAAGGTGAAGCTGGATACAAGTGCAAAGACACTTGTGTGGAATATCTGGTAACTTTGCTGTGAGTCATCATGTTATCACGAAGAGGATTTGCAAGCGGTCTTAATGAATATTGACACAGGGCAAACAATCCTGTACTCTGTTTTTAGTTTAATCTCAGCACAGGCAGCGGTAATCTTATTAACTGATAAGAGAGAGATGCTCATGTCATAATGTACTGGCACAAGACAAAATAAATAAATTGCAAAGGAAATCTGCCAAAAATGTGATGTAAGATTGGATTAAGTGAAACAGATTTTAGATTATTAAGAAATATAAAATGTATAATATCTTTATGGAAATGCATATATCAAGCGGCCTGTTGTGGGATACAAATATTTAGATTTCTGTTGGGTTTCTAAAATTAAAAAAAGAAAGAAACTAAATCATGCCACTTTCTGTAGTAAAATCCATTATTATAATTAGTGTATTATATTTATAAAATATACTGTATTTGACTGCTTCCTGTAAACATGTTTCATCCAACATTTCCCGTGTGAAGTCATCTATCTGTAAATGGCACATTAACCACCCAACAGCCCCCCCCCCCCCCCCCCCCCCCCATCTGCGCCAGTATAGTCTTTACTGATAATGGAAAAAAAGATTATGCACATTAATTTCCATGATCATTAAAATCATTATTACCATGCTTAGCATATTAACAGCGTTCACTACTTTTTTCCCCCACTTGTTTGAGGTTGACACCTGTAAACCTATAAAATGGCTTTTCAACCTTCTTTGAAGCGTTTGTGTGATGTACAGTATTTCATCTGACAATACTCCAAAATCCATAAAAAGGGCAAATTAAGATGCGTTTGAAGTGGCATTCACTAGTGCTATTTTGATGAATTAAGCTGAAATATTAGTGAGAATTTGAGGAACGATTCCAAAATCCAACTTTTTATTAGCTTTTTCAGTGTCATTAAACTACATTTTATAATACTTTGTGGATTGTTGGTAGATTTCATATATTTATACTGTATTCTATTAGACAAAAATCAGGTACACCTTTAACTGCGTTCTCAGCATGATCTGAGACTTTCTCTCTTGTTAATTGAGTAATTATCAGGTGCGTTGTGGGTACTGCTGACTGTGACTGTGGTGCCTTCAGAGCCGCAGGGAGACAATCAGAGTAATGGAAAAAAAGATTACTGCAGGTGAGTAGGGTTATTTACAGCATCACCTCCGAGGTCAAAATCCAAGATTACAAAGCCGGAAAGAAGAAACGACACTCAATAAAAAAACAAACTGAAAACGGGAGAGAAACCTAACAGTGGTTGCCCTTTAAAAACAAAATCCCCGAAGGATCTATTAGCCCGTGGTTCCTGCATTGAAGACACAACAAGTCCTTACCTAATTAACTCTTTTTTAAGTCACACACAGATAAGCTCACACTCATATATAAAAAAAAAGTCACCGTTGAGCACTTCCTTACCTGTTTCTGTGACGTAAAGATCTCTCAGTCCTCCTTCTGTGCTTCAACAGGAGAGTTTGAGTGGCTCAGCTCGTATCCTCAGGCTAAGGGTTTCAACAACTGATCGCATGCCTCCTCTGAGGCTTCTTATAATGGCACACCCCTTCCCTCCTGGCTCAACCCTCCAGTTCTCCCCCCCCCCCCCTCCCTTCCCCTGTGTATCACCATTCACATCACCATAGAGGAGGGTAAGAGAGAGGGGTGGATTCCCCCGTTCTGTCACGCACAAACCCCGGACAACCCGTGACCCGTGCTGACGTAGGAGGCGATGCCTACGCCACCGCTTTTATCTTCATTGAGCCAACTAATGGGGCTCTAAAAAATACGCATTATCCACAGTGAGGTTGAGCCGGAATTTCTACGTCTAAGGTGTCCATAAAACTCACAACCTCGACGCCAACCTGCTGCCAAGGTCAGGGAAACAATATCCTAATCGAATCAGATGTTTTTCCCAGAAAGTTTCTAAAAGAAGCACCCGTGGAGAACAACAAGTCTTTTTTTTGTTTTCAATGTGATTTTATACTTATTTTGAATGACAGAGAGAACATAGAGAGAGCCGGGTATGAATATATGGAGTGTGAAGTCAGCCTAGGTCTGCAGACGGGAGGTTAATATGAGTCATGCGGTAGATATTGAGGATGGAAAACAAGACCTGTTCTAAGGTCCCAGGGGTCTCTCTGTGAGTACAAACATATTGAGTGTTCAGTTAAAATGGTGATGTTTGGGAATGGAGATGAAGTTAGAAAACAAGTCAGGGGGATAATCAAAGTCATTAGGATACATTGGCTTAGAGCCAGCAACGCCAGTCAAAGATTTTTAAATCAATGGAGTAGATAAAGTAGACTCGCAGTTGGCCCAAGAGTCGATCACCAACGTCAATAGGATTCATCCTCTGGGGACTATGAATGTATGGATAGCATGTCATGGTAATTCTTTCAATTATTGTTATGGTATCTTTGTCAAGATTAAAGTTTGGAACTGACCATCTGAATCTTAAGCCATGCAGCTTGTGTGGCTCGGAAGCAATTGATTGTTATCTCTACCAAACGTAAGCCTGTAGGGAAATAAATGACTGTCAGCAGCTTATCTGGCATGGATGAGAGCAGCGCTACGTCACTGCCTAACAAAATGTTGCCCCCCCCCCCCCCCCCCCCCCCCCCATTTTCCAGTGAAAACAAAGAATATGCGGCAGGTGGAAAATAATAGCTTCATCATGCTTAAAAGCTGCTGTGTCATGTATTGCATGTCAAACAAAACAAAAAATCCAAAGGTACAATTATCTTTGCTTTCACTAAGAAAAAAAGACGATAAAAGAAAAGATCTGTAGCTTCAGGACACCCAAAGAGAGGACGAAGAGCGTTTACAGTGGGTCCTGTCAGTGAATACGTCTGTGGGAAACACTTCACCACAGCTAAATTATTAAGCTAATGAGGTTGACGTCAATACTATAAGTAAACATATGTTATCTTAAAAGTCAAAATAGTGAATGTAGATGCTGCATTGGAATATAAAACACAGACAAACCAAGAAAATCCCAGTTTAGGTGTTAGCCTGCTGCCTGACAGGACATCGTTCACCTATTGTGTCTGATTTCATCATATATCATCGCCGATCATCAATCGTAAATTAAATTGTGGAATTGATTGCCCGACTAACCGTTGTATTCGTGCACCTTGTAATACAAAAATGCAAGTATTCCTAATTTCTTAAATCTGACTGGTGAAGACCGCTAAATTTGTATTTACTGCCAGTCAATGACATAATTATTTTCATCCGGAAAGGGGCGTGACCATTACGTAGAAGTAAAGTCCCTCGTTGGGTTGCTCTCAAGTATACAACTCGAGCCATCGGCCTAATATATTTGTGCACATTTACGCTTCTATGCTCAAGGACCCCCTGTGGTCATTAATCTTAAACCAACTTTATTGACTATAATATTCTTTAATTGAATGCTGACTCCACCCTTCTCTTAAAGGCCCAGTAGGGGCTGCAAAGGGTCAAGTGTTGCTTCAGTAGCATAACCCATTACCTGCAATTGGCTAGGCTAAAAACATGCCATTATTTATTCTGTTGAAGCACACATTTTCACCTTTGTCATGGCTCAAAAACTCCATTCATAAACTAATATGGTCTCATGTTGAACGGGAGCATCTACAGATGAATGACTTCACCGTTTGTTATGATCCACCAAGGTAAGGTATTATACAAAACTAATACGTTTTGACTTTGACATGCTAAGGAAATATCAAAATGTCTTTGATAATAATACCCACAGCACTTCTTTGATCACACCAAATTCATCTCCCTCCCCATTGTGAGCTGTCATTAGCTTTAGCTCTGCGTAAAAGTGTGAATGCTGGCCCTGATCCTGTGTGGGGTCTGATAGTGATGGATGAATTGTGTACATAGACAGGGCCCCCGGTGCGGCCGAGATAAGGAGCCCAGAAGAACAAGCAGCCGTTGCGAGGCCTGTCTGTCATTGATATCGCTGCTATCCACTGGCTGTCCAGTGTACATAAACGCTTCCTCTGGTGCCCCCAGGCAATGATTAGCTCGATGACGGAGAAGGTCCAGCTTAACATGACCACCGCATCACGTTAAAACCACGTAGGCCTACCTACAGCTTTGGTATGGAATATCTTTAAAAAAAATTGAAGACATAATAAGCATCAAAGCCATTTTAATTCCTTGTTGTCTTAAAATGTGGGTTAATCGAACTGAAAATAGAGTATTTTGACAAGAAATTAGACATGGGAGAGTTTTATCTGAATTTAGACAGTACGCTTGTTTTCTTACCTTCACTGTTAAGCTTTGTCTTTAGTCTCTGTTCACAAAATCTGTAAAACAAACCAAGAGTCAAAAACATTATTGTTCAAACATATAATCTTACATGTTTTAAATATAAACATATTTCTGGCATCAAGCACAGTCCGAACCGTTACAGTGTTGAAGAAATGCTGTGTTCTAAGACTGAAGCTTTCATCATTCACTTATTCTCCAAAAGAATTAGAAAAGCAAATAATCTTCTATAGAAATGTGTAATTGGTTAGCATTAAAGCTTTAGGATTCATTATTAAATGTATTGATTTTCATCAATGGAAACCTGATAAATAATAACAATTATTTCTATCAGCACTTTAATCAATTATGCCTTTACCATGAATCAGCGAATGGTCAATAAACAACACCTTATAATGGAAGGTGTTTTATAAGCACTGTTCCCCCCTTTTTGGGGGGGGAGAGAATGATAGCTAACATAAAAGCAGAACGTGTTATGCAATCGGTATAAATGCATTATCTGTCCCAAGAGAATTCCCTATAATTAACTCCATTTTGAAACTCGCACTGCAGTTCAATAACGATGGAGATAAAAGAACACACATGTGCCAAACCACATTAAAATGAAGACACATCTTCACCAAATTGACAAAACATAGGCAGCGTTAACTAAAAGCGCTGCATAAACAAAAAGCTGCAAATAAGAAGCTCAAAACACAACAGTTTTTTATTTGCAGCGTTTTTTTGGATGCTACACTTTTACTAAACGCTGCTCATGTGTTGTCAAGTTGGTGAAGATGTTTCACATTGAATGTGTTTCAGCACATTTGCATTTTTATATATACACATCGTTTTCAAAAGTGCAGCGCGTTTCTCCTAATGGAATTGTTTGGGGCTGTTGTAGCGCGTTTGCACCTGTCGGCCACCATACATATCCGCTGTTTAAGTTAAACACCTCGTTTTCTAATCTCCATCCCAACCAGCTGATGTGTTTTACCATCCTCCTCCTCAATGAAACCCAATGATGTAAAACCAGGGGAGCAGAGGGGAGGAGTGGGGGTTCTGCGGAGGTTTATGGCGACTCTGGGCTTTCACCTGTCAGGACACAAGTGACAGTTATTAACAGCAGGACCCGAAATGAATTCTGTCAGAGAAAGAATTGCATTTTCATCCCGAAAGCCGCCTCCATTTTGCATGGAAGAAGAATTACACCTCTACTCGAAAAACTGCAACCGTCTGAAAAGTTTTATATCAGAGCGTAAGCATTTAGTGAGACACACAGCAGTATTTCATGCGTTTGAACTGTGTGTATTGATTTCATTGCATAACTCCGTGCAAATATAATAGTTTAAATGCTGCTGCAGTTACAGAGAGGCTTCTAAAACCAAAAAAGAGAATCTTATTTCTAATTAAAAAATGAATGTAAGAACATACACAATTAAAGATGGTGGCAGACAATGTTGCAGACTCCAGTAAAAAAGCTTAAGGCTTACTGAAGAAGAAAATCAACATTTGTAAAAGAGTGACTGCTGTGAAATTGCGTACGGGATGCTGTGACGATGTTTACTCTTTGTGCGGGGAGTGCAAGGATAGACCTCAGGATTAAATGCTAGGGTTTTGACCTCAATCAAGGAAATAATTACTGTTGCCCCTCCTGTTGGTGTACTCCATAATTAGCAGGCAAAGCCCCCACAGAAACACAATTAGTCTGAAAACAGAGGTGATTAAACTATAATTCTTATAGGGCTCGTCAACATCTTTTTGGCGTGCCTGGAATGCTTTATCGAAATTGTTGGGAAATTCAATCCTGGCACATTCACCGCATAATTCTCCTTAATAAATTCTCTCTACAGAATGCATTTTGCCCAATGTCTACATCCAAATATCTGTCAGAGGAAGTGAGATATGGTAATAGAATAGAGGGCATTTGCTTCAAGATAAGTCAAGTGTGACTGACTTCATATTCCTCGAGTAATGAAGAGGATTCATGATTGGCATCACTGATAACAGCTATGGATCACATAAGCTCTAACACACACACACACACACACACACACACACACACACACACACACACACACACACACACACACACACACACACACACACACACACACACACACACACACACACATATATCACACACGCATACACTTCAAAGTGTCTTCTTTCAGTGTTCTATAGTGCAGTGAATCACCATGTTTCCTATTATATTCTCTCACAAACACACTCTCACACAAACACCGATGCTGTTATCTGTCATCACCACGGTTGCCGCTCCACATCCAAAAAAAAGTCGATACTGATGCAGCACCCACTCATTGTGTGTGTGTGTTTGTGTGCTTTCTTTTCTTTTGTGATTAAATGGGACTGCAGCAATGAGGGAAGTTTGGTGTTTTTGCACTTTCAGTGTTTTTTTCTCAAATTAAATGGCTTGATTACAAAGTGTCCTAGCTTATAATGGAATTGCCTACCTATTCAGATGCACTTTAAGGCATTATCTGCACATCTATCATGTTTTTTTGTCAATATAAAAAACTGAGCACCCACTGAAGGATTTATATTTTCAGTCTAATGTGTCATGGATTTTGTATTTATCATAATAGACTCTATGCCAATGGCTATTTAAAGCGGTTTTTATATCTATATCTAATATCTGAAATACACTAGTTCTTTGAAATATGTCAAGCTTATAAGGTTTTGTGATAATGACCTATAATAACAATATGAACCCATGGGGAATTAACTATAAATTAAATAATATATAATATCATGTCCAAATGAAACATTTTCCATTGTTTTTAATTCAATATCACTTTATTAAGTAAAATATACATTGGTTCCCCTTAAAGCAAGAGGCAGGCAACACCATTGCTTTCACTCGCTTTTGAATTTTGACATTTTTAGCAACTAGTGGAAAGAAAACTTCCAAAATACACATTTAAAGGTGGGGTAGGTAATTTTGGAGAAACCGGCTTGAGATCGCTAGAATTTGAAAATACACAGCCGGAAAAAATCTCCCACTTCCTTACAGAGCCCCTCCTCCAACACACGAACGCGCACATGACCAATGAGGGCACGAGATAAGTTTGTGCACAGATGGAAGGCTGACAGGCAGGTAGGCCATCCAGTTATTTTAGCCGGGCCGGCTAAAATGATTGGTCGTGCTTTTTACAGTATTACGGCTTCCACAGATGACATTTTTTTATGGATTTTTTGTCAAAGCACAAAAAGTGTATCTCGAGCAGGTTTCTCAAACTTACCTACCCCACCTTTAAGTGTTTATATAAAAGTCATCTTTAGATAATGCCTAAAAGGCATGATTCATGGTGTCAGCCTATTTATTAATGCCTCTCTTTTAAAAATAAATGCTTCATTCAGCATCTGTTTTCACACCTATTAAAAAGAATAACCCCCTGTCTACATGTGATTATTTATTCCGTTTTTTGTTGTTTTTTTGTGGTGGCTTGAATCAGCTGAGATGAGAGTAACACCTACGTCACTTCCGGGCGAAAATTACGACCCCGCCCACTTTTTTGGGAAAACAACGCTGTCATTTGAATGGCGGTCAAATTCTGAAGTTTTTGCCAATCCGATCAGAAATTTAAGCAAACCGTTGATTTTTGGATCTTCAAAAAGCCCGATTACGATGGCCAGTCAGGCAAACAATTACATTCAATCATTTGAAAGCGACGATCGGGCTCGATATAGGATTAAATGAAAATCAGTAGGCGAGGCCGTCATTTCGCCAGCTGTTACTCTCATGAGCGAGGCGGAAAATAATTGTTTTATCATGCCAAAAAGCTGCTGTGTCGTTTATTGCACCTCAAACATTAAAACAAATCCAGAGTTACGTTTTTCTGTACTTCCTCTAAGAAAAAAGGACAGTAAAAGAAGAGCTCTGTGGCTTCAGGCTTGATCGCCATTCAAATGACAGTGTTGTTTACTTGTTTTCCCCCAAAAGTGGGCGGAGCCGTCATTTTTGCCCGGAAGTGACGCATATATTACTCATCTTGCTTGAATGGTTACCAACCAATCACAACGCGCGGCTGTATTTCCGTAGCCAATCAAAATGCACGTAAACACAGCGGGACATTCTGAATTCAGACACGGAAGTCTGTCACATTTGTTCAGTGTTTGTTGTTCTGATATTTCATTATCTCTTATCTGTTTATCAAAAATTAAACATAAAATACGTTGAATATTGTGATATATGGTGTTTCAATCAAGTAGGTAGCAGATTCAAGTCGATTCACTGCTGGTAATGTAGGCGGAAGTTTTGTGGGTAAGTTTGAAATCATAATAACGTATCGCTTCCCGTTTCAAACGCCTGGTTGGCTACGGACAGCGCTAACGTTACTAACTTCATATGGTTTTCATGGCACTTTTGAAATGTAAGTCTTTTGTATGGTAAATGTATGGGTAAATTCAATTGAAACACAAAAAACAGGTATTCATGTTTGGGGAGTAACGTTAAGTTGCTCTAGCAAATAACGTTTGTTTTGAAGGGCAGCGTTGGGAATCGCAGCTGCTTTTAATGAAGCTAATGACGCGAAGCACGTTGATATCGTTAATATAATGTCAGTCTTTTTAAATATTGTTTCCAGCTACTTGACATTTAACATGTTAATACTGGACTGTCATTTTTCTGTTTTGTACGTTAACGCTACATGCAGAGATGGAAAAAGTACTCAGAACTTGTACTTGAGTAAAAGTAGAAGTACCAGAGTGTAGAAATACTCTGTTACAAGTACAAGTCCTGCATTCAAAATCTCACTCAAGTAAAAGTACTAAAGTATTGGCATCTAAATATACTTAAAGAAGTAAAAGTACTAATTTTGCAGATTGGCCAATTTCACAATCATATATTATTATTATGTTTTCATTATAATTATTGATGCATAATCACTAATAAGATAATGTGTTTATCAAGCTGGTAAAGGTGGAAGTCATTTTAATTACTTAATGTACTGCTTGATAACATGTGAATTTAATCCAGGTGTAGTGTAACTAAAGTCCCTTTTCAAGTGTTTATCATATTGTCTATCATTAATCTATGTCTGCAAAGTAACTAAAGGTAATAAATAGATGTAGTGGAGTACAAGTACAATATTTACCTCTGAATAGTGGAGTAGAAGTAAAAAATAACATAACATAGAAATACTCCAGTAAAGTTCAACTCACTAAAAATGGTTCTGATGTACAATACTTGAGGAAATGTACTTAACACTACTGGCTACATGTCATTTTTGTCATGCTAACCTTAGCTATTTTATTTCCTTAGCACTGACGTCAGGCTGCAGCCCCTGGGGGAGATGGAGGAGCTGTACACTTTAGAGAGGGAGGTGGGGAGAGGCAGCTATGGCGTGGTGTTTGAGGGCCATATGGCCAAAACAGGACAGAGGGTGGCCATCAAGCGTCTTCCCTGCAGCAACCCTGAGTGCATTGAGCTGTACCTGCAGGAGCTGTGGGCCATGAGAGCCACTGCCAAGAACCACGTCAACGTCATCGCACTGCACAGCTGCCTCCTGCAGACCGGGCCAAGGAGCCTGAAGCCCCTCAAAGCAGGAAAACTGCCTCCACGTCTGGTTGAGAGTGTGCTGAAGGGCAGTGTAGTCAAAACACCACAAAATCCGGAGGGGAATAACACCCAGCCGAGAACTAACACTGTCTCAAGACTTCAAGACAGGACCAACACTGTGCAGGCCAGACCTACGCTCCAGGACAAGACTAAATCTGACTCTACGACCCCACAAAGGCCTCACAACAGATCCAGGAAGAGGCCGTTTGAGAGCGAGGAGGAGCAGCCGGGCCCCCTGAGCTGCCTGGCCCTGTGGCTCGTGATGGAGTACTGTGACGGGGGCGACTTGAATCAGTACCTGCTCTCCAGGCCGCCGGACCCCCAGAGGAACCACAGTGTGGTGAAGCAGCTCTGCAGCGCTGTGGCCTTCCTGCACAGCCTGGGCATCACACACCGGGACCTGAAGCCGGACAATGTGCTGGTGTGTGTGACGCCCAGAGGCCCCATCGTGAAGGTAGGCTGACTGAGACGTGACGATGTTTACGTCGGATCATGTGGCATTATGCTAGTGTCAGAACACTATATCAGAGTATACATTTTTTAAAGGGGATGTTTGGTTTTCACTGTAGCAATGACCTTGAGACACAATAAACAGTAACATTTAAAAAAAGCAGTTTGAAAGAATAATTGAAGATAAAATACAGAAAAAGTAATTATCAGGTCAGGTGAATGTCTGGAGTTTCAATACTTAAAAGAGGAATATGATGAGTTAATTGGGTGTTGTTTTCAGAAAGTCTCATTCTCTATCTGGGCCCTGATGCAGATTGTTGGTGGGGTAAATCCTTTATTTAAGTAGAGTTTCACTGATTAATCCACTATTTGATCAGTCGATAAAACAAATTGCTAATTATTTTATTATCTATTAATATTTAAAGTAATCTTTCATGTAATATATATATATATTATATATAGCAGGAAATACCTCCTAAATAAGGTGTTCCTGCTCTTCTCTGTTTTATATGAAATAACAGTAAATACTTTTTGGTTTGGGAATCCTAAGGACAGGGATGGACATTTTTCATTATTGTTAATGGCCACTTGATAATTGAGCACTCTACTAGACAATAATCTTCAGATTTATGGATTACAAAAATAATCATTTGTTAAACCCATCATTTAAAGCAGGGGTTCCCAACCCCCGGGCCGCGGACCGGTACCGGGCCGCAGAGGTGTTACTGCCGGGCTGCGAAATAGCTGTGAGTTTATCGTAATATTTGCAGAATTATAAATACATACAAATATTTTATCATATTTCTTTCAAAAAGTGTTTCATTTTCGCACCTATGCCAGTCATATTATTTAATCCAGTAGCCTAGTTAAACTTTCACCAGAAAACAGTTGAAAATGGCTTTTATGATGTTCCGAGGGATTCGGCGGCTCAGCTTAAGGTCTCAGCCTCTCGTGCGCACGAGAAAGTTACCGGTGCGCCAAGTAGGAAGAGGAGCACACAGGAGACAACCGTTTCATTGCAGACTGTTATGTTTATGTGGGGAAATGGTGGTGCATACATTATTTGAGATATATTTCAAACTCGGACTTCATTTTAAGGACATGTCGGCCAGGGGTTTAGAGCTATTTGTTTAAGCATCGGATTGGCAAAACAGGAGAGTAAACCAGTCTGCCTTGATCTATGAATTCATGTCTGGGACTCTCACGGTATCTGCTGCCCGCAGCTGTTTTATAGAAGGAAACCCTCCTTCACTTCATGAAATGGCTGCAGCATCAGGAGGCAGCGGGACGTATACTCCGCCTCTGAGAAGTGCAGCACCAGCGCACCGAGAGCTGTGCCTTTTTACGCACCGCCTTCACTGTGTTTACCTTCTTCAGAACAGCTTAAGAGTGACTGCAGGCTGCTACGTGTTAACCACACACACCTCTACACACACACACACACACACACACACACACACACCTCTACACATATCGAACTGCCCGATTATTACTCGTTTTATGAAGGAGATGTCCGGTCACCAAGGAGCATGATGTGTGTGTGCACCGGAACGAACGACACTATCATAATATCTTCTGAAAACAAATGACACACACACACACACACACACACACACACACACACACACACACACACACACACACACACACACACACACCGGACTATTATTTTTTTTTTTTAAACGTTAATATGTTTTGGATGCATATTGTTCTAGTATTTGTTCAGGCTGTTACATACAATTAGTCTCTGTTGCTACCTGCTGGTGAGTAAATATTCAAATCAGTTAAAATTGGCAACCGGTCCGCGATTTTTTTTTAATGTAACTGCCGGTCCTTGGCACAATAAAGGTTTGGAACCCCTGATTTAAAGGACTACATTTAACACAAAAATATACAGAATGTATATTCACCCAGGCAGGCTGACAGCAATACACCTTATAGTTTCTGATTCATTCTCTGTTGACGGACTAATCCATTATTAAATGGAGTTTCAGCACTACAAAGTTAAAATGTTCACATATTGGAATGTAGCTTAGTATCTAAGCCTTCCTTTGCAAATGGTTACATTAATCAGTTTCAAAAGGAAAATGAATATTTAACTCTTACATAAGTCATAACCTTTTCTTTAATCAGTTTTACCAACCCAAAGCACACTGTATTTCTTTGTCATTTAAATGTATGTCTGTCCTACCTGTAGGTGGCAGACTTTGGTCTGAGCAAGATGAGTGGGGGGGTGGTGGACGGAGAGCTGACCCGGCAGCACTTCTCCTCCACCTGCGGCTCTGATTTCTACATGGCTCCAGAGGTGTGGGGCGGACTCACCTACACGGCCCAGGCTGACATCTTCTCCCTGGGGGTGATGTTCTGGGCCGTCCTGGAGAGGATCACCTTCCTGGAGGAGGGCGCCACGCAGGAGCAACTGGGTAAGAGAAAGAGATGAGAATACCTGGATACACATCATATCCAAATGTAAACAGATGTATCAGTATCTTCATGTTTATGGGACGGTGTTAACATGTTGGGTAACACACCAGCATGTCAGTGTGAATCCTCCTCACCTGTCAGAGCACTCACACAAAGGTCAAAGGTCCAGTGTGGTCAGGCAGGTTGATGACGCATCGCTCCCAATTCAGATTGACTTCATTAACTGGCACATATTAAAAAATGTCACATGCTATACATCATACATTCATCAACCATGGATGAATCGGAGATCTAAATGGCAACGGGACGGATGATTTATACTATGTACATTTTGATATCAATTATAGTAGCCTTGTTTCTTCTAATACGAGCAGACGTGTAATACAGCTTTCCCTTTTCCGAAAGTGACTAATTTAAATTAAATGAAGGAGGCCCTATTGTGTTTTTGTGCTTTTCCCTTTCCTTAGTGTGTTATGTAGGTTTGTGTGCATGTAAATGGTCTGCAAAGGCTACAATCCCAAAGTTTCTTCCAGCACACGCAGTATGAGAAAAGTAGAGCTTTTTGAACACTACATACTGAAAATGACCGAATATGTCCCCTTTAACTTTTCTTTGCTTAGAACTTTGAAATAGTGAATTAGACCTATAACGTTCACAAAGTTCTGACCATTTTCAATAAAATAGAGAAACACTGTGTCATCAGAACAGCATTGAGATTTTAATCAATTTTTTAATGTCCTGTTTTCTGCCCAATCCCCATGTGGCCACAGGATGACTAAGGGTCTTAATGGACGCAAGGCCCCGCTCTGCTCCGCGCTCCACTGAGAATAATGAAAGGGCTGTTTATACAGATGTCTCATTTTATTCTGTAAAATATAGCCTGAGCCGACTTGAAGGCAGGGAGATATGAACCATTATCTCCAAGTTTAGTACCTGAGAACCTCCCTGAGTCATTGATACTCCATTAGGCTGAATGGAATGGTTACGATTGGACGGAGAGAGGGGTTTCAGGTGGTTTCAAATAAAAAAGAAAGAGACCAAATGGAATTTAGCAGCGCTGAGCACAATCCTCTTTGTCAGTGAGAAAATAGGCAGAGGCGGCTGGAGCCTTTTCACAGACAGATAAAATGGTCCATTATTTTACTTTATCCTCTCTAGACCCACACACCTATTTGAGTAGGCATGGGAGTGGAAACACACCTTCCTGTGTTTGTCCTTCTTGAAGCCCGGTGTGTGTGTGTGTGTGTCCCCTCAGTGTTCAGGCCAGAGATCAGTGCTGAGGAAGACATTCACGACATATGTGTTACTAACAGGGCTCCATTCAAATACATGTCATCTCCTGTGACTTTAGGGACAATTGCATTTTAATTTCACAGATAATCCTTTCATTTATTTTGGGTAGCAACTAATGATTTTCCTCCCCTCATCAATCTCCTCATTTTTTCAATAAATCATTTAGTCTCAAATTAAGACAAATTACCAAATCAATTTAGAGTTTTTTTTAAACTATTCTTAATTATTCAGTTCAGCAGCCAAAACCCTAGATTATTCATTTCATAAATGGTGAGTAAGAAATGAGAGAAATTCATCTTAGTAAATCAACTTTGCCCAACTTCTGAAGTCTTATCAGGCAGATCAGCTGATGTCAGTCAACATGATTGGCTTTTCCAATCCAATACTACAGTGTCTGTACAGATGGAGACAGCAAAAGTTTTTTTCAGAAATGTAATGGCTGTTTTCTCAACAGCTGTGAGCAATACTTTCATTTCCTGTGCAACCGTGTGGTTTCGAGTATATTTCACTTTTTCAGTTTGACCACAAAAAACATTGTTGTAATATAGAAGTGCCCACTTCAGCCGTTAGTACAGTCCTGGGTCAACTTGAACTTAAGGGTGGAGGTGTACCATGTGCTTGGACTAAAGTTGCCCTGTATGTAGTGTCTCTCCTGGGACATGTCTCCATGCTTTAATGTTCAGAAAGCTCTTTATTTGCACCTCTTTTCACCCTCTGTCTGAAACCAGAGCGCAGTCTGCTCTGATTGGTTAGCTGGCCAGCTCTGTTGTGATTGAGGGATGTCCCGCCCCCTTAGCCTATCACAATGTGTTGGAGCACTAGCCAATAGAAGCACGAGTGTTACATAATGATGCCACTATGTTCTGGAAGTAAACATAGGAGTCCAATGGAGGCGTTTCAGAAAGGGGGGGGGAAAGTGTGTGGGGGAGAAACTCGCTCTGGACACAGGGATTTTAGCCTCCGCAGACCATTTACATGCACCAAAACCTATACAACACTACAGGAAAGGGAAAACCCCCAAAAGCACAATAGGGCCTCTTTTTAACATTCATTAATAAAACAGAATTCTCTATTATATCAAGCAGGCAGTGAAAAAGTATTAAAATTGTATAGAAGTATATAAAAAAATTACCCTGCTTCTCACTTAATTAATTTCCTCAGTAAACATAGTAAGCACATTATCCCGCTTATTACATGGCCACATTCTCAACAAAGTAACGATATGACTCCCAATATTAATTGAAATGATTTTATTGATTTAAAAAATAGTTGTATTGATTTAAATTGACATGCATCTGCTAAGAAAAATAGTCCGTTGTTACTGTTTGAACTAACGTAGCAATGGCAGGAACTGCTTCGATAGCGTTTTTGAGGAGCTTTTTGATTACAGATTTGAAAACATCGTTGCTTGCTTTGAAAGTAGCACAATTCATTATGTCAAACCTTGGAAAGTATCTAGATATCCCTGCCCTAATGCCAAAGGAACTGGCAACTGAATATGTGTCGCCGTCTGATGTCTATGTCTGGACCGCTGCGTAAAAAGGAGGGTTTCTGCCCCGTTACTTCTCCGCTGTTTTCTTGTCGCTCTTGTCTTGTCAGTTAGAAAAGCAAACTGCATGCAGTTTGCTTTTCGGCCAAACTGTATACAGTTCAATCGAACGGACTTCTTTGTGCAGATGTGAGCGTCCTTAACAACGGTCAATAAATCCTTGACAGCGGTCTGTCTGTTCTGGATTAACAACGTGTCACGTGTTCTGAATTGACCAATCAGAATCGAGTATTCAACTAAGCCATGTAATAAGCAGGAGTTAATGGTCTCAAATGTACAAATCTCTCCTTAATGGCATCACGCTTCAATATTTTGAAGGACATTTTCAAAATGTAAGTTAAAACACTTTTTTTATCCTTGAAAACTGAAAAGTACTCTGCTTTGTTGACAATTCTTAAAATATTTCCACACAGTAGGCACTAAACTTGTTAAGTCTTCTGACAACCCGTGACATGAAGTGGCCCCCTGCAGTCGGCCGGGAACTCCCCCTGCATGATGACCTCAGTGTCTCCCCCCGTGTCTCCCCTCTAGGTGCCTACGTGTGTAAGAGTCGCTGGCTGATTCCTCTGGGGGAAGCTTTGTGGGAGAACAACGACCTCCAGCTGTGCATCCCTATGAAGTTTAAGAGAGCCCCCCCGCTGCCACCCCCCCCCCGGCCCGGCCATGTGCACCCTGCTCTCAGACATGCTGGCCTCGGACCCGGACGCTCGGCCCCCGGCGGAGCAGCTGGAGGCCAGAGTGCGCTCGGCTCTGGAAGAGGACTCCCACTGACAGAGGGGCACTTAAGAGACCCCAGAAGCTGCTCTCAGAACAGCCACTACACGGAAATATGGGCCGCGGACCCTCTGACGTGTGTAAGCAATACCCACTTAGCTGCCACAGGGAGGTAGCAGAAGAAATATGTTTGACGACATTGGATGGAAGGTGCTTTCCTTGTCACGGAAACACAAGCTCAATGTCTAATGTTCAGGAAACCACAGAAAGGGAAGTCCACGAAACACGCAATGATATTCAAACAGGTCAATAAAGAGATCTGGAGGGAGTTGTTATTCTATGCTTGATGTAAGCGCCATGAAGCTTGACATAGAAAATCGATTTTGGTGTTTACATATGGCTGAAATGTCAAATGATTACTGCTCCGTTTTGTCAGGGCCAGCTGTGTTTTGGTGACTTCTGTCAGCTTTATTTCTTAATTAAGTTTGACATTACTTGTAGATATTGAGCCTTTTTCTGTTGAAAAATGCAGCTTATTGTACATTAAGGTGTTTCTTGATTTCTCATATATTTTCACCACACATTGATTGTTACATGGATCCACAACAAATATTCGTAATGCATTCCAACACTGTGATCCGTTAATAAATACTACTATTGTGAAACGGAACACATCTTCATTGTTTGACCCTTCAGCAGCTTGTCCATTGAACCCCATGCACATATGGTTGTAGTTTGTGGTATTTTATTACGATAACTAATGTGTAACAAGTGTCAAGCACAAGAGCTCGATCGATTTAAACTAATATACAAATAATCAAATAGTTAAAGATAATTATTTTTTCTGAATAAATGAAAATGATGTAACGTGTGTAAGAACAATTTACAAAAGAAAGAACATCTAAATCAGTTTTTTAAATTTTAAACATGACTTGAAAATGTTTCTTTTTATTTCGTTATATCACTTTTTTGCTCTAAGCTGGTCCTAAAGTTAGGATCGTTTTTGAAGTTAAGTCAAACTTTATTGCTGTGTGAGCATTAATATCTGCACAAAACCTTAGTGGGCTGCCTTCACTAATGTACTGTCCTCTTGGAGCAGGAAATGAAAGCAGGCTTTAGGGTTTGGGCTGATCGTATCCACACTGAGTCCACAGCATTTATTACTGGTCATCAGTCTCAGTCATTGACCCGCCACATCTTGGACGGCTACTTATTTTAGACAAGTTTTGCTCGCATGCAGTGTCCGGAAACTCTTTTTAAATTAACCCGAAATGGATAGGATAAGTATTAAAATGTTAAAAAAATCTTGCTTTGCAGTTTGACTGAATAAATGACTCAATTTAGGGTTCAGGGTTGGAGTAGAATACACTGAGAATCAACACATCTAGATCTTTTTTTACTCTTGGAAGTTGTGTAACCTTCAGTAGAGTTTACCTGAACTTGCTGTATTTCTGCTCAGTGAAGATTAGCCCAAACTAAATCAGCTTGGTACAGACTCAGCGTGTGTAGCGTGGGGGGGTGGTGAGGGGGTCCTTTCACATTTCAAAGCTGATAGCAGCAGTGAGCAGGCGTAGAGAGAGAGCCTGAATGTGCCTCAATGCGTCAGGACTGCAACACCAACAGAGCGTCACGACACAGGGGCCGCGTCCAGGAAATTACGCGTGGCCGTTCGGCTCCACTGCAGCTGTAATCCATACGAGACACAGGTCGCCCGAGTGTGCTTTATTGCGAGCTATTTCTGAAATGACAAACCCTTTCCAGTAACAGTGTGGCTGAACGCAGCATTCAGTCAGTGTTCAACAGACGGGTAACTGATAGAGATGTAATTGGAAAGGCTGTGTCAAATGAGCCAGTAAAACACTCTCATAGGGCAATCATCAGGGGTCTCCTGCAGGGGCCGGCCCCCTGACTTTGGAGAACACATTATAAGAGCCACTCGGACCATGTGACCTTTATTAAATGGCTAGACCTTTCAGGCTACTCTGTCATTAAGGTGTGATGATTCAAAGGTGGGGAGCATTGTAGCTCTCTTTGTAGAGCCTAAGGCCCCTGTACTGGAGCTCTGGAAGCAGTAATCGGTTTGAGTCAGAGCAGAGGGCCATTTACACGTCCTCCTTTCCCTCTCCAATAGAGTAGTGCAGGAATGAGTCATAAAACACGGGTTGGCGTTGGCATTTGACCAATTAAGACTGTCTTAAAGTCAACGGTTTCCTGAGCGTGTCTTTGGTTAGATGCCTAAAATAAGGAACCGATTCTCACGTTTTGTTCTACGACATAAAGGACATCAGTAAATATATCACATATTAATGTCTGAAGTTTCTAAAATTACTAAACGACATCATGCCGGAAATTAACCACCTTAAGCTTAGCCGTGGTGATGCTATGTTTGTTTTATAGCCTAGCGTTAGCATTCTACTTTTGGCAATTGCAATTATGCTTCAGAAATCGTAAAATTGGTGTTGACATGTGGAGATAATCCTGCTGAACAAAGCAACAAAACAAGTATCATAAACTTGTGTTTGCCACAGATGGCATTCTCTGCAATAATCCAAAATCAATTAAAAGAATATGATTAGCTTTTTGTTGAGGGAGCCCTTGTTATGCTAACTTCCAGGTTGGCCTACAACAATACGTAATCACTGCACCACTCTCTAAGGCAGCAGGGCCCAAGTCTGATGCCCAAGTCCATAATGTACATAAAAACATTTGTTATAAACTGTATTATTATTTTATCATGCTTTATAACAATATTGACACATTGTAAGCATTATAAAACTGAATGATAAAAATGTAATAATTACTTATATTTTTTTAAATGTGCATTATAATGTGATTAGTTCCATTACAATAAATTATGAAGATTTGATCCAGAGTGACCTAAAATGAGTTACTCTTAAGTGCTTACTGTAATCTTTAAGTACAACATGATACTTAAGGTCACATTTATTTTTGACCTACTCAAAGCAAACAACGATAAATAAGAGTAACTTAATCACATAATAAACAATATATTACAACTTTAGGAAGTATAAAACACCAAGACCCTGCTTTAAAATGTGTTATCATTATCATTGTAAAGCATTATGAATATTTAGTGCTTATAACTTTAAAAATACAAAGTTATAAGCAGATTATAATACATTTAAAGTATTTTTTCAATGCATTAAAGACATGGACTTCATAGAAAGTGTTACCAAAATAACCTGAAGAAGGACTTTATTCCTTGAGTGTGAGGAATGTGTTCAACATCTGGATTTACCAAAAGCCCGAGAATGCCTGACAGAAAAGTAATAGGATTAACTGTGGGGCTTTAAAAAGCTATTTATGTAACACTAATATTCAATTTTCTGCCCTATAAATCAAAATCTTGCAATTACACAACGGCTGCCCGACGAGGACACTTCCCGCACTTCATTCATCCACCGCCAACTGTTAATGAACGCTTGACTCGTAATGGCTTTTCTATTTAATTGCAACATAAACATGATTAGCTCAAAGCGTGATGCTAAACAGGTTTCTAATCCTCGACGAACACACAAACACTATTTAAGGGATACCCAGACATTCAGATTGTTCTTCACCAGACGTGTAACATCTGAGTAAAGAGAACATGTCTCTTGTTCTTATTTCTTGTCAAACTGAATCAGTACAGGAGTTCATTGACAAGGCACTGGTAGAACCCATACGTTTCAATGTGGAGCAGACTGACCTTTCTTTTACAGTAAATAAAGTTAGAAAATGAAAATGGAAACTTTGTACAGGAGATGTTCTGGCTTCCTCCCAAGTAACTTTATTCCTTACACCCACTCACACAGTCTCCTTATCTAAAATAAAGCGGTGTGTACCAGATAAAGAAAGCTGGTCGAAGAAAAACTGCAACCATTATCTCCTCTGATGCTTTCCCCAAAACATCAGCAGACATGTCCCGAGGCTATCGTGTGGATAAATACAATAATGTGTGTGCATGTGCGTCTGCAGCCAAAGTCCAGATAAAAACAGGGTCAGTCCATTCCGGGTCCATACAGGTCCTTCACCATGTACGGCCCCTCCAACTCATAGCCCATCTTCCTGTAGTAGTTCCTTGTTCCTACACCTGCAACACACACAGGAAAGAAGTTAAAGAGAAGCACCATTTACGATGTTATACCATGTAATAAAACCTTTTTGTCTTCATTTAATAGCAGAATGGGTTTAAAAAAACAACAAATGAGTACTTAAAGGTCCCCTATTATACTGTTTTTCATCAATATCTTATAGTTCTCAGTTATATACAAAACATGTCTCTGAAGTGTTTGGCTTGAAACACCAAACAGATCATTGTCGCTTCCCATAATCCCCTCTGTTTCAGCCCTGTTCCAAAAGTGCTGATTCTGTGTCTGTAGCTTTAAATGCTAATGAGCTGCTGCTGGCCACACCCCTCTATGGAGTGATTGTTTTGAAAGAAACACAATGGGTGCGTTTCACTTCGGTTAAATGGATTCCTTGCGTCCCTCACTTGCGTTGTTTCCCTGTGACTAGTCCCTCCCACCAGGGAAGCATGGAGAGACGCAAGGAAACCACGAGAAGCAGGGAAATGAGTTTTAAGAGCAATGGGACGTTGTTTCCTTCGGAGCGTCACGTGAAGCGACGTCCGTTTGTGATGACACTGCACAGCTGATCGTCTGACAGCAGCCAGATCAGTGCATGCGCTGCATCGTCCAATCAGTGAGCGATACACAGTAAGGGGGCGGGGCAAGTGTATGAGGATTTCACCGGAGGATGGTCTGGTAGTTCCTCGATTATCGCTCCTCTGTTATCGCTCCTCCGTTATCGCTCCTCGGTCCTCCGGCACAAATAAGGCCACTGGGACGGTACTCAAGATGCGCAGACAAATCAACTTCCGGTGATACAGAGACCGAGGAAATGAAAAATAAGAGAAGTGAAAGAAGAAGTGAAGAAGAGAAGTGAAACGCACCCAATGGTGCTCTAGGAGGGGATTCAGGTGATAAGGTGGGGGGGGTTACCTTGGTTGGTTATTGGCTAATGGTTACACAAGCCAAAAAAACATTGTGACAACACAAAGTGACCAAAATCTGATCAGCTCATTTTCAGACAGGTTTTTATATAAATGGATCAGGACAAAAAGAGAGAATCTTTTTTTCCTGAAACTTTCAGAATCTTTTGAGGGGACACATGTTGATGTATAACATACATTAAAAAGTGGATTTTGCACAATAGGTGACCTTTAATGTAGTTAAAACGAAATATGGATCAAAGCATCAGTTAAAAGCTGATCCAACACTGCAATTATGTATACAACCATATATAGACAAAATAATAAGGTACAACCTTGGATTATAATATATATTGTCACGGTCTTTTTTGTATCTGGTATAAACCAATTGATAACATTGTGAGCCAAATGGGAAAAGGTGTCTCAGTTTAAGAGAAGTTATGCTAGCAGATGACAAAATCCATTGGTTCTGTCGCAGCTTGATAACTGTCATTTGATCCATTGCTTCAATGAAAATTAAGAACAAAATATTGTTAGACGCCCTTAGATTCCCTCAGCCAAAACCACCCATATAGTGCAGACTTATATAAATACTGGGGACAATTTTTAAACTACCCAGTCTAGTAAATACTTAAACAACACATACACATCACAGTGGAATAATGCTTAAACTGTAAATAAAAAGATTCTTTAATTAAACACTATCAGTTAGATGTGTTTAAACCATCATCCAAAGTCATATGAAATGCATTGCTTTGACCCGTACATGATGAGGGACTCGTGCAGTATCTGCCTCATGCTGTATGAAAGCCTCTTCTTCACTTCATTAAATCCCTGCAGCAGGACACATGTTGACAGACCTCCAGCCTCTGATAGCATAGTGTGGAGCGTCACAGCCGCCCACCGTGTTTACCTCCATTAAATCACGTGCAGTGACAACAGGCTGCTGCGACACAAGCACACACACCTCTACACACACATCGCAGGGGAGTGTTTTAAGGCGCTTTGCTGCTGGGTTATGTGGGAGAGGGAAGAACGGATGGATCTGAACAACAAATAGATCTTAATGCTGCCGAGCACCAGGCTCTTCCTTCGAGTTCTGATAAAAACACAAGTCCCCATCTTGTATAAATATAATGCATATACAATACAGCAAACATCTAGCTTTACCCAAATATTGTAAATAAAAATAAAATTAAAAAAATAATCCTTGGTTGGTACAGACCCTATTTAAAAAAAAAAAGAATCACACAACCATCATAACACTCCCTCTAATATCGTGTCAAATCGCAATTGCAATATCAGTAACTACTGAACACACAACACGTGGAACCTTGCAGCAGATGGGCTGCAGCAGCAGAAGGTGCCACTCATGTCAGCTAAGAACAGGAAACTAACCCCTAGATTCCACCGGGTCCGTCTGCGGCGCGTTACGGGCGCGTTACGGGCGCGTTACGGGCGCGTTACGGGCGCGTTACGGGCGCGTTACGGGCGCGTTACGGGCGCGTTACGGGCGCGTTACGGGCGCGTTACGGCTGCGCCGCGGTGCTCATGGCGATCGCGGCCACTCTAGTCAATGGGTGCTATTCCACCACGCGTTACGGCTCAGAAGCGTCCCAGAAGCGGCTCGGCGCAGGGCTCCTCGAAAATTAGGATCGAATCCTATTTTTGTCGCGGCGCAGGCAGGAAGTGGAACGTTCAGAGCATATATAGCATATATATATAGATATATACACACACACAAACTAATTTTGCAGACCCTATCCCTCCGTAGTCTTTCAAGTAGGAGGAGAAATGCCAGCGTTCTCCTCCGGTTTACAGGCACTGTGTAAATTATATATATAGAATAATTATGATGATGAATGCAGTTTTTTACCACTAAAATACAGCAACACATCTTTGATTCATGTCGTTTATAACTGGAATATTACAGTTATTATTAACTTTGTCTGTACAAAGTAGCCTGTCCAGGAAATATGCCCAAATCAACAAAAACTGCGAGCCGGCAGGCAAGACGCTCCGCTTCTGAAATGCTTCTGAAACGCGCCTGGTAGGGTATGACGCCGGAGGAGGCCGGACCAAAACCGCAACGCGGCGCAGACGGACCCGGTGGAATCTAGGGGTTAGGCTACAATTTGCACTGGCTCACCAAAACTGGACAATAGAAGATTGGAAACATTTTGCCTGGTCTGATGAGTCTCGGTCTCAGCTGAGACATTCGGGATCAGAATTTGTCGTAAACAACATGAGAGCATGGATCCATCCTGACTTGTATCAACGGTTCAGGCTGATGGTGGTGGTGTAATGGTGTGGGGGATATTTTCATGGCAAACTTTGGGCCCCTTAGTACCAATTAAGCATCGTTTAAACGCCACAGAATATTGTTGCTGAGAACGTCCATCCCTTTATGACCACAATGTACCCATCTCCTGATGGCCACTTCCAGCTGGATAACGCGCCATGTAATAAAGCTCAAATCATCTCCAACTGGTTTCTTGAACATGCCGATGAGCTCACTGAACTCAAACAGCCTCTACGGTCACCAGATCTGAATCCTATAGAGCACCTTTGGGATGTGGTGGAACGAGAGATTGGCATCATGGATGTGCAGCCAACAAATCTGCAGCAACTGCGTGATGCTATCACGTCAATATGGACCCAAATCTCTGAGGAATGTTTCCAGGAACACGTTGAGTATGCCACAAAGAATTAAGGAAGTTCTGAAGGCAAAGAGGGTCCAACCCGGTACGAGCAAGGTGTTCCTCATAAAGTGGCCGGTGAGTGTATATACCCTATTTTGTAACCTATACCCCGATGGGTAAATACTCAATAAGTTAAGTGTTATAATGTACATGGCCTATAATGTACATTTTATTAAGTCATAATAAAATGCTTTATAATGTGTTATGATTAATATAATAAAACACTATGAATATTTCAGAGTGCTTATGAATATACCAGTATACAGTATATACATGGTCACTCATTTGTTATCTATACCCCCTTGATGAGGTAAGTACGTCATAAAGGTCTCTTGCCAAATAGCCATCATAAATACTGAATGTATATTAAAGACTTACACATATTCCAAATGTGTTCTAATGTACCAGTCTAATAACATATTAGTCCCAGTAGCAGGGCTCATTAATCCTCTGAGTCACAGCCTCCATTTGACTTATTTCAGCAGTGTGTTTCATCTTTTAGTCCTGAACTATATACGATACAAAGTGGCTGTTAACGATGTATGATACATTAATGAAATGACATCATTATTGTGCTAATTAACCGTCTGCAGCCCTGCACCATCTGCTCCTGGCTCCTCCTTCTTGGTGCTGTGTTGAAGACCCCAAAGTGTAAGCAGGATGAACGATGCTCTGCTGTTGTGTTTCTTACCTGAGATAACAGCCAATTTGCTGGAGCCATGTTCCTCTCTGGAAATCCTCTCTGCCTCCTCCATCAGCATCATGCCAAAGCCCTGAACAAGGAGGAGGGGAAAGGCCCGGATAAAGAGGGTTAGATGGTGTCAAATCAGCACACTTGGAGCTACTGACAGGCCCGGCGTCAAGGAATGAGAAATCAGTATTGTTATATACTGTATATATATATACATACAAATATTGGGTATTTTTCACTGTATGTTTGCCAATATTATATGAGTTAGCTGCATTCTGTTTTTGCTTGTTTGATGTGTCCATTCCATGGTGCTGAAGCAACTGCCACTGTTTCTTTATTGACTTTGTTCATGTCTGGGGCCGCTAAATGTAATAACTGCCAAAGTCTGTCGGCAACTGTATAGTTTTCCGTTGATTGAAATTCCAGACGCACATATGTTACATACAGATAGCCCCCCTATCTGGTGTGCCTATAATAAATCAGCAAGACCAATCTCTGATGTGCCCCCCGCCAGATATTATTTGTACATTTGGCCCGCCCTGGTAAATCAAATGCCTGCCCACAGATCTATGTCTGCCGCGGGGTTTGGCTACTTAGGACTTGATTTGTGGTTGATCTTAGTCTTAAACTCTAAAGAGGCTCTACTAGGAGGTCAGTTCATAACCAGGTGATCTGACTAAAGGGTCTTACGACGCTGGTTATCAACTCGGTAAATGAATCCAGGGTTTCTCAGTCTGGCTATGAGTGAGTTTATATGGAAGGGACGGTGCACTTAACCGATCACTATATGGACAGGTGTACTGAGAGCAGAGCGTCATCGTTCACACATTGATAGAAAACTACAAGAAAGATACATCCATTAGTATCCATTATCCACCTTATATAGTCTAAAAGCAACACCGTGTTTACCCAGCAAAGGAACGCAGAAAGCAGGCTTACTTTGAAATCTTAAAATAAGATGGTGGTTTAATAAAAGTTCTTTGAAGCATTCTCTAATGTCGTAGCATTATTTGAACAATCATTGGCGAGCCACCTCAAGACGTGAACCACCGCTGTAGTACTGACACTCCCCCACCCCAAATCCTGCTTCGAAGTACAGGCCACTGCTCTCAAATAAAATACAGAATGTCTGGGTGTCCTCTGCGTGTCTCCACCTGATGCTGGAACTTGCTGGGGTCCCGGCTGCTGACGGGGACCACGCTGCCGTAGACGTGCAGCTCGCGGACGATGGACACGCCCCCTTTGAGCTCCGGACGGAAGGACTGGGGGGAGCAGCGGCGCAGACGCAGCAGGCCAATCAGGATGTCCTGCTCCGGGTCCTCGTAGGAGAGGAAGGTCTCCCAGCCCCCGTTAGCCACGTAGTCCCTCCGCACCAGCTCCACCTGAACACACACTCATCTTGGTTAGGGAAGGGAGATTTGGTACAAAAACACACCTTCAGGTAAAAGGAATCAGTCTTGAGAAATACTGCATTGATTTATCACTTTAGAAGGGCATGCACTTTGTCTCCTGGTCATTACCTGATAAGGTCTGACTTTGTGGTGGATCTCCTGGATGCCCACCTCCCGCGTTCGAACGTCTCGACACTGCACACAGAGAAACATTAAAAGCAGTTAGGAAATGTAAAATCTTGAAGAATCTAATGTTAACATACAGTATTTTTTCTGTTTGAAAGATACATCTGTATTTCTTAAATCTTTTTATAGTAATACAAATGTTCGTGATATCAAATCACATAAAATGATTTAATACCAATCAGTCCATTTGCATTAACAGGAAGTCATGCAGGCTGTTATCCAGTATTATTGTTTTTGTATTCATATCATTGTCTCACTTTTATATTCCACTCTGTATTAAGTTACCATCAACATTTCCTACTGCCAGTGCTTCACTTCAAGCTGGACAAAAACCACAGTGGCTTTGAACAACTGTTTTTGAACAAAGTTTTATAACAAGACCATCGTTGTTGAGGCCCTTTTTTTGACAATAGATCAGTTTCAAATAGGTCAGGTAGTAAAGGAACCGTGAGCTGCTGGAGATGTGCAGCCTGCAGTCACTTCCCGGGTCCTTCCCTGGCCCATACCACAACATAGAACAATATGTTTTAATGAAAGACGGCCTGTGGTTTTTCAGTAAACCTGATTATAACTAAGGCATTCCTTGAGCTGAGAGACTGTTGTCCAAAACTGTGGGTTTTTGTCCTAATGTCCCATGCTCTTTTTTTCTGTGGTAAGTGTATATTGACATGCACAGTCAGCTGCATTTATCTTCAAGCTGGGTAGAAGAGTTCTGAAAGCTCAGTAGGTTGAATAATGTGATTCAAGCACAGGATAACAGTCCGGTGGAAATAAAGTGCAATAAGTGACCAGACTTGAATGTGATCAAGAATGTTGCTTTAGATGAAGGATAATGAGAGAAAGAAATGACTGGGGTCAAAGTGAAGAGTTTTGGGTAAAAGAACACAAGTAGCCACGGAATGAAGTCTGTTCTTCTTTCAGCCTGACAGCCTCTCTTTGCTTTTAAACAGAAGCTTACGGGGGGCTCTCACCCCATAGGTGTTTTCTAATGAACACGTTGGCTCAGCCTTTTTTCTCTCAAGTGTTTTTTGATTGAAGTTGGTCAGGGTTCTTGGAATTGTTTGTGTTCTGCTAGGTGCCCTCTTCCCAGGTGTTTTCAAGTTGGATAAACGTCTACTAAAGCTGTCATCTACTTTCCAACATAAATTCAATAAATGTGTGGGGGGGGCGTGGAAGGGAGGGTTCTCCAATCCCACGCTCCGACGATTCTAAACTATACTTGGCAGCTTTCTTAATCTGTCATCTTACGCTGTTAAAGGAAGGTATGCAAATGAGCCAGTCAGCATTTGTGTGTTGGCAGGAGCTGGCTCTAAAGTTCTTTGGTACTGGTTTGGATCGCATCCCAGTTGGAAAAGTATTTTGGCTTCCTTGCTTATAATAACCTGGCATGCAGTCACTTTGAGTTCTCACCTCAGTGCCCATGTCTTTCATCCGGGCCAGAGCCAGCTCTCGCAGGTTTCCATGCTCCACTCCGGAGCTCACCAGCGGCATGGGGATGTCCCTGAGAGGAGGCAAAGGAGCAGGGAAAAGATGAGTGATACATAAAACAGTTTTACAAAAGGTATATTACAGATTCCAGCACATCAAATAAATCTGTCCGAGAGGGCGTATTCACAAAACATCTTTAGTCTAAAAGTAGCTCCTAACTAGCAGAGGTGGGGAAACAGAATGCATGTGTCAGTACAAACTCTGGGAGATTTTGGTATAAGATTCACAATGTATTTGAGTGCGGAAAGAAGCTACTAATTGTGTGTTCAAAGCAAATGAGAGGCACATTTTTTGCGTGGTGTGACAACAATGCAAAGTCAATGCAATGACGCAAATAGAGACGAATTTCACAGAATAACAATTAGCGCAAATACGGGAAAATTGCAACAAAAAAATGTTACTTTGGTCCATAACCTGATCACCTGCCTATCTCCTGGCGGCACTGATGTCCTGACATCGTTGAATTGGGAAAAACGTATTGTAGCTGTACGTCGGCATTGGTCATCTTTGAATAACATTTTTATATTTCACAGTATGTAGATTTCTATGTGTATAAAAGAACAAAGTTGCTGCTATATTTATGCCTTAGAATCAGTAATCCTTTATTTGTCCTACAGCCAAGAAATTGAAATTGTAACAGCAAAGGGACAGTGCAATTAAAAAAGGTGAAAACCAAATGAGTAGACCAACATATTAAATAAAGAGCACACATTAACAAAATCAAATCAAATAAGCACACATCCATTGTTAAAAACATGAAGTAGCAGTATTTAAAACAGTAAGTAAACATAGATGTAGTGCAGCCATTAATAACATTACTTTATAAATGTTAATTATGATAGCAATGTTATTTCCCAACAGTGGTTTTACAGTTCGTCTAATTTAGATGATGTTATTTTGAGTGTTGATGGAGTAGCTGCAATGATAGCATAGCCTTGATTGATCTGAACTCTATTCAGAAAAAAAGCATTTTAAACATAGTCTGATCGCCAAACACCATGACATTCATCTGTGTATTCTAGGGCTGTCCCGAATACCATTTTTCGGGCTCCGGATATTCGGCCCACGCTTCAACACGTGTATTTCGGTTTATTCACGGCATTCATTTTGTTATTCTACAGTAGGCCTATTGTTTTTTATAGTTATTTGTTAATGTATATAACCCAATTTGTGTTCTTTGAAATTGAAAAGGATATTGTGTTTGTTACTTTCGTAGCAGTTGTATATGTCTTAAGTGTAATTTGGCTTGGCTTCCTATTTTTTTATTTTATTTTGAAGGACAGTTAGCGCTGTTGACAGGAAGTTGTTGTTTCTATGGAAACAACGTGACGGAGATTAACGGAGAAAAGTCATATCTACAAATAAAGACGGAGAAAGTAAACTATAACGTTTATGGTTAAGTGTTAGCACCCCCCGAAGAGGCACAAGCTCTTACGTTGATATTGGAGATTTCAAGAAATTCAATAAAACATTTTTTTTTTTAAAGAATATCCGAATAACGAAATTGAAACCCGAATAGTACTCCAACAAACGAATATTCGGATATTCGGGTACAGCCCTAGTGTATTCCCGGCAATAAACATATATTGTTACATCAAAACTGTCTCCCCTGATTGAACTCCTGTTACTAAGATATTTTTCTTGAGTTTCATCTTCAGTCCAAACAAATCACCTCACCTTTGCACCCTGTAGACTCGTGTCCATGGAGGCACCAGCGCCAGGATGCGGGCCACCAGGTCCACCAGAGCGCTGGGGTTGTAGCTCTTGTAGCGGCCCGTCTTCCATAGCTCGTACAGACCGGTTCCTCGGATCACCAGCGTCGGGTACAGCTTCAACCCGTCGGGCCTGAAAGCTGGATTCTCAAAAAACTCCTGCAAGAAAACACAACGATCCATGTTACAAAGTCACAGCCTCCATTACCGTTTGTTACTCATGTGTCTCCTGAAATGGAATTTCTGACACAATCTGAAATGAGTTTACCACACACAAGTATTTCGGAAACAATGAATCAATTTGATCAGTTTTAACCACACTTTATGGCATGATATTTGTTCCCATATCTGCAACTTGACTGTTCTGCCGACACACAGACATGTGGCTTCTTCTTTAAATTGACAAAAGGGAAAGAGACAAAAGGTAGTTGGAGAGAAACGCCTTACTTTGTTTCTTTCTTATGGCTTTTTTTATTGGAAAGTCTCAAAATAAAAGGGTCCATTTGCAAAGGCACTGTCTCCTAAAAGTAAAAGCAGGCGACCATTGAGCTCGTATAAAGCAGATATCAAAGAGAAAGTGCTCAGTTATTCGATTGCAGAAAATGTTGGGTGTGTGGTGCGGTGCGTTAAAGGGAATCCGTGTGATTTCCAGTCATTCTCCTCCCCTCTCTATCGACTATCAAGATCAGCACCGTGAAGATCTGGAATCGAGTCTCCAAAATAGGCCACATTATCGGTATCTCATAATCTCGTCACAGCTCATAATCACATGGGGACATGTCCCACATGGCCCAGCACCCTTAGAGGAAGGATATAAGGGGGGGGGGGGAACATATAACAATGCTTCAATACCAAAAAAGGAGACTTTTTGAGGAATTCTGAACCTGCTACCATGTTGGTGTTGGTTGGTGGAGAGGAACCCTGTTAAAGGAGCCTCCCCCTGGACAAAGGAGCATCTGTATACGGGAGATAAGTAAGAGAGGATCCCGGGCTGGGAGGAAGTTGTAATCGAATTTCATTATCACTACAACCGTGATAGACGAGAGGAGGATGCAAAGCTCTCCTGCCTCGCTCCTGAACTGCTCTGTGATCCAGGCTGACTGTAGGAATTCAGTGGTGCAGGAATGAGTTACTACTTTCGCTTCCCTCGTCTCGAAGTCAACGTTACTTTTGGGCCAGATGAGCCCCTTGGGCCAGATGAGCCCCTTATTGCAGAGTGACAGTGTTGAAAAGAGGAGATGGAAGTGATAAAACGTGTAAAAGGGTCGGCATGCCGGATTTTAACCTGTGTCCGTCGCAGCGGGACTGAGCCCCGATGACGTTTCTATCCGAGGTGACACTCAATACCGTAGACATGCCCACGGGAGCAATTAGTGGTTAAATATCTTGCCCAAGGACTCTTCGACATGTTGACCACAGGGGGTTGGATCGAACTGCTTACCCCCTGATTTGAGAGCACTAATGGCGCATTTCCACCATGGCGCGGAGCGCGGTTTAAGCGTGCCGTGTCGTGCCGGGCCCGTTTTTGGTTGCGTTTCCACTATGCCTAGTTCCGGCCAGGGGCTACTTTTTCACCTTTTTTCTGGCCTAGCACAAAATCGTGGTTCTATCGGGGCCAACAAACGAGCCTGAGTCGGGCTGAGTTTGCTAAACTAGAGAGAGAATCGCTGGCAAGGGGGCTACAACTACAAGATGAACATATTTGACCGTGATTTAATTGTAATACACGTTTCAAAATGATGCCGAAGTAACAACATACTGATACCGGTTAGTAAAAACCATGAATTAATGCTTTGACAAGTCTGCAGACAGACGGCAGGCGAAAAACCTTTTAAAATGCGCGTTGTCTAAATGGAGATCGGCTAAGCTAACGCAATATATGCTCCGACCGTCCACACTCACAACAACGGCCTATACAGACATAAATAAAGCAGCGACTGTATTCGCCATGACACAGGCAGTCTGTGGTTTGTACTTGTTTAACTTTTGTCTAGTTTCTGAACAGATATGAGGAGCTGTGAGCTCTGAGTGCTAATAGCTAACGGCTGATGTTGTTTTTCTGGGGTGCTCATTGAAGATGACGTCACGGCTCCGCCTAAACTGCGTTACTATAGATACTCCCCCAGTTCCTAAACTGTAATGGAAGCGCAGCATTAAAGTGAGCCGGGCCTAACAAGGCCTAACAAAACCGTACTAAGTCGAGCGAGGCCTGCGGTGGAAATGCGCCATAAGCCCCTGAGCTACAGCCGCCAATACATGGGCGGCAAGCTCTAACCACTGAGAGCTATGACAGCCCAAGTCAAGGTTATTTTGAACGTATATTTGGTAAGATGCTTGATATAAAGTCAATGGTATGGTAAGCGATTTTCACAACATCAAATCTATCAGTAAATACCCCACTGGTGAATGCAGAAGCTTTTATGTGTCAAAAACAGCGGTTCAAGAGGCATAATGAGACTTAAGGTTATCACTTAGCGGAGGTGATGTGAAGTCGTGCGACCGACATGTAGTTCGCTTGAAACCTAACGTTATAGTTTTACTTCTGGTGATTTCATTTAAGCTTCAAAAATCATAAAAGTGGTTTTAACATGTGGAGATTATCCTGCTGAACAAAACATGTCAGTATCATACATTTGTGTTTGCCACAGATCTTATTTTCTGCAATATTCAAAAACCCAATGGAAAAATCCCATTGCTTTTTGTTGAGGGAGCCCTTGTGATGCTCACTTCTGGGTCGCCCTATAAAAATACGTCATCACTGCACCACTCTTTGCATACAAGACAAAAGGAAGGAAATGCGATTAATAATGTGATCAATGTAAACAGAAAAGAAAATGAAGACATCCCTGCTTCCTAAAGCTGACAACCAGTTTTGAAGAGCTCTGTGCCAAGACGGCCTGAATGCAATTATTATTACCAATTTTTCACGGAGGTTCTTTTATCAGACATCCCTCCAATGAAACCTCAGTTGTTATTGCATCATATTTGCAGCATTTGCTTCCCTTTCTTATCAGTTTGGATACTGCATGGAAACAGAACCTGTGAGCTGGAATTTTCCTTCATCTATTCATTCATTATAGTTCCCTTTTTTAATCCTTATAAGGGTCATGGGGCAGCTGGAGTCTTGGATGCGCTGAACAATTATGTCTTGAGATAACACATGTTCATCAAGATTCTCTTGTGGGATTAAAGCGCCTTTAAAATGAGTTTTGGTTTGTAGAAACACGTGGACAATTCACTGAAAACTGTCTTTAGGTTAAACATTTTTTAACTAGCACATCCAGATCCTCCTAACCGGTTTTACACTGACCGAAAATAGCCTTTGTTTTCACATTGCATTTTGAAAAACATGTTAATTGTGCAAGTCTTAAATGAAACCTGCAACAGCTAAATGTTGTGGGTCACTTGGGGGAAGTCCAACATGCCGTTTGGCTAATGTGTTAGCAAACAGTGGCTTATTTAAACATTAAGCAGACAAAATGCCATTAGCATTCATTCAGTCATGTTTCTGGTGATTGGATGAGAGAAATATCTGGGTCATTAGCTGCTCAATGCTCCATTCTGTTTAACATCTAGTCTCTAACTGTGTTTGTCTGTTGTTTGGTGCTAAGCAGGAAGTGTAGTAGTGTAATGAGTATTAGGTTTATCAGGGCTTTTTTATTTTGCCGAAAATGGTTTGAGTGAACAAAACAATAAAGTGGCTGGCCATCAAACCAACACAATGAGCTGAAATCAGCTGGTGATGCTCTGTGGGTATATCTCATTAAAAGGGGCAATATTATGCTTTCCTGAAATGAGTTATACTACAGGAAAACGTGATAGGCTAAGGTGCGGGACCTCTCTAAGCAGTTGTCCAATTACAACAGAGCAAACCAATCAGAGCTGACTGGGCTCTGGTTTCAGACAGAGGGTGAAAAGAGGTGCTGCAGCACAGGCAGTATGAGAAAAATAAAGAGCTTTTTGAACATTACAGCATGGAGACATGTCCCAGCAGAGGCACTACATACTAATATGAAGCTGAAAATGAGCATAATTATTATTAGCAAATAGCTAATTATTTGAAAATAACTGGCAGGGTAAGTTAAACACAAAAAATCCTCAATATCCCACCTGGTTAAGCTTGGTGATATTGGTTTGGTTATCAAAATAAATACCAAAGCCAAAAATGGAATTTGGTCCGCTCAATTGTTTATACTTGCACATATTTTTGGCATACAAAAACTATTCTGATTTATAAATGAAAACTCTTCATTCATCTCTACCTCATGTTTCCCATTTCTACTTCCTTTTCCTGTCTTTCTTTTTTTTTAGTTGCATTCTGTGTTTGAAATGTAGCAGTGAAGTTTATGGAAAAATCCCGAGATGCTTAGTTTGGATCCTGGAGTGAAGATGTTTAGGAAACTGCATATTTTCCCCCCACTCACTACCACGAAGCGTGTCATGGAAGATTAGATATGATGAGGAAGAGCAAAGGGGGAGCCACGCACGAGGTGTATGATACGAAAGTGTCAGTGCGATGAGAGAGGAGGAGGCAGAGACGCAGAGAGGGTGACGCTGGGATTGGAAGAGGATGGAGAGGAGAGAGAGGAGATAGATGAAGCGACGGAGACTCTTGACAGGAGGGGAAGAGAAAGTGTCGAGCGCAAAGTTGCGACCGGAGAGGGAAGAAAAGATAAAGTGAAAGATAATGGAGACGAGAGAAAAGCATGAGCAAGACAAGGAGACGGGAGAGAAAAAAGACAGCATTGACAAAGTAAGAAATTAAGTCTAGGGACAGAAAAAGTGACAGAGGAAATGTAACAGGAAAGCAAAGAAAGGAACTCTGAAGGCTAAGGACACATTTAATCTGCTTCCTCTCACTGTGCCGACCTGCTGCTGCCCAGCGTATTACCATCAAACACACATTCACACAGAAGTGGTTCAGTAAACACCCACACACACACTTAGAGGTAATGTAACAAATCAGTGGGAAGACACACACTCTCTTCTAAATCTTCTCCTGTGAGGATCTCTTGATGCTCAGAAGATTGGAAGTGTCCTGAATGCCTTTATCGCTATACAGTCAATTCTCATTTTCCTCCGTCAGCACCAACACCACGGAAATCACCTCTAAAAATAGTGGCTTGTTTTCACACAACTCTCAATACCTCCAGCATCCAATCTTTAAAAAAAGAAAAAAAAATCAATAACACATGGTTCAAGTTGTTCTTTCCATCATTAATAAACTACAAAACTTCTACTTCACAGATGACATCAGGACATGATAGTGTCTCTGCTAGGATTAAACCTATAATGTCTTCATTGTGTCCTTTCCTGTGATCGGTCATCACCTATAGTATAATGTGGCTTATACCGCCTGAACGATAAAACTGCCCATATACGTTAAGGGTAGATCAGCATGTACATGGGCCGATAGGTTTCAAGAAATTACCTTAAAGAAATGCCAATTAAAGGTTCAGGTTATTTTGTCTTGGTCACTAATCATTTGGATAATTCCTTAAATTATTATTGAAATTAAAACAAATGTTTCCAATACTTTGTATTACAACAAATGACATGCAAACTAAAGGTATTGCCATCAGCCTCAATTTTGTCTAGCAAAGGTTAGCATGATAACACTAAGAGGGTGACCATGCTAAACATTATACTCGCTAAACATCAGCATGCTAGCATTATAAATGTGATCCTGTTAGCTTTCTAGCATTAAAGGTCCCATGTCATGCTTTTCTGGTTATTACCCGTCCCCTTGTGTGTTATGTAGCTTTTTCTGCATGTAAACGGTCTGCAAAGTCACAAACCCTCAAAGTACACCCTGTAGCGAGTAAAACTCTAACACAGAAAATACCTGTCTATGCTGCCCCAGAACGCCTCGTCGGAGATTTCTCTTTTTCCATTTTTTTCTTCTTGGGTATAGGGACGTATTTGGGTATAGTGACGTTACGAGCACACACACACACAAACTTACAGCCAGGCTGCGGGTGTGTGTGTGTGCTCGGGCTGGTTTCGGGCTGGGTTTCGCTGTGTCTCGCTGTCTCGCAGACGGCCACTGGGCTCACAGGGGGGGGGGGGGCAGGAGCTCCAACAAGCCGTTTAGGACAGAGAGTTAATACACATACTATACAGAGATGCTGTATGAGAAACCAATGTGAGTTTGGAAAATTGCACAAAATAAATCTATTCTAGTAGACCTCAACAATGGAATTATGATCAGTAGAAATGGCCATGTCATGGGACCTTTAAACTCAAAGCACTGCCTTTTTAAGCATAGCCTCTTAAGTGCTAGTAATACAGTCTGACTCTACACAGCAATACATAGCCAGGCTAGCTGTTTCCCTCTGCTTCCAGTCTTTATGCTAGGCTATGCTAAGCTAACCTTCAGAGCAGAGTTTTGTTTTGGTAACCACTCAGGATTTATTGTCAGAGGTGGGAGAAGTTCAGATCTTGTACTTGAGTAAAAGTACCAGAGTGTAGGAATACTCGGTTACAATAAAAAGTCCTGCATTCAAAATGTTACAAGTAAAAGTAGAAAAGTATTATCATCAAAATATAGTTAAAGTACCACCTGCAGAAGGATCTAGATTCAGGTGTTCTTTTCCCCATAGAGACGCCTCGCTGCACATTATCCCTTGCATAAAGATAGAAGTGGGTCCCTTATAACATGTTGTACACAGTGGAAATAAACATTCTGGTCACCTCAACATCAGCGCTCTTATGCATTGAACTCCTTCTGAATCAAACCGTCACGGTAGCCTTACCTTACTGATCCCTCTTACAATAGAAAAAAACACGTTACTTTACCAGCAGAGAGAAAATGGATTATTAAATGATTAATGTGACTAATAAAGAGCAGTTTGATTATTAAGTATTATTCTGTTGATCGATGTCATTACATTTGTTGAAAAGCACATAAGGACTTGTTTAAGACTCGTTTTGTCAAAGTTTAGGACTTGGACTTGACTTGAACTTGCCCATCCTGACTTGAGACTTGACTCGGACTTGAGCGCAAAGACTTGAGACTTGACTCGGACTTGAGCGCAAAGACTTGAGACTTGACTCGGACTTGCAAAACAATGACTTGGTCCCACCTCTGCAAACCAGTACTCAGTAATGTTATCATTTTCAAAAAGCTCAGTGTTCCACACAAAGAATGCTACTATTCATGCATTATTCGTTTTTTGTTTTAACTTTGGACAAATCCAGTGCTCGAAATATGATAGTGGCCCCAAGAATGCTACTGTTCAAGCATTAGTTGTTTAGTGTTTTACCTTTGGACAGATCAAAGCTAGCTGTTTCCCTCTGCTTCAAGTCTTTATGTTTGGGTATGCTAGGCTAAGCTAACCATCAGTCTATCTTCAGACTTGACACACAAACAGGAGAGTGGAATTCATTTTCTTACCTAACTTCCAGCAAAAAAAGAGTATTTCCGAAAATGTCACCCACTAGTCTTTTAACGTTTCTTTCACAAAGTGCCAGGCCAGACTCTAGTAATTGTATCATTTTCCTAAAGCTCAGTTTTCCTTATCCACAAGATAGATATATCCATTTTGGAAATCTAGCCAGCTGAGTGTAGACCCTTATGTTTCATCACTTTCTTTGTGTTTTACTACCTTTCAGAGGAAACTCAAGGTGTTGAACTTGTTCACCTCTGCAGAGTGCCAACCCCTATGAATCACCACACTGTCAGAAATTAGAGAAATCAATTTCCAAACGAAGAAACAGCATCAAAAGGATCATCTGAGACAATGAGTGACATATTTCAGGAAGAAGGTGCGTCAGAGTCTCACCTCTACCAATTAGTACATTCTTATCTCCCCCACATTGTGTTGTTAATCACTTGATTTCTGGTTTATCAATGTAAAAATCAAGCCAAATGAGCAGTTACTGTGCGAAGCCTCAAACCGTGTCTTCATCTACACCCGACAGTCAGACGTGTTGGGAATGAGCATTGTCTGATTCTGCACCTTTCCATTATAGCTGTGTTTCCAATCAGAGCTGTGAGCCTGCTGTTGAGAGACATCTGACACAATCTTCTTTTGAGTCACATCACAGTTGTGACTGTGAGTGGCATGTCACAGCTTTAATATTGCTATTTTTAAGGTGCTACAAGTAGGACTTACCTGTCACTACCACTGTGAAATGAGTTGTAATGACGCACCCTGATGCCAAGCAAAGGAGGAAGATATGATGGCTAATGTCACAAACAATAAACTTCATCATTGGCTTGGTATCATTTTAAGTATTTTTGGAGTTTTGACTCATTTGGATTCATGTTTGTCAACTGAAACTCAAAACAGTTAGATTATTTCCTGCAAATGATACGGAAGAAGTATAGGTATTTTACAATATAAAATGGACCATGAGTTCCAGCTCAAATCAACATTTTATTCTAAAGGAGATGCACATTGGATGCCAAAACTGAGTGAAATATAGATAATATTTGCTATGCAGTGGCCTTTTGCTGCATATCATACCCTTCTCCCTATCTCCCAAAATCTTTCATGTGTGTCTATACTATTAAACTGTCCAAGAAAGATAAAAAATTGTCCAAGAAAGATAACGTTTAAAAAAAAAAACATTGTGCTCGACAGCAGTAGCTCTCAGTTATATAAAAAGAAAAACTACGATATAGACAGATGCATTTTGGCGTTACTGTCACTGACAATTCTCTCCCCATATGATCACTCCATTAATATAAGGAACTTACACACTATAACTGCTCATAAACGAGGGCTATCCAAACTGATTTAAGGCTGAAGACAATGGTTTAAGAATATTTAACATACAAATATTACAGCAAGAGCCAGATGCATGTAAATGTATTACTAAAACTCTGTGCATGACATAAAGACAGAAATATATGTAACCATTATGTTCCCCTTAATATGTAAAGCACTTGAGCCTCATTTGAACTCCCACAGTTAGCCATCAATGTAATAAGACACTCTTACAATCAACTGGTGAGAGTGAAATCACATTTTGTTGATAATATGAGAAAAACAATTATGCACCCTGCTGTCATTACCATCCAGTAATGAAATTATACTGTGGAACTAATGTTATGCAATATTGCCCTCAATCCCCTAAAACCAAATCACTCTGGGAAGTTGGTCAGTGTAACAGCTTAACCCAATGCTATGCACATCTGTCTGGTATAACACACCGTCTTTTGGTTTTACATTCAAAAGTATTCCTGAAGGTATATTTATGTATAAAAAAAACTGGTAAAAAGTGAAGTTTATCCCAGGATCAAAAATACCCTTTTTCCCTCTTAACGGCTGTGCTCGGATATCATTAAACTAGATCTCACTTATGGTGCTCAAAATGCCAAGAGAAAATATTTAAAAACTGAACAGCAATACATCATTATGGAAATCATGACCTGGTTACCCAAGATAATCCACAGAGCTTTCAGTGAGCCATTTTATGTAGGAACTATTTTCTTTCAAATCATTTTGGCACCATAAGCGTATTTCAATTATATATCAAGCGAAGGCAAAACAACTGATCTAAATGAATAAACACTACAGGTAAGAGGGAAATGATGTGTTTTTAGATTTTGGGGTGCACATTACACAGATTGTGTCTCATTAAGTACAACAATAAATCAGCAGCTTTTGCTCAGCATTAGGGTAAGCGTTATGATAATTGGTCATCTACCAATCAGAAGGACAGAGGTTCAATCCCCAGGACTTGCAGTCAACACTTTTTGTTGGTCAAGATACTTTATCGTTTTTAACATTTGGATTGTCTATGTTGTAAATGTATTATCTTTTCAATCTATACACACGATAACCATTGCATCCATCCTGGGAGTTTTCTTCCATTTTGACCCATTCATCGTTTGTTTTCTCAGGAGTTTTTCCTTGCAGACTGCGGGGGTCTAAGGAAAGAGGGTGTTGTATGCTGTACACACTCTAAAGCCCCCTGTGACAATTGTGTCATTTGTTATATTGGGCTATATAATTACAATTTCATTTATTGATTGATCGTAAGTTGCTCCTGTAGGCATGTAGCCATCTACAGTATTGAAGTGTTTGTATGTTGCTTTGGATGAAAGCATCCGCTTAATGTCAGGTAATGTAATAATTATGAGTGCTTACTATAAACTGCTCCACGTCCCTCTCCATGCCCACGTTAGGCAGATCCGGCATCATGTGGGCGACCACTTTGAAGCCAGCGTCCTTTGAAAGCTGGAAGGACTCGCATACAGCTCGCACCGTGTGGCCTCTGGAAGAAACACATGTACAAAAGGGAAAATATAAAGCCTGAAGGTGGAATGGAAAGTCAATTATCCTTTACAAACACCATCAGACCAGCTGCCATAACGTCATGTCTGCTTTCTTATCTCCATCTGTACATTCCCCCCAAACCTCCTCACCTGTTGGTGTCTCGGGCCACGTCTTCATACACACTCTGCACTCCTATCTCCAGCCGGGTGCAGCCGTAGTTCAGCATGTCGCTGAGGTGTCGCTTCAGGCAGTAGTCAGGCCGCGTCTCGATGGTGATTCCCACACACTTTGTGTTACTGCGCTCCGAGTATCTGAAGGAGAAAGCAAACCGTCATTTCGGTTTTCTATTATAAAATGATAGAATTCGTACTGCCCTATAAGTCCCTGCAGGAAAAAATCTGTCACACATTTCTACTATATCTGCTTGTAATACGATATCATTTGTAATTTTTTACATTGAATGGGTGAGGAACATTTTAATAAAAACACAGAAACAGTTCAAAGGCATTAGTTTCCAACAAATTCAATAATAATTTGGACGAGGTATACAGACAGGGTCCAATAAATCATAATTAATTGAAGCAGCAGAGCACATAATATTGAATATCGAAAATAATAATGAACATAGCCTTTTTATGAGTCATCTAATTTCAGCGTTTATTGGTCCGCAAACATTTTGGAAAAATAACTAAGAATTGAATGGAAGATGCATTTAAAGAGCTTATAAAAAAACATAAAAAGATCAAGGTAGGAATTTAACAATGTCAATAGCCGCGTTCACACCGGAGTACTTTTCCCCGTACTTTTCGCGTTTAGTTCCGTTAGTACCCCTTATGTCGCGAAAATAAAAAGAAAGCAAAAGAAGTACACAGTCAAATGTCCTATATCATCATATTTTAAATTATCTTTAAAGAGAAACCTGAAACTAAAGTCTGTTTTTGTATTTATCCTAGGAATACACAATATTGGATATATATATATATATAAAAGAAAAAATAACATACTGTTATGACCTCTATATTTACAGTCTATGGTTAGGACCCTAGAAAAGGTAGTTATTGCTTTTTTTGAGACCTTTAGGTATATCTTCAAGGTGAATAAGGTCGAATCCAAGTCAGATTTCAGGTGTAGAATCCCTGACATGGCAATACGATATACTTCCTGCTTTGATATTTTACCATATTGTAAATCTGACTCTTTAGCCTAACTGACTACGCTGGAGTGTTCCATATGCTGGGATCATTAAGCAGCATCTATTTACTTGCTGTGCACAGCTCATTATCCAGACTCTAACCTCACATTAAAGGACACACTAATGCAACAAATGAAACAAGAGGGATGGGAAGACAAATGTGAGTAATGAAAATGTGAAACGAGACATTAATGCCTCAGAGTAGCACTTCAGGATTTGAAATCAAATATGAAGTGCTTTATAAATGGAACCCATTATTATTATTATTAATGGGTGTTTACTTTGTGACAAAAGCAAGTTAAATACTTACACTGTTCAGTCATTTAGAAAACATGACTCATAGGGGGTGTAGATTATTGCATCGGATAACATTTGAAGTCATGAGGCGTGTTCACACCGGAGTACTTTTCCCACTTTAGTTCCGATATAGTTCCAAAATGTCGCGTTCACACCAAAAAGAGCCGGAACTAAAATTAGTTAATGAGAACCTTTTTACCCCCTTTTCCATCCCCGCTAGAGAGCAGGTACTTTCGTGGGAGAAAAAGGTTCCTATGTCTGATTGGCTGGGCGGAATGCAAACCACGCCCCGTAAAACTCCCAAAACGTTTTGTGAAGCCGCCATTTTATTATCCTCGCATTAGCATTATTAGCATTAGCATTAGCCCAGCGCACAAACGCAGAGAGACTAACTTATGGCAACACAAAACAAAACGGTGGAGATGAGGAGGTGTCGGCGTTCTGCCGATTTACTCGGAAGGCTTCAGTAGAAGCTGCTGGGAGTCCCAGCAGCTTCTACTGAAGCCAGTCCCCAACTCTGGGGACTTCCGGCCGGGGACTTCCGGCGGCAGTATACGCCGTGAAGTTGTTTGCGGCCTGCCAGTAAACCCAAAGCAGAAGAAGAAGAAGTGACGTCAGCGGCTCATTTGCGTAATCTTCCCTCAGGGAACTTATTCCGGTGTGAACGCGATTGGTACTTAGTGCCCTGGGGTACTAAGTGCCGGGAACTAAGTGCCGGGAACTAAGTGCCGGCACTAAGTACGGCAAAGTACTTGGTGTGAAAGCGGCTATTATTTTCACTTTATTTACAGGTTAGTATTAAAGGTGGGGTAGGTAATTTTGGAGAAACCAGCTCGAGTGTGCTAGAATTTGAAAATACATAACCGGGAAAATCTGCCACTTCCTTACAGAGCCCCTCCTCCAACACACATTGAACGTGCACATGACCAATGAGGGCACGAGATAAGTTTGTGCACAGATGGAAGGCTGACAGGCAGGTAGGCCATCCAGTTATTTTAGCCGGGCCGGCTAAAATGATTGGTCGTGCTTTTTACAGTATTACGGCTTCCACAGATGACATTTTTTTATGGATTTTTTGTCAAAGCACTTAAGATATTCATTGCTATCGGGATGTTAAGAGCATTCCATGGAATATAACAAAAAGTGTATCTCGAGCCGGTTTCTCAAACTTACCTACCCCACCTTTAATATCTATTTGTCAATTAATGTTGGTATAATGAATATTTTTTCAACAAGCATTTTATTGGATTTTAACAGCCCACTGAAAAAGCTAAATATACTTTAATATCAGTTTATTGCAATAAATATCCTTTTCGCGTGATTCCAACACTTCACTCATATGTTCTTCATATAGAAGAACTGAACTTCCCCTAAGGGATATTACAGTATCAGTCAGTCTTAATCTTAATATAGTGAAGCCCTAACACACATTATGGATAAGAGCCCTAACTGATTTCAGGAAACAATGGTATTTATATACTCCGATATAAAATATTGAATCAGTGTTTATACATTTCTTTTTATGACAATATGTCTTCGCCTTGAGTTTACCGGAGGCCAGATGAAGTGATTGCTTCAATTATCAACCCACACATATATACTTTCCACTGAGCATGTGATATTATTGTAAAAAGCATACTTTCCGATTATCAGATGATAATACAATACAGCAGTCACCAGCTGCGCAACATGAGTCATCATCAAACTCCCTCTGCATCTCTCCACAAGTCAACTCCCTAATTCCCTCTTACAAAACAATGTGCACTGTATGACCATCAAACCATTCTCCAATAGATATTGTAATTATATAATATATTTTCCTGGTTGTAAAAGGCTGCAGATGACAATTTCGGAATTTACCAGATTGTTCTTGCAGTTCCAAATATTTGCCTTTAACTATTTGGTAATGATATCCACAATATTCATTATTTATTCAAATGTCCATAATGTAAATAATTTCCTAAAGCGTCAATGGTCAAACCCACAATATCGTCACAAAATCAAAAAGCTATATAATAATTGGTCGAAATCCCTCCAGCCTTAAATAATAGGATGCCATTCTTAACCTAGAAACAGAACCTCAGACAGCAAGTCTGACGGAAGAAGCAATACAGAAGTAAATAAAGCAGCCAGATGCAATAAATGTGGGGGGAAAAAATCCATCAATCCTTCAGGATTCTGAAACGATTATACAGTAGAGAGGTATTTTTTTAAATGTTATCTTTCTTTTAGTGTGCCTATCTGCCAATGATGGGTCAGTGGTTCGGTCCCATAACCTGCAGTAAAAAAGATATGCAATAGAATCTAAAAGGAGCAATAAAGCAGTCTCAGGAGCAGCCAGATGTAGAAAGTGAGGCACAACCGTCCCTGGTCCTTCTTTAAATGTAATCTCAAGAGCTTCATCTGGCCTGACTCCTCTGCTGCTTTAAACTTATTTGAGTCACTGATCGAAATGCCCAAAACAACACAAGGCAGGGAGCAGACTGTCAGACTGTCACCCCCCCCCCCCCCCAGCTGCTCCAATGAGCATTAGCTCCCCTCATGCCAGCGCATATTCCTTCTGGTTCTGTATCTGCTGGCAATAAATGTCCATCTTTTACGGTCTGCTGGCTGATTTACACCAATTACACAACTTTATGCTCCAGAGAGGACGATCAGATTGTATGAGATGAATCAATAAAAAGTCTATTATCTCAGGCGATTATTTCAGAGTATCTCGCTGCTGCGATCAGATCGGGCGCCGGGTGAGCAGCATGGTGACAAACATGACGCTCGGCCTACACACACACACCTTTCTTCGAGACACACACACACACACGGAGGCAGAGATAAGGGCTGTCCCTAACCAAATCCCCTCCTTCACAAACTGAGCCTCCACAATTACCACAATCAGAGCATCTTAACGAAGATAGGCAAACACACACACATACAGTGGCAAACACACACACAGGAGGAAACACACAAACTGTTCTCTCGGGGTCTTATCGGACTCTAGGGAATTAAATAGCCCCTGCTGACAAACAAACAGCCCTGTGAAAAAGCCATTATTTGGTCAAATGGTCTGTATGACGTCTTCAACAAATGGCTATTTCTACTTTGACTTTGAAGCGTCTCCAAAAAGATGCGACTCATCCATACTAAGCAGGCGTGAAGCTAACATTTAGCAAGCCAAACTCGGTAAGTGAGAAATAAGAGGAGAGGACTTATAGAGAGCGGCCTCACTTATTTTCCATCTGGATCGTGAATGGGTTCATTCTACAGCTCAATATGTGGAGATAGTCCTCATATGTTAGCTTCCTGAAATGTTCTTGGAGTTTAGTTGTGGTGCGGTATTAATCAGCAGCGAACCGCTTCAACAGGTGTATTTCGGTTTATTCACGGCATTCATTTTGTTATTCTACAGTATTGTTGTTTTATAGTTATTTGTTAATGTAACCCAATTTGTGTTCTTTGAAATTGAAAAGGATATTGCATTGTGTTTGTTACTTTCGTTGCAGTTGTATAACGTGTTAAGTGTAATTTGGCTTGGCTTCCTATTTTGTATGGACATGCTTTTATTTTGAAGGAGAGTTAGCGCTGTTGACAGGAAGTTGTTGTTGCTATGGAAACAACGTGACGGAGATTAACGGAGAAAAGTAATATCTACATATAAAGACGGAGAAAGTAAAAGATAAAGTTTATGGTTAAGTGTTAGCACCCCCCGAAGAGGCTCAAGCTCTTACGTTGATATTGGAGATTTCAAGAAATTCAATTTGGCAGCCGCAGTGCAAAGCAGCTGCCAAAAATAAACCGAATAACGAAATTGAAACCCGAATAGTACTCCAACGAACTAATATTCGGATATTCGGGTACAGCCCTAATATATACATCCAATATAATTAACTTTAAAATATTGTTTGACAAAACAAGAAATGTAAAAAGCAGGGCTGCCAACCTTTGAGTTCAACTTGGAGTGAGATTTTTTTTGGGGTGGGGGGGTGAACAAAAAAGAGAAAATGTAATGTGTACATTGTTGCAAATGTATTGAACATGTACAAACTATTTACAAAAAAAACACATTTACAAACGTAACTTGACAGGGATTAACTCTAATAAATTAGAGGTCATTCCCATAAACCATTGGCGGCGCCAGAGATTTTCTTTTTTGGGGTGCTGTGGGGTAGCTTGACGTTTCAGCTCAAACATGTAGGGTTTCCCATGAATGTACCGGGCGCTACAGTGGAACACGCACATACAGAGTGTACCCGCCACTGTTACAATGAAGGCTCGATAATCAGCTCACGGCATATAGGTGTAACTTAAGCAGGGGTAAAGTGCTATTTTTATAAGTGGGGGGTGGAGTCGGTGGACCTCATATCCTCTAGGGGGGTCCTCACATCCTCTAGGGGGGTCCGGGGGCATGCTCCCCGGGGAAGATTTTTTTTAAATATTAAAGTTAAAAGCATCAATCTGGTGCACTTTGAGAGCTAAATGAAGAGAAATGGATACATCTCTCAACACCCATATGAAACAGAACAGATTTTCTTTTTCTTTATGGATATTTTACAAATCACTCCCCTTTTAAACTTAATCTTGTTTTACTGTCATATAGTATTTCATAACTGTTTTTCATTTATTCTCTTATTGTTTTATAACTATAATGATCATATGAAGGAGTGCCTTGGAAATAATTGTTTACATAAATGGTGACCAAACCATTTGAGACCCACTGAGATAACTTAGACTAAAGTTAACTATCTAAACACTCAGAGAGTCCTTTAGCTCACCTGAGCCCCTCAGTCTGACAGGAGAGGACTTTCCCTTCACCTTGTTGTAGAAACAGCTTCTTACATCCGTTAGCGCAGCTAGCTAACTAGATGCTAACAACAACAATGCCAGGTACCGCTGCGCTCTGTCTTTCTCGCTCGGAGTGGCGTTAAGGTGCTCTCCGGCGGCAGCACTACATCCCTGAGTGCAGGCATATTGTCATAACGTCTCGAACCCCGGTGGAGAGTCTATCAAATCGGCCCACACCTGTCATCTGTAAAACATGAACAACAGGGTGTCGCTGTCCAGGTTGCTAGGCGACAGTGCTACGGACCGCAGGTGTCATTTGACGCAAACAGGACGTTTCATTTCGAAGACCGCTCGGTTTGCTGTTCCTTCACTTTATTTTTTACATTTATATACATTTATTTTGGACGGAAACTTAGCGTGAGGAAAGGCATGTGTGGCGTGAGTGTGTGAGATATGTGTTAATTGTGTGACTCTCACGCTCAATGCGTGAGGGTTGGCAGCCCTGTAAAAAGTGATGGGGGTATTTTTTTAGTTTACAATTCTAATAAAGAAAACAGTAAAATAAATATATTTGCGAGTATTGAAACATACATATTTAAATAAAAATGTTAACAGATAAAAAATAACCTACTGTATGGATTAATTTATCCTATAATTATTTTACGCCCCTAAAACTTGGGAAACTGTATTGCAAAATGAGGCAATTCTCTTTTAGTTTTTTATTTAAGTTTATGTAAATAAAGCTGCATTATGTATGTTTTACTGTCAAGTATTATTGTTGAGGGAAAAAAGCTAAATAAATTAATGTTGGTGAAATTTCACAAATGGTAGTATAACTCCCTCTGGTGGAGAACTACTGAACTTAGACACAATATATAAAATATTGCATTTAAATCTTTAAAGGTGGAAGAAAGTATAAACATAATAAAATAAATTAAACTTAAATAACAATAAAAACAATGAACAGCAGCAAGTCTATGTACATACAGTATCTAAGTATTAAGGACATGAACCACAAGAATACTCAATATAAAATGTTCTAGATCATTCAGAGTGCTCCACGATATCAGGAAACATATATAAATATGGTAATATATACATTTGAGTTAAATGGTTGTTCATGGTAGTGGAGGGGAGGAACCAAAGCTATAGCAGCGAGTTCTCTGCCAGCCAGAGGGGAGTTGTTATAAAGTGTTATTAAGTAACTGTAACGCCATGTGTTCTTCAGTATTGTGTTTCATGTATAGCGAATAATGGCTCCTGTAGTGAGCTGTTACCTGACGGCCTCGGCCACGCTGTTGGAGGTGTGTCCTGACAGGGCGTCGTGCAGGTTCCTGATGAAGTAGTCTCTGTACTCCTCAGCCAGAGCCATGAAGGTCCCGCCCATCACGATGAACTCCACCTTGTCCACGCTGTGTCCCAGCTGCTTCAGCTGCACGGCACACACAAAGACACACACAACTATTCACAACTAATGGCAAATAAAGTACTCAGCAGTCTTAATTGCACAAGTAGAAGGTAAACAACCACGTATCAGCACTATACTTTTCACAGCGTTTCTGAGAACACTGTTGGTGAGAACCTTTAATAAAAGAAGTCAGAAACCTGCAGGTGATACTTTAACCAGCTGATATGGATCATCAAAACCTCATCATCAACTATGGGAAACTAGTGGAATTCTTTTTAGAAACGTGGTCATTTAATTCATAGAAATAATATATCAGGTTCTGTCCTTGCAACAATCCAGATAAGTGTCAAATTACTTTGCACTTTTAGAAAATGCATGTATGTACCTATGTCAACTTGTCATGTGCAGAACCTCCATAGTAAATACAAATACAGATAGAATAGGTTTGGGAACAAAAAAAAGAATAAGATTCGGAAACGATTCCCAACTTCCAGCATGTGTGAGCAAGTTCAGCATGAATGACGTTTTTATAAAACTCCATAACGTAATACACACTTAACTCTGCTTTCATGCCATACTTTGCAACCCCACCTTTCTAAGCGCAGGACATTAGCGTTACTTTTTCAAAATCCAGAATTGAATTCGAACCTAATCTTGAGATATTGAAAGATTCACACTCCTCATATACAGCAATCAATACATCACGAAAAGATACAATTAGCAACAAAAAAATAAGGAATACAAATCTATATTGAATTCTGTTTTTGATACAACCAAATACGTGAACAGATGCATTGCACACCGTATTAGATAACGCATGCAGCTTGTTAGTATAACTAATAACAATGCAGTGGCAATGAGACTGAGACTTTCTCTAAGAAAAGTTTTCTACATGAATAGGTCTGATCGATTATATATTAATATCTTTCATATCAAATTGGAGTCATACTTAAAACAGCGATTACACATAAGACCGACCAGCCAAAACTAAATTCAGATGGCACATATTTTTACATCAACCGTTGCTTTAATGGATGGCTTTGCTCTGCTGCATGTAATAATGTAGCACTACATTTGAATAATGGCACAATTGGGGTCGGGTCACAGCAGGAGGGTAAAAGCCATGACACTCATTACTCTATACTAAATATGTTATCAATGGGTATGATTTAAACGTGTATTCAAGTAAAGAAGATCACTGCACAGAAGCTGATTTGAGGATATGGCAGAGGAAGACAAATCCCACCTGTTTTAACTCCAAGTTGGCCGATAAAGAAAATACTATTCTCATTTCCGTTAAAAAGTTTGGCTTATTTAATGGCTAATGTACTTGCAGGATTCATGCGGTTTAGAGTCTGTTTCTTCATGGTTTACTGCTCTTATTGTAAGAGACTTTGGATAGTAACCTCAGGTCAATCAAATGGTATGTACGAAACAGAGGCTGCTGTGTCACCGCATTAAATGACTTTCTGTGTAAAAGGCCATGCATTCATGAACCATTAACAAAAATGATTTAAAAAAAGGAATTAGAGTAACACTGACCTGCTCCACTCGATGTCTGGTCTGGAGGTAGGGGTCATAGCGGGCTCGGATTGCTCTCATGGACGTTGGCTATAAGAAAGAGAAAGGGACAAAAAAACAAGACTTAAATAAAATACCTAAAGTCAAACTACAACTACAGAATAAGGACTTTGATCTAACACAATTCTGTATATTTATATTGTTTATTCAATAGATATAATACTAAAGCTACTATGGTGTTTTAACTCCCGGGGATGACTTGGCTTACGCGCTTTACTGTGTTGTACGATACCGGTTCGGTTGTTGTTTTACTCATGAATCGGTAGCTTTTATTGAGGTGCGCAATAATACAATCCATTTATTGTATCGTTGTTGTGCATAATAAAGTCAATTTGTATTCAATGCCTTAACAAACAAGCCTTTGTGGCAATCACATTTGCGGTACTGTGGTCGAACACACAACCTTTCCTGTGACAACACACACCTTAAATACCTGTGCCATAGGGAATCAGACAGGGACACCAGAGGCCTGTACTACGAAGCTGGTTCAACCTAACCTGGATATGTTTGAGTTAGCCAGTTGGCCCAATCCAAAACATACGCGCTCTGGCTAAACTGTACTACGACGCTGGTTATCAAGTGGATCGCTCAAGCCAGCCGTGTCCTATCTAGTTAGGTGCGCGTTCACATGAAAGGGGTGGTATTTGGAGCATTCGACCAATCACAAACATGGACAAGCGTACTGACAGCGCAGCGTCATACTTCCTGAATGAAAAGTGAACTTTAATATTAGTCAAATATGAAGAAGTTAAACTTTAAACATCCATGACTTAAACACTTTATCCAGGATAAAAGCCACATAGCTGCACCTGCAAGGTGAATACAGCTGGTAACAGAAAAAGCGTTTGAATGTGTACATTAACAGGTTTATGATATCACTGCCCCGTCTAAGACACGATCTGACTTTAATTACATTTGACTCGAGTGTTTCGTCAACTTAATGTGTTGCTTAAAATAATACTTCTGCATACAGTATGTGACACTGTGAGTGTTGCACGGCCAGATACGGCTCAAGAAGCTGACTCAAATAAGGAAATATATGATACATTATGATGTGATATGATATGAATGATAATGGGACACATCGACGTCTGCACTCACAGTGCCGCGGACTGTACTTAATGTTACTCTGATCCGGTTACTTATGTCGTGGCAGATATTTAAGTAAGCTTTCTTAACGCTAATGTTATAATAGTCAGATTGCTCTGAAGATGGGAGGGGATATTCTATTAATTTTCACGTTCACACAGTCAGTTGATTTTGGCCGGCTGTCTTTCCTGCAACGGCAGTTTTTCTGTATTTATCCTGTAATATGACTTGATCGCTTTAAACTCCGCACACGGAGCTCTGATTGGTCAGCAGGCGGTGCTTTCACTGAGTTGATCTCTTAGCCTGCAACCTAACCTGCTCCGGAGCAGGTTAGCCGCTCAGCATAAGTTACCATGGAGATCTAGCCCGCTAAAAAGAGACCCAGTGTCGTAGGACCGGAAACCCAGAGTTTTCCCTGAAGTTAGCTCGCTAAGCGAAAATCCTGCTTCGTAGTACAGGCCTCAGATGGCACACACAGTGAATAACACACAACTGTGAAACCTCAACCAAAATATGACCATCATTGAAATGGCTGTTACAATGTATATCCTTCACAATTGATATGTATATATTCACTGTTTTGTTTATCTTCTACTGTTGATATGTACATCTTTATCTTTATCTTTTGTAATTATATTTTACTTTACTTCTTATTCATGTGAAATGTGTTTGGTTGATGTCCGATTCTTTATATATTGAGTTTTTCTTACATTATTGACATATATTTTCATGTTAACTGTTTGAATAAATCTACATATAAAAAGCTTTACTCGCTTCCTGAGGCAGAATGAAACTAGCGTACCTCATATCCAGTGTACGACTGTGTAGAGTACTCAAAGTCTGAGTCTGGTCCTCCAGGACAGTAGCTGCCAGGGTAAACGGAAAGAGAAGAAAAACACATTGTTGAAAAAATAAATCTTAATAAGCAATAACAACCAGATCCCATCTTTAATGTTTATTTACATATTTTGCAGCCAAGTTCTGAAATGGTGTACATTTAAATGAGCATAATCTTGCAAGCAGTGCATAATGATCAAGTAAAAAATAAAAATAAAATCTGCACAGACTATTGTTACTTACACACAGATGTTGCCTGTGAAGCTGATGTGAGGACATCGATGTGGTTTGCACATCACAGCAACCACTGCAATCTGGATAGAAGACACAAGGATTAAGTTGATTGATTTCCTGAATATAACCTGTGTGAAAACACTCTTGACAATACTATTTAGTAGGCTGACATTTTCATGACTTTCTTTACAAACAAAGATTGTTTCACATTCCTAGATAAGAGAACCGTCATCATGCATCATGGATACAGCATGAACTAGAACGCAAAAAGATAATATTACACAAGCAAACGCTGAAACTCTTAACACAAACCCTACATACTACATTACATGTTACTTGTTAGATGCTTTTATCCAAAGTGACTTACATATACTCAGTACTGGGGCCAATCCCCACAGGAGCAATTGGGGTAAAATGTCTTGCCCATGCTGACTGCAGTGGGATTCGAACTTGCTCTCCCCTGATCAAAAATCAGTGCACTATCCCACTGAGCCACAGCCTCCCACATTATTAGATTAAGTAAATCAGAATACAAACTATTTGTAGCCAAAGCAAAATATATGTGGGCCCGAGTGAGAGATTTTTATTTGGTGGACCCAAGCTAATTGAACATACCCCACTGGCAGTGCGGATGGGCTTGGCCTTCAGTTTGGGCACCAGAGCCCGGCGGTACTGTGGTGGAACCGCAGCGATGATGTCCACCAATCGAGGCATGGATTCAAGTCCATACTTTGCTGAAGTCTTAGTCTTCACTCTTTACAAACAGAATCATAGAAAGACACATATTTAATTATGAATTATAACTTTAAATATTGATCTGTGCATGTGTTTTTTTTATCCATAGAGCTTGTCTTTAATAGTTACTAAAGGCTTGAGTAGTATAGAGTTGGGACTTAATTGAGCAAGGGGCTGTATACTTACTTGTTGAGATTAATATCTTTGCCCTCTTCATGTGCTTCAACCAGCTGATTGATGACATCAGCAATGGTCATCATCATCAGCTCAGCCCGGCTGAGATCACCTAACAAAAATGATCAATACTATGAGATTAGTTTAGTACTTTTACACAGATGCATGGAGTTCAAAAAGCCATATTTACAAGATCCAGGTACATGAAACGTAGATGTAATGTAGCGTATATATTGAGCAACAGTAACGTTAGAGTTTATGAAACCCATTGTCAATAACTGTAATAACTCGCCTTTAAAATGACAATATGTACGCAGTAGGCCTACAAGTTATATCGCTGTTATCATGTTTAAAATATTGGGAAGACTTGTTAGCATTAGCAACAAGCTAAAGTCGAACAGACCCGTTTAGAAAGTAATTTCAGGTATATTTAACACACTCACTCTTTTTCTTTGGCTTCCCCATTTTTTCTTTGAGGCTGACCGTCCAAATTCCAACGGGTGGGTTATTGTAGGCAGAATTACATCTGTTTTTAACCCGAGAAGGCTGTCAGAAATAGTAAACAACTCCACGTTGCTCCCAAACACGGCTTCAGTCGTACGGCAACCGAAACTGTCGTACAATGTCGTAAATGGGTCTTCTCCACGAATGAACGGCGTGTTATTGGAATTTTAAAAATGTCACAAGGGCAAAACAGAGCCCACCCTTCTATAACCGCTGTAACAGCTAAATGACCATTAATTAGGGATATTTTACTTTGTTTTTCTGAACATGTTTAGGACAAATCTCACAGACTTGTAATGCATGTGGATCCACACAGTGGCGCTGAATTCCCTCAAACCAAGTGGGCCAGTGTGTGCGGAGCAGAGCGCAACTAGAGAACTTGGAAGGCTCGCTAAATCTCACAGCAAATCCCTTTAGCTCGAGCTGACATGGCTTGACTTATCACTGAGGGAAGTTTCAGGAAATGCAACAGGTGGAGGAGCCGAGGGAATGAACCGTGTGTCGTAAGTGTTTTTTTAAACTTACGAAAAGAAACCAAGGTTATTTAGCACACTTAACATGGTTAGTTACATTTATAAGGGTAATTATAAAACACATTTGACCCCTCTGTGTGTTTGCTGTTATCCAGCTCTCGTTAGCGTCCCGGGCTAGCTGCTGAGAGTACTTCAAGGTGTCTGTGGGAGTCGGATAGGGAAACAACTGCGCACTCTTTCACACGGTTTGTCCACTTCTCTTTACAGTATACCTTGTATTTTAGCTTGTTATGTCGTCATGAACGTTTTTACTAGATACTTAGATATGGGTTTCGCATGAATAGTATTATATTAAGCAGGACACTAGCTTGTTTATGTATAAATATTGGCATATCGCGTGATGACGCTCTGTTCAGGTGTAACACGTATCTCATTTTGATTTAAGGACACTATGAATTTAGAAAGTAGTAAGTAACACTTCAGTAAGTTAAACAAAGGAAAACACTAAATGTGTTATTGTCCATTCATTCATTTGTCACAGGTCAGGTGCCACCATGGATGACAGCCTGAATGACTCCAATGTAAAGGTCGCTGTTCGTGTGCGACCAATGAACAGGAGAGGTGAGTTTAATGTCAGATAAACCTTGTGACATGTTCAGCAGTTATGATTCACGAAAGACAGCCACTTATTGGTTTGTTTTCATGTGCCCAACAAAGACCTTTTCAACAATTCTGTCCAGCTTTAAAAGGGCTCTTTTAGTTTGAGTTCCTTTCTTTGGAAAGGCTCTGAAAAGGTCCATGCTGTCCTTCTTTGGAAAAGTCTTGGCTGGAGTGCTGTTAGAGTAGAAATGGAAAAATATTGAAGGGACAGTGACATCATATCCTTACAGTGAAGGGACTGTTATGCATGTGCAGTGTCGTGCATTACAGCAGACAAATATTTGTTTCCACCAACAACATTACTTTTAATTTCATGTCACCTCTCCAATTGGCTTTGCAAAACTACAAATATGCCTCATTAAGTGTAACAGTGGAAAATCTCACACAACACGTGCCCTAACTCCTGCTCTAACAGGAAGTTCCAGTGCTGTCTCAGCCTGAAAAGCCTTGCTCTGCAGGTAGGAATGAGGAAGAGTAGCTGCTTTTCCTTACTGCCTGCTCAGAGTTGTAAAGGGGTTGTATTGTTTGCACAGGCAAGTCCTGGATGAATCACTATTTCCTGCTCCATGTCGGGCTTTACAGTATGTGTTACAATCACAAGGAGCTGGCACACTAACACACACACAAACACACAGTGTATGCCACCTGTTATTCTGGGATGACAGTTGTGTCAGTGACTACTAGGGAAAGTTATGATGACCAGTGTATACAGAACATGCTCTTTAACATTTTGATAGTTTGAGAGCCATTTTGCAACTAACTTACCATATTTTGTAGCTTTAAAAATGTATTTATTAGGACTATTCACTCATTAACAACATGTTACGGATGGTACTACAGAGAAAAGCATGTTTAATGTTATTTAAAAATAAATATTTTTTCACTGTTTTTTCAGAAAAAGAGCTAAAGACAAAATGTGTCGTAGATATGGATGGGAACCAGACGGTTCTGCACCCGGCCATCATCAACTTGAACAAAAGTGACTCCCGGTAAGTTTCACACACCCGTTTATATAGACAAGCTGTGTCATTTTCTTGTATACTTTTTATGTATTACATATTTTTTCTGCTGAAGCATTTGCTACTCATTCTTGGTTCCTGGGCTATTCACAGTGAGGTCACCATGTGAAGCCATATTATTTGTTTGTCTTTGTCTCTTACTCATGAGACATCTCTTATGAATATGGCAGCGGTTGGTGCTTGTTTAAGTCACATGACTTGTGTAGGATCCACATTCATTTTGGGACTTTCATTGGACACTAGAATGTTAATGGACATGGAAACTGGTATTTTGTACCATATTTTTTGATATATTTATTAACCTGTATTTTTCCATTATAGGTGCATGTACAATAGCAACTATAATATGTAGTAGGTCAAGTTATGGTAGGGCAGCTCAGGGCTCCTTTAGGTGAATCACAGAAGTGCCGACAGCATGCAGCTGCGTTGCAGTGATGTGCTTGTGTTTCTGAACCTACCTCAGTTTTGTATAATTCAATTTTGACTGGGTGAGTTGGGGTTTGAATACTCTACATTCAACATGTTACAAAGTAGAATTTCCCCCCAAAATGTTAACATGAGTAAATCTAAAGATATAAATAATAATATATGCATTACATTAAATCAACTAATAATCTAAATCACATAAACACATACATTTAAAATAAAGATACACATGAATTAAATTAGGTAAACAACCTGAACTGAACTCAGTTCTATGCAGCGGCAAGTTCATGTTTTGCCAAGTTCAGGTATTTACTTATACAGTTATTGCAGTATAAGACTTTCATTTATTTAATTCCCTCAGGATTACTGGCAGAAGAGTTAATAAACACTCTAACCAGCCTGTCAAGTTAACACCCAGCTGCTTGGAAGAAGCTCAGATCTCACCCTCACCACACCCTTCCTCCCTCTATTACTCCATTACATTTGTCCTCCTCCCTCTGTGTCCTTGCTGCATCATTCCTCTCTTTACAAAAGGCGTGTCTGTTCCAGCTCAGTCCTGCTCGGGTAGCCAAAACCATGATCTAGAGGAATATAACAAAGGAGAAGACACTGTCAACACTTGAGACTTTAAGAATTGAAGTTACAATTTATACTCCAGTTACTATGGACATTTGTCCTTGGTTTAATTATGGCTGCACAATTTGGACAAAATGTCTTATTGTTTTTAGTGCATGTAAATGGTCTGCAAAGGCTCAAATACCAAATGTCCCTCTCCCACACATATCAAAATAGCCACAGAATGACATGTGGATGCAAAATGTGTATTGATTGTGTTAAATGGAAAGCGTGCCCCTGGGCAGTGTTTTGCTGTTGACAAAGTCCTCTCCTCAGAGCAGCCCAGGTAGATGCTCCCTGGAGGCTTCAGCCCCTTCTCAGGTTACCTTGTTCAGGAAATATGCGAGTGAATGAATCTCTGTCTTTGTAGAAACAGAAAGTGTCATATTTCATAGTTCTATGCATTTGGTGTCTGTCTGTGTATATTCTTCTGCCTTGACACGCTTCAGCAGCGGTATGCTTCCCCTTGGGGATCAATGTGAACAGGTTTTACCGGCTGATCGCAACATCAACTCCATGATCCCAGAGCAGCACAAGGGTCTTAGTGAGGCAAAAGGGAGAGGTAAACTCATTTTAATCAGCCACAACGCAATTATTTTTAACTGGGAAGCTCAGTTTTTAAACTCTTGATTAGGTTCCATCTTCTATTACGAGCTAAATCGGTGTTCCAGAAAAGCTTTGTTTGTTGGGGGAGTCACTCACCAGCAGCCAATTCCATAAGGTTTGTGCTGATTCAGCTCTCTGCCTGACAAGCTAACAGAATAAATGCATGAGCCTCAGGGGGTGGTAATATGTTACGGCCCCCTTGGTGGCTGCAAGCAGGCTCACAGCAGGAGGCTGTCAGACCCCCGACATGTTGTAGATTAATAAAGCCTTTGGTCTTCTTTCATAACTTTAAAGCAGGCCTGTAAAACTATAGTTTCATGGGTGCCATTGTATTGCACATGCTGTACCAGACCTTGAGTTGTTGCTGGAATATTTATGGAAGTTGAGAGCCTTTCTTATCTAAACATTTGATAAGTGCCCCACTTTCATCTGTTCATGGAACGTGGTACAGAATTTGTAATATGCAGACACCACTCGGAAAGGCTGTATGTTATCAAATCGGAGTATTCTAGTTGTGTAGGTCAGATTGTTGTTGATCCCAGATTTGCTGACCCACCGTCCTCCTCCCTCTGCGTCGGTGTCTCCTTGGAGCTGCGAGGCTCTGCCAGTTATCTCAGGAATGTCCTTGCCAGCCCAGGAGAGGACGGGACTTAATGTTACTCTTTCATGGAGCAGCCAAGTCACACATAGGGAGGCCTTGTTTCATTACGTACGTGTGTGTGTGTGTGTGTGTGTGTGTGTGTGTGTGTGTGTGTGTGTGTGTGTGTGTGTGTGTGTGTGTGTGTGTGTGTGTGTGTGTGTGTGTGTGTGTGTGTGTGTGTGTGTGTGTGTGTGTGTGTGTGTGTGTGTGTGTGTGTGTGTGTGTGTGTGTGTGTGTGTGTGTGTGTGTGTGTGTGTGTGTGTGTGTGTGTGTGTGTGTGTGTGTGTGTGTGTGTGTGTGTGTGTGTGTGTGTGTGTGTGTGTGTGTGTGTGTGTGTGTGTGTGTGTGTGTGTGTGTGTGTGTGTGTGTGTGTGTGTGTGTGTGTGTGTGTGTGTGTGTGTGTGTGTGTGTGTGTGTGTGTGTGTGTGTGTGTGTGTGTGTGTGTGCGCGTGACTACATTTGTAGCCCAAATTGATACACTAATAGAAAAAGTACAATTAGTGTTCCAAATTCTGAAAGTTGTCGGCCGGAAAGCACAAACAATGAACTCAAAGACGCTAAAACGCTCTGAAACACTGAGGGAAATTGCAGACCTTGGGGATCAATCTCTGGTTTCATCTCCAGAAGTAAGAAGAAAACAATCTATTTAGCGACACAATGTGACTAGTGCTGGGTTCATGAATGCTACATTGCCAATGGATGTTTGATAAATAAATGTGACGTTAGCTGGCTGGAATGTGTTGATGTGTTTGCCGACTGATGCATAGGATATTATGGTTGGCTGCTAGGGGATGAACCTAAGAGCACTGAGTGTTTCTTAGAGTGCTCTGGTAAGAATGCAGATATGGTCTCAGCCTGTGTCTCAGGGACACTGAGAGGCTCTGGGGTTGTTAGCGCTGCGTCACATTCTCCACTTGATTCACAATGAGCCAAAGAGGATTAGTCAGCTTGACAGATTTTTAAGCTTCACTACATTAAAACACCTTTGACTTTGTGTCTTTGAAACTCCCCCCTCTTACTCCAATGACTTTGACCTGGGGTTATGTGAGACTTTAAGTATTTGCTAGCTCTGCTGTTACTGCACTGCAGTGGTTTTTGCCCCATTTTCTAAAATGCCTCAGATCTGTTGGAGAATGTCAAGTATCTGCTAGGGCAAACAGGTCATTGACATACGTATCATTTATTTTAATAAGTGAGTACTCACCCAGAGAGACATATAGTAGTTAGTATTTAATTAAAAAACATGATAACCCTACTTTTGACTGAGCCCTTTGCCTTTCCCATAAGAAATGTCACTTCATGCGTCTGACTTCGGGGCCCCTTGAGCCCTTCGTTCCTTTACTAATGCATCCTGGCAGCTTAGAGCTGATTTCTTCATCATAGCATGTTGTCAACTTTTTTTTAAATCATAATGTCTGAGTTTAAAAGTAATGCCTACTGACATCCCTCGTGACATGCTGCCAATGCAGAGTGGTAAACAGCTCAACCAGTTTTTCCTCTTCCGTATGCTTTATTTAATGAATTATAAGAGAATAATCTAGAGGCCTAACTAATACCTAACTATTAGGTTCTTTAAGAACTAAGTATATCACAAGAAAAAGTAAGCTCTATCTTCGAAGTAGACATTAGAAATAATTAGTATGAATGTTTTTTGTACGTATCCCGAAGTAAACTGGGAACATCTGACTAAACCTGCTTGTGACCCAAAGGTTGGGAACCAGTGGCCTAAAGGTTAGACAAGCAGTGTTGTGAGCAAAGACTGCCCAGACTGGCTGGGAGCATGTTGGTGGGAAACATTAAGAAGTGAAGCTTACATACAGTAGGGTTGGACATTTCAGAGGGGAGTTGACGCTAACTCAATAAAAGTCATACCTTTTTTTAATAGTTACTTATTTGTGTGGGGGGTGTAAATAAAACAAAAACGCTACGAATAATGTCACGTCTCGGTTTAATGTATTTAGGTTTAATTCCGATATAATTAAGCAGTTAATAGAGTAAAGTACACGGTTAATAATGTGTTTACATGGGAGCACCTTCTGCTAGTTTCTGCTAGCTAGCTGTTAACATGTGAGATGTATGAGGATTAAGCATGCTAAATGAGTTTTGATTCATATATTTCTATTGATATTCTTTTATAAATGAGTTGTTCACTTTAATCCCAAACTTTCCACAAAGCCACATAGGTGGCTCAAAATCAAAAAAATAATTGTACTTTTCCCATGCGTTAAGTTGCTAATTTATTCGGCAAGTGGATTATGTTTCCCTATGATATGGTAACATATTTGTTTCTATCTGTTTATGACACGGTAAATACAGCTTTAGCAGATAACGTTTACATTTACGAGTCCAATGAATTAACATTTCCATTAGAAATATTACAGTAATTCTGCAACACCACGTACTCTACCTTTAACGACTGCTGCCTGGACAGCTTCCAGGTGTGATTGTGTGTAACTGTGTGAAAGTAAAGAGAGCGCTTTGCTTGCCTCCGGGCTTTTGCTTGCCTTGAAAATGATCCTTTGCTTTGCTTTGAATCTTGAAAAGCAGTTCTTACCAGGACAAACATTTGAAATCATGTAATGTTGCTGGCACTGATAGAGTTGCTATGTAATAAATAGTGTCACATATCCTTGCGTTGGCGAAGTTGCCTCCTGTGTTTCCTACTGTATGATGTGTAAATCCACTGGCATGTAAAAGGCTCACTGAAAAATGTCAAATAGTTTCTAGGTTAGTTGACATGTTCATGTGTATTTCAACATCAATTACTAACTCATATTGTAATTTCTTCTCCTTGGGGTCCTCAGAAATCAGTCAAAGGTGAGTAGTCATTTATACCCTTAATGATTGAATACTCTTTCTGCCGACTATCCATGCATGAGTTGTTTCTAAATCGTGTGTTCCTCAGGTTTTTGCCTATGACAACTGCTTCTGGTCCATCGATGAATCTCAAAAAGACAAGTTTGCAGGTCTGTATTTCCCCCTGACTCTGTGTTCTGACCTCTAATAGATTTGGTTCTGTTTTTAGCTTGTGTGTGACTCATTTCTTAACGTATCTCCTGACGCCGTGTTTCCTGATATTCTGGACTATTTATGGAGTCGAAGAAAGGGAGAGTTCAGGGGGTGGGATTAAGAGTTACACATTGTTTACCTCTAGATTAGTTCTGCGGTCTGGTACATTTGTAAAGGGGTTGAACAAAAGCGTTGCCAGGGGGTTTCTTAACAATGTGAGGGGTATTAATAGTAGGTAATGGAACAAACTGCCTGTTTTAATTCTGGTCTGTCGGTCTTGTCGCATATAGAGAAAGAACAGCAAGTCACCTCAATGTATATAAAGAGTTCTTTTTGTATTTCTCATGCATTTGTGTTTCCTTTAAAGGGGACCTATCATGCTAAATGCACTTTTGTACGTCTTTTATACATGAATATGTGTCCCCGGTGTTCCAGGGAACTCACCAAGTGTCAGAAAACACAACCCTCTCTATTTTCCTCCATACCCAAATCTCTAAAAAAGGGGCTGCAACGGATCTGATAAAAACTGATCCAGATTTGAACACTGTCCTGACGTCAGGACGGTGGGAGCTACGGCTATTGGGCCAACTCCACCAATCAGGAGGAGACAGCCACGGCCATTGCCGTTCGAAAGCGCTGGAGACGCTGTAGTACATATGCCAGGCCTGTAGATGGTGCTGTTCTCACATGAATCATGCCCAGAGCTAGAAATGGTCAAATTGAGCAAAATGAGGCATGGCTAAAATGCATGATCTGTTTGGTATTTTGAAAAAAAAAAAGTATAAATATTCCTTATATAGGTATGGTCCTACACTATATTATTCAAATATAGCATGATAGGTCCACTTTAATTCATTTCCCCTTTAGCATCTCCTCTACTCTGCTTTGCTACTAAAAGAATCTTATCTTGAGTTGATGTTGCAGTGTGTATTTTGAGATGTTAAAGTGTGTTTGTGATGTGTGTGCAGGTCAGGATGTGGTGTTCCAGTGCCTTGGGGAGAGTCTGCTGGACAACGCCTTCATGGGATACAATGCCTGCATCTTTGCTTACGGACAGACAGGTAACATCTTAACCTGCAGACATCTGAATGATGGGTCTCTGGTAACATTAGTAAAGGTCCTGTAGTGGAAGCACTGTTGTTGTCATTCTAGCCATGGCATATTAGTTTTAGTGAAGCTGCAATAACACGTAACGTTTATGATGTTCTTCTGATTAAAGAAAGTTTTGTAGATTTGTCATTGAAAGACAAAATACATAATAAAGAGTCCGAACAGTTGTACTCCTGATTGATGTTAATCTACAAAACCCAACCAAACTCATTACTTACAAACATTTTTTACACATTAAGAGCCTACTTACAAAAGGAAGGTTTCAAGACTTTATTGTTAACATATTACAGGACGTTTTGTTCGCGTCTGGCTTTTCAATTAGGCATCATTATACAGTAAGCCTTCACATTGGTTTTTTTATCACCTGGATTTTCTTTTTGGAATCTGACTGCAGCTTTAGCATTCAGAAAACGTTCCCATTCAGTGGAGCATGATATATAAATAATAATATTGCAGACGATGTGCATTTCATTGTTGGGAGCCAAAATCATGAAAGCAATTGAACTTGGCTCCCTTAACGTTTTGTCTATCTTTGACAAATATCTATATAGTTGTAAATGTCATGGGGATTTCTGTGTTGATGGGATAACTTTCTGACTTAAACATATGTAACCACTCTGCCGTTTACTAGGAGACTGAAAGTGAACGTCATCACATCTTCAGACAGTCTCAACCAGGCGTTACATTTGCTTTTCATTTGAGGGTGTTTCATTTTGCAATGATAATACATCAAAATCTAAACCATCACTCTGTTCATTCATCCATTTAGAATTTGCATTAAGGTTTAAAAAGAGTTGTGCGATATCTGATTATTCCTAGTCACGCGTACAGCTTGTTTTTTCAGAACCATCTGCAGTACTCCCCTGATTTGTATTCAAATGCTTTATGAGTGAGCCCTTTTTTCCTCACTTGCTGCCACTGTTCCGTGTGTGTGTGTGTGTGTGTGTGTGTGTGTGTGTGTGTGTGTGTGTGTGTGTGTGTGTGTGTGTGTGTGTGTGTGTGTGTGTGTGTGTGTGTGTGTGTGTGTGTGTGTGTGTGTGTGTGTGTGTGTGTGTGTGTGGGTGTGTGTGTGTGTGTGTGTGTGTGTGTGTGTGTGTGTGTGTGTGTGTGTGTGTGTGTGTGTGTGTGTGTGTGTGTGTGTGTGTGTGTGTGTGTGTGTGTGTGTGTGTGTGTGTGTGTGTGTGTGTGTGTGTGTGTGTGTGTGTGTGTGTGTGTGTGTGTGTGTGTGTGTGTGTGTGTGTGTGTGTGTGTGTGTGTGTGTGTGTGTGTGTGTGTGTGTGTGTGTGTGTGTGTGTCCAGGCTCGGGGAAGTCGTACACCATGATGGGCACAGCGGAGCAGCCAGGTCTGATCCCTCGGCTGTGCAGCTCCCTGTTCAGCAGGACGGTGAAGGAGGCGGGGGAGGAGGAGCAGTTCACCGTGGAGGTGTCCTACATGGAGATCTACAACGAGAAGGTCCGAGACCTGCTCGACCCCAAAGGGTGAGGAACTGTTCGGTGTAGTTCACTTTTTATATAGCCTGGTGGAGCTGGTAGACCATGTTCTGGGTTCGAAATCCAATCCTGGGACCATCCCATTTGTCTCCTCCTTTCAATTCTCAAAGAAATGATCAGCAGTCAGTGTTGAAATGTAACTGAAGTACATTTATGCAAGTATGGTCCTTCAGTACTATTTTGACATACTTCAAAATGTACTATATATTGTTTCAAATATTTAATTTTTTTTGAAAATGAGTGTACTTTTTTTTGTACCAATTGATGATACTTTATACTTCTACTACATGTTAGATGGGTTTATCATGCTTTTTACTCCACTACAATTGTTTATCAGAATCATTAGTCCTTCAGCGGGGGAAGTTTACAAAAGTGACATAGCAGATAAAAGGCAAACAATAAGAAAGAGTAAGCTTGCATATTAAATATAGAGAAAAGCACACATTAGTAATACAATAAGATTAAAGTCCATTGCTAAAAATAAGTAGCAGCATTTTAAAAGCTAGGTGAACATTTAAAGAGAGATATTCTGAATGTATGTATGAAACGCACACCACGGTGATTACGGCACAGTAGATTAGAACAAAAGGGGTTGGCCTTCCTTATCAGTCTGTTTCGTCTCTTCCTGTCTGCAGCTGATATGCTACTGCCCCAGCAGACCACACCATAACATATATTTAACTATATTTACTAGTAACTTTTTTACATATAAAAGCCCATGATATTTTAACATTTAAAATTGGCTCGACGTGACAAACTTATAAGTCAAAGTCAAAGTCAAAGAACAGAACAGAACAGAACAGAACAGAATACTACTATTCTATAATTGTATGATACTGTAAAAAGAGAACAGTTTATTTTTATACTTTGATGAACACTTTTCTGCTAATACTTCTCTACTTTAGTTACATTTTGAATTCAGGATTAGAATTTCTACTTTTACTTAAGCAAAACATCTGAGTACAACTGCACACAGTACATTTTTGAATTGCATGGCCATGCATTTATTAAGAAAACACCATTTTATTTTGGATTTGATGCTGTAAACTGCAAAATGCTGTGCAGTCATATGAGCCTTCAGTCCATTTCTGCTATACATATGATCTTTGACATACGTTATGGGCTAGATCTGGATCTTAGATTGAATAAATAAGAACTGTCTCTTCTCTGCAGAAACCGCCAGGCTCTGAGAGTGAGAGAGCACAAAGTGATGGGGCCTTACGTGGACGGCCTGTCCCGCCTGGCTGTGGCCTGCTACACGGTACTTTATCATTTGATTTCTGCTCTGGTTTTCCTTTGCTTTCCAGACATAGCCAAGGGAAACATGTTATTTCATAAAGTACGGCGCAGACGAGACGTGTGTTTGTTTGCTGACAGGACATCGAGTCTCTGATGTCAGAGGGAAATAAATCTCGCACAGTTGCCGCCACCAATATGAACGAAGAGAGCAGCAGATCCCACGCTGTGTTCAACATCATCCTCACACACACACTCACGGACCTGAAGTCTGAGGTAACACACTCACACATGCACACTGAGAATCAGCTGTTGACAAATAATTATTTGGGATTTTTGTCAAGTACTTTGAAACCCTATATTATCAATACCTGTATAAATGATACTTATTTATACTGATTTTAAATGGCAAACATAGTCTAAATGTCCCTCATGTTTCTTGTCCAAGGTCAAGTCCAGATTCAAAACATTTAATTGACTTTGACTTAGCAATTCTCAGATATGTAAACCTAAAAAAATCAATGTTCTCTTGGTGATTAAATGTTTTAAACAATTATGAATTGATGTTGGTACATGTTCTGTTGAATCAAAATGTAGCATTATTTTAGTTTTAGTTTCATTCTTTCTTTGTTCAACTGGAAATTGTAAATAAATGTAACCTTTATTTTTAATCAGGATAGAGCAGTGGTTCTCAAACTTATTTCAATAATGTACCCCCTTTGAAAAAAAATTCAGCCAAGTACCCCCTGATCAGCGCAAAAACGATTTGTTAAGGAAAAAATGCCTATATAAAGAGGTACAGCGCTGCACCATCAGTGTCTGATTTATTAAAACAACAACCTTGTAACTGAGAAACACTTAAATGCTACATTTCAAATGTTTACAATCCATCACTAAATTCATGGCAAACCAATTTTAACATCATGCAATAACACTAAGACGACATTAGTTGCATTGAACTGATCTTTTTAATAAGTTGTACTTACAATTTAGTGAGAAACATGGGCTTGTGCTTCACTGAGGATCTGTGTCATTCTGACAGGGAGGCAAACTGCAGTTATTACACTTCATGTTTTGAAATATGTGTAACTCTGTTCATATAAAACCCACACTGCTCAAACTTCGTTACTTTTCCTAAAATTGGTATATTTATTTATTTAGGGGCGTGGGGAATGAAGAGAAAAAAAAATATGAGCATTTTATGAGCATATAAACATATGCATAATGCTGCGCTATACTTTGCGACCACATGCCGTTGCCAAGCAATGCTTATTGTTTAGGTGTCCTTTGATAAGCAGGCAGTCAGATAATTAACTACAACTAGCTAGATCTGATAGTTTTGGACATAAACGCGAGTGAAGTATAACCGGACGTGAGAGAGAGATCAGTGATCAGCTGCTGCTGACGGAGAACACGCAGCTCTGCATGATCACAGCTCCGCCGCGGACCGTTGAGTAGAGCCAAATTAAATACACTAAGAGTTAGACCTAACACACTTAGCTAGTTTATCTACTCTGGAACTAGCTAAACTAGTTATAAATATATGTATTCTTTACTGTCGGGTCACTTATTACAGGTTCAGCGAGCTGCACGAGACTGACGGGCTGTCAGGAGAGAGAGAGGAAAAGAGAGCACCCTGTTTATTTTTCCCATTTTATTATCCAGAATGACTGTAAACCTTTGAATAAAGTAGTTCATCTACTATTAGTAGTTTGTTTAAATGCATTACTTATGTTGTTTTTTTCATTAACATAAAATACATCTCACGTACCCCCTGCAGTACTCCAACGTACCCCTAGGGGTCCGCGTACCCTAATTTGAGAACCACTGGGATAGAGTGTCATTAAGAAAATAAATATGTGCATCCTGGAGAAGAAGGAAATCCTCCTGACAGAAAAATGTTTGCTGACAGAAAAACTAAAACCTTACAAATGAAGACAAAAAACATAATTTTTCAAATAACAGAATCAAAACATATCAAAATAAGAGGACTTAAAGTAAGACAACAGGTCTCTTTTTGGTTTCTAGGACAAATCAAGGCTTTTTTCCAAAATCACAAACCCAAATGCATCTTGTTTAACCCGTTTCTGTGAGGCTTCAGTGAGAGAGAATCGTCATTTACAATTCCTTATCTTTTTGTTTCTTCTTCTTTTAGAATTGACCTTGAGTGCAATATTAAGGACTGTTTGACCAGTTAGGCAGCACTTTGACATGCATTCCAAATGAATGCTCAGCTCATGATTCAATCTCTTTTGGTTATCCATACATCTCCAGATTACAGTCAAATGTCTCTCCACAATGACTGAAGATACTGAGAGAAAGAAGATTATATTTGATGAGTAAAGTTCAACATAATAAGTATAAATTGTTAAAGTGTTGTTGTGTGTCCCCTGCAGACGAGTGGAGAGAAGGTGAGCAAGCTGAGTCTGGTGGATCTGGCCGGCAGCGAGCGGGCGGCGAAGACCGGAGCAGCGGGGGAACGTCTGAAAGAAGGCAGCAACATCAATAAGTGAGTCAACAAAAACTGATAAACAACATTAAAGACCTCAACCAAGTTCTTCTTCTAAGAACTACATTAAGTGACAAGCTGTAGGTGCCTGGGGAAGAGGGAGAGAAGGAGGGAGATGGAAGGATGGAATAATAATGTTATTTAAAAAAACTCCCACTGAGCACCAATAAGGATTTCAACTTTAATTTCGAGTTAAATCTTAATGATATTGAAAATGTGATGTAACCTGATAACTTCCTTTTACCTGTGAATTAGGCTATACCTCAATATCAAATGCAATGCAAGTCAATACAATAAAAGACACATTTCAATAGGATGTGTTTTACTTAAGTGTATTATAACTTGAAAAAAGTTGGCTGGGATTGTGTTTGTTTTCAGTCTACACCATAGGTCTACTCTCACTTTTCAGTTTGTGCTGGCTGTGGCTCAAAGTGTGGTAAATGGGCGTCTACCAATCACAGGGTGGGTGGTTCAATCCACATTCCCTGCAGTAAACAACAAGTGTCCTTGGGGGAAATCCTTTCAGGCCAAGATGTACTTTGTTCTTTTTGTCCTTCTCTGTTTCATTCTGTCCCCTAAATACTTCCCTCGCTCCACTCTGCCCCCCCCCCCCCCCCCCCCTTCCCCCTGCAGATCCCTCAGTACTCTGGGTCTAGTTATCTCTGCCTTGGCTGACCAGGGAGCGGGGAAGAACAGGAACAAGTTTGTTCCCTACAGAGACTCTGTGCTCACCTGGCTGCTCAAGGTACAGAGCGACATGAACACACCTTTCAAGAATAGATTCCTCTACAGACAAACAGCTGGATGTCTTTAGCTTCAGTTATATTGCACTTTGTTACCTTTTTAATTCACTACAGAATTGAAGAAAAAGAAAAATACAAAAAATAATGCAAATAAACATATAAGATAGAGTAAGATAAAACTGAATATATAATTAAATACGTTACAGTCAAATAAATACTGTTTACTGAATAGTTTATAAATATGTGGATCAATAAGAACAAAATGCATTTTGTAAATCCAAAGAAATAAGGCTTTGGAGTCTTTAAGTAATTAATTGTCTGGATTGCTCTTGGTCATTTTGCCTATCAAGCTTCAGGGCTCAGATGGTTATTTGATTTCTTTTTCCTACAGGACAGCCTGGGAGGGAACAGCCGCACCGCCATGGTCGCCACCATCAGCCCCGCTGCGGACAACTATGACGAGACGCTGTCCACCCTGCGCTATGCCGACCGCGCCAAGAGCATCGTCAACCACGCCGTCGTCAACGAAGACCCCAACGCCAGGATCATCAGAGAGCTGCGGGAGGAGGTGGAGAAGCTGAGGGAGCAGCTCACAGAGGCTGAGGTTAGGGTTACAGCAGTTTGTGAATATTGAAATACAAACACAGTAATATGCCGTGTGTAATGCAGCTTCTGTCACTCTCACAGTCCATGAAGGCCCCCGACCTGAAGGACAGGCTGGAGGAGTCAGAGAAACTGATCCAAGAAATGACCTACACCTGGGAGGACAAGCTCAGGAAGACTGAGGCTATTGCACAGGTAACACACACACACACACACACACACACACACACACACACACACACACACACACACACACACACACACACACACACACACACACACACACACACACACACACACACACACACACACACACACACACACCCTACGTTAGGGCCCAAATGTAGCATTTTTCTGGTTCCCATATCTCAAAGTTGTTTTTTGATCAAGATCTGAAATAAGATCTGTGTTTAGCACATGCTTATGAGAATTTCACGTTTTGTTCTAAAGCATGATATACAGTATCAGTAATGACCCTACTTGTGAATGTCTGATGCTTCTATGTGTCATAAATACAGCAGTCGCTTACAAATGACTTAGGCTGGAGCCACACGAGGACGATAACGCAAACGGACCGCAATCGTTATCAAAAAGGTCTTCCGTCCACACGCAACAGGCACCAGAAACGTGTCCGTTCACACCAGACCGCTCGAAAGCGCTGGAGACGCTGTAGTACATATGCCAGGCCTGTAAGTGGCGCTGTAGTCCTGCCACAAAAGCAGCGAAGAAGACATGGTTGCCATGGTTGCCCTTCTGTTTATTCTCCGCTGTGGACGCTCTGGCTCTTTTTCTCCCTCCCCGAGGCAAGCGTTTGCTCCTGCTGCTCTCCGGTAGTCCACCAGCAGATGAAAAACACCCACCCCTCCGCCTCTTCCAAGGGACGAGGGGACCGTGCAGCAGAGTTTCAGTTAGATTTTATTTCGCCGGTCAACATGTCCGTTAAAGTTTAAATCTTCCGGACAAAATTAGAAAAGTGCCGGTCAAAGGTCTTCTTGGTTATTTATTGAGCTTTAAAACAAATTGATAACGACTCTATATAATAATATAATAATAAAAAACGGAGCCTCTCTTTTCCTCCCCCTCTCCTGACAGCCCAGCAGCTGATCTCTGAGCAGGAGAGGTGGGAGAGGCGGGGCTATTGCGTCATCGTTATCAGGACATGATCATATAGGCGTAAACACGGAGCCGTTTGCCCCCCCCAGAGCGTTTTGTTTCCCACCTTGGGACCCGTTATCGTTATCGTTTTCTGCGTTTCCATGTCAACCTCGTGGGGCCGAACGTCTATCTGATAGTGAACTGTAGCAGATACGATCGTTATCGTCCTCGTGTGGCCGGGGCTTAAATGCAACTATTAAACGTCATCACGCTGAACATTAGCCGCCTTTATCTGATTTGCAGCCATTCAACCGTCATGTAGTTTGTTTATACCCTAATGTTAGCTTTTGACTAATGCCAATAGCATTTATGCTTCAACAATCATAAAAGTGGTGTTAATATGTAGAGATTATCCTGCTAAACACATCTTATTCTATGTTATATTCTGAAATCCAATAGAAAATGCTTTACATCGAGGGAGCCCTTCGGATGCTAACTTCTGAGTCATCTCTGCACACACAGAGAAAAGACTCTATTCTTACTGTAGCTCCTTTTGTTTTCACTCTAACATTTCTCTCGCAGCTAAAGAACAGAATAATCAACAGCTCTTGTATTCAAATGTTGTATGTATGTTTCCTGTAGGAGCGTCAGAGGCAGCTGGAGAATCTGGGCATCTCCCTGCAGTCGTCTGGAATCAGAGTGGTGGATGACAAGTGTTTCCTGGTCAACCTCAACGCTGACCCCGCCCTCAACGAGCTGCTGGTGTACTATCTGAAGGTACCTGATACACAGTCCAGTGCTCTTTACTGTATATACTGTAGGCTGCACTACATAGGGGCACACCGGATGTAGACTAGGGCTGTACCAAATCGTTTTTAATCAACACTAAAATGCAGCGCAGCATTATTCTGTTTAACGCCAGTAAATGAGCATAAGACTGAAAACGTTCAAACCTTCATTTAAAAACCCCAAATAGAAGCTGCGTATTTAAAAGATATATATGTTTCTTCCTCCCGTGATCCAGGAGCACACGCGGGTGGGCTCAGCTAACTCTCAGGACATCCAGCTGTGTGGGATGGCCATCCAGGCGGAGCACTGTGTCATGGACATCACAGAGAGCAGCGGGGTGATGCTCACTCCTCACCGCAACGCTCGGTATGTGCTCACCTCAGTCAACAACAGCTCTCATTGATTGCTGTAACTTCACAGAGGAGCTCTCTGTGCACCGCTGATTTTACTTTCTCATATTTTTGACAAGATATGGATGCTCTTTCCATGCTGAGAAATCACTTTTAGATCAAACACCAAGCATTAGATTAGAAGAACTGACAGCAAGGATCATAGATGGTAGCACTTGCATTTAAAGCTGTGCTAATAGATATTTAAGTCAAAGGGTAACTTCTTTATTTTTCAACCTGAACACTATTTTTTCATGTTATATCTAATGAGGACAATTATTTTTGAAATTGAGCAAGAGCGCTGCACTAAATGGGCTGCAATCTAATTATTTGAGGAAATTCTGCACCATAAAGGTTGTCCATTCAAATGCTTAATGTTGCCAGTGACAGGCTCAAATTGTTCTTATTAGAATTAGACAGCACTTTGAAAAGGACTCATACAGAGAAATGACACTTTTTTTTTCTACACTTTGCTCAATCTGGTCTGGTTTTGTCATTATGTCTACCCAAGTCTTGCTCAAGGAGAAGATATTTTCCATAGTCTGACAGCAATTTGAAAAGGGAATCTTTCCATGAGATACCGTACTTTAGGAAATACAAATTTGAATACAAACCCATTTGTTTCAAAGTAGGAAGCTAAGAGAGGGAAATTATCCGAATCAATAAATGTCTTTTCTAGTTTACATAGAAACAGGAAATAAGAAGGATATGGACCTGACTAAGTATTAAATGCTACCAGATGAGTTTTTTATAGTAGGTACTAGGAGGTTTTTAGCTAAAGCTGCGTGAACTAACATGTTGAACTATGTAAGCAATTGTCATTGTTTTCAGTAGTTGACCATGTAAACTATCATCTTTTCTCATGTTGCATACATCTTTTTGTTGCCACCTGTAGAACGTGTGTGAACGGTGCTGCAGTCACCAGTCCGGTCCAGCTTCACCATGGTGACCGTATCCTGTGGGGGAACAACCACTTCTTCAGGTCTGCTTCACCTACAGTGTTTACTCAAAGTGAACCATCACACAGATATAGAGCTGAACCCCACATGTTTCTACAGCATGCATTTACATATGATCAAAAACACTTCATTGTGTCTCTTCCTATTTTTGTAACACTTCCTCTTCTGTCACCCACTTTGTCACATACATCAATACACACCGCCTGCTGATGGACACACACAGGATCAGCCTGCCGAGGCACATGGTGCACACAGGGGCTGAGGATGAGGAGGGGGTGATGAAGACGTGTCTGAGCAGCGACCGGCTGGAGGTGGACTTTGACGCGTCCAGCGACGTGTCCAGCGAGCTGAGCTTCGGATACGAGTTCGCTCAGGCCGAGGTCATGATGAAAGGCATGGGCAACAACGGTGAGTCACTCTGAGAGGTGATGAAGGAGCGCTTTGATATAAACAATATGAACATATGCTTATTTAATATGATACAGTAAAATACATGCGGATGCGTTTAACTTCCTCAGAGCATGTTTTTAGGTTGGCAGTTATGGTAAATATAGTGACGATGCATGACTCAAGCATTTGTACACAGTTAACTGATATTGTGTCTATACAACTCTTTAAAAAAGGATCTCAAAAAGAATGCATGTGTGAGACATTTCACATTGATTTGACTTACTGATAGTACTTTACATTAAAGCTCGGTAAAAACATTCTTACAGTGATGTCATAGTTGTATAATAAGGAGGAAGTAATTAGGAAATACCATAAAGTTACAAATAAAGTATGAGCAGGTAATACCTTGGTATTAATAATGTGTATTTTTAGACTGAAATGTATGTAAAAGGGTACAAACGGGCGAAAAATGTATAATTAATAATGATATCATATTTTTTATAATAAATATAAATACAAATATGTATTGTAATGAAACACATTTAAAGATAGCAACAAGGCAAACGACTAAAATAAATTAATAGTATAATGATATGTTGGTAATATTATGGTAACCGGCTAACAATAACATAGTAATATTATTGCAAGATTTGGATTAAAATAGTTATGAAGTGAAATAAATAGGGTAAATACGTTATAATTATAGTGCAATATCATTTTGGTTTTTCTTTACATTTAAAGAAACCTTCCAAATCACACATCAATTGGTCATAAACCATATTGTAATGCTAAATGCATCAACCCTTATCTTAAAGTAAAACTATAAATGGTGTGATTAATGCTGTAATTGTTACTTGTAAACACTTGGTAGTTTCTAAGTAATAACCATGAGTCAGGGCAGCAAAATGCTACGCTATCTGTTTCTGTTAATAACATGGTAATATTAGATCAAAAACAAACACCAAGAGGCATAATGATTCAATGGAAACACTGTGGTAGATTTCAGTAAATGCCACACCATAAACGATAGATTTGGTTAAAGGTCTAAATATACTTGTCATGGGAGTGGAAACATTGAAGCAGAGACCTCCTCGTGTTTGTATGACCTCCTCACCCATCTAACTCATGTCATATCTGTGGAGCATGTCATTGAAAGTGGCTGTTGGCACCAAAATAACTTCTAGTTCTGTCACATTTTTCACAAATGACTTAAGGACAACCAGTGTCAACAAATCCCAGGAAAAGACCAATTTGTTCCCGGCCCTGTCCCCTGGCACTCTGCCCCAAACCCGTTTGGTCCTGAAGATATACATCTTTTGTAATGGGTCACTTTGGAAATACACACAATACTTGTTGAGTCATTGTCATATCTGTTTAAGAGAATAGCTTTGTTCTTAAAGTGAACCCATCCAGATGTTACAGTTGTATCACACAATGTCCATCAAGTATCTCCAGCCTCTGTGCAGAATAATCCAAATGTTTTTAATGTGGGACCCCAGGTACATTTCTATTTCTCACAATGTACTGGTTGTGTAAATCCTGCACAGAAGACTTTAATGTGGTACATTTAGGATTTTCCTGAGTGCATCCGTTTGAAGCAGTTGTAATGTTGACTAAACAAAGACAAGGACTTTTCATTTTAACAGTTTTTATTGATGCTAATTTTCATTTGATAGGAAAGAATAGCAAACTCTAAACTTCTTCCCACTCCTCCCTCCCTTTCTTCTCTGTCCCTCCTGCGGCCCCTCCTCCTCCCCCCCCCTCAGACCCCCTGCAGTCGGTGCTGCAGACCCTGGAGAGGCAGCATGAGGAGGAGAAGCGATGCGCCCTGGAGCGCCAGAGGCTGATATACGAGCAGGAGCTGCAGCAGCTCCGCCAGAGGCTGACTCCGGAGAAACCCTCTCACCTGCTGGACCCTGCAGGAGCGGCTGCAACGCCACACATCTCCCAGAAACGCATGCGCCGCTGGAGCGAGGACAGGTGAGAGACAACGGGAGGATAATCATAATAATCATAATAATCTTTATGTGTATAGCACCTTTCATACAATAAGTGCAGTTCAAAGTGCTTCACATAGACATTTCACAGATAATTGATATCACACAGAATACAGTTACCAGTAAAAGACATAAAAACAAACAAAAAATAGCATACAGTAGACATATACAAAATGAATTTAGATTAAAGGTACAATGATGAAATTGTGCATTAAAAGGAGGATAGTGCAAATTCAACACACAATCAGGTGACAGGTTAAAGAAGAGTTGGCTTCCTAAAAGGCTAAATTGTACAAATGTGTTATGAGTTTTTTTGAAAGACTTCCACCGAGCTGGCTTCCCTGATGTCTACAGGTATTTTGTTCCATGGCTTTGGGGCTTAGTAAATGAAAGCTGCCTCACCAAACTTCTTTTTACCGCTGTTTCTGGGAACTTCTAAGGATGGGACACTTTAACTGACCCCTGTTGTCTTTAAAGGAGAAACATACATTCATCAGATGCTTTGTAAACTTGTATGTGTGTCTCAGAGAAGCGATGATGACTCGCAGCCTGCGGCGCCTCAGGGAGCAGATCGTGCGGGCCAACCTGCTGGCTCAGGAGGCCGGGTTCATCGCCGAGGAGATGAGCAAGAGGACGGAGTACCTGGTCACGCTGCAGATACCTGCTGCCAACCTGGATGCTAACAGGAAGGTAGGATGTGTGTGTGTGTTGTGTGCAGGGCCGGTTCTAGCCAATTTGCTGCCCTAGGCGAGATCTTTGCTGGCGCCCCCCCCCCCCCCCCCCCCCCGCCCAGCCAGAGAATCGTACAGTAGAAAAGATAAAGATCAATAGAGTATCCAAGGAATACACAATAGAATATATAAAGAATAAATGTAGGATAAAGGCCGCTACACACCAACCTGAGACCAAAGAACGCGTACCGAAGGCGTCCCGACTTTTACGTCCGCTGCGTCGTCAGTCGTCAGTTGACGAGTGGCAATAACTGTCCTTACCAGCAGGCAGCGGTAGTGTGTATTCGTCATTCAAAAGAGGCAACAACCGGAAGACAGACTATACACCGAGAGAAGAAGAACAGACTGCGTGATATAAACAAACAACAAATACTGTAGCGTCTGGGTTCCATTTTCACTGTCTCTCGTCGATCGAAAACATGTAAACATAAAAAAGAAACTCTTGCGTCCGGGTGAGATGAAAATGAAAAAGATTAGCCGTCTGTGTGTGCCTTCTTAATCGTTTGTTTTGGTCCCTCACTTCCGCTTCGCTTCTCATGCACTGACTCGCTAAGCTGAACAGCCAATCAGAGTGATTTCTTTGTCCCGACTTTCTTTGGCCTCGCAGATCTGGCGCCTATGCCAAAAACCAGCCCTGGTTGTGTGTTCCACTCGTGTTGTGGGGGCGTACATCTGTTTACACAGTCACATTGTGGGGACTCGCCTTCCTTTTGGGTACAAAATGAATCAGAAAGCTTCAATTATGTGGAGAAATGTAGTTTTGTTGCTCCCCCACGAATTAAAATAAAAAATTAATGCAAGGGTCTTTAAAGATTAAGGTAACGGTAGATTTCTGGGAAATAAAAGTAAGTCCATGTTAAAGGTGGGGTAGGTAATTTTGGAGAAACCAGCTCGAGTGCGCTAGAATTTGAAAATACACAACAGGAGAAAATCTGCCACTTCCTTACAGAGCCCCTCCTCCAACACACATGAACACGCACATGACCAATGAGGGCACGAGATAAGTTTGTGCACAGATGGAAGGCTGACAGGCAGGTAGGCCATCCAGTTATTTTAGCCGGGCCGGCTAAAATGATTGGTCGTGCTTTTTACAGTACTACGGCTTCCACAGATGACATTTTGTATGGATTTTTTGTCAAAGCACTTAAGATATTCATTGCTATCGGGATGTTAAGAGCATTCCATGGAATATAACAAAAAGTGTATCTCGAGCCGGTTTCTCAAACTTACCTACCCCACCTTTAAGTAGGGCTGCACCATTATTGCCAAAAATCATGATCATTACTTTTTTTGGTTTCTTCATACAGACATATTCCATTAGCTTTTTATTTAGAGCCAATATATCCAAAGAAAACATGAAAGAAAACATTATCCATTGATGTCTTTAGACAACATTTTGATTATCAGAGCACTGCCTCAACTCCAATGATCCATGTTTCTGCTAAGGTTCAAATCTTTGCATCAAATTGAAACTCAAACAAGATTATTACTCAACTGAATTCAGTGCTTTTTTTTTTACATTTGCCCTCTTTCGTTTATTACCTTTCTACTCTGGAAACGGGTCATCTGTAATATAAGTGACATAATCTGCATAAAATACTGTTCCTCCGCTAAGATTTTAAGGTCACCACGAATAAGAAGCAGATTCCTCTCTCCCCCCCTCTCCATAGCGTGATGTCGTGTTGAGTGAGCCGGCCATCCAGGTGCGGCGTAAAGGGAAAGGGAAGCAGATCTGGGCTCTGGAGAAGATGGAGAACAGGCTGGTGGACATGAGGGAGCTCTACCAGGAGTGGAAGGACTTTGACGAAGACAACGCTGTGAGTGAACACAGATACGAGCCTGATGACGCACTGACTCGGATAAATGAATGACATCATAATCTGTAGAACATTTACAGTTTAATTCAGTAATATGTAGATGTGTCAGCTGATATCTGATAAGAATAATCTGATTAGTTTCATTTCTGCCATTTTGCTTACCTGATTCTTAAAAGAAGGGACACAAAATAAGCACAGTGAACAAAGAATATGCAAATAAAATATGGGCAAATATGATTGACTTCTTTATGAAAAAGAAATGAATAAAGTCCTGATGGATCATTAGAACTCCAGTTTTCCAACAATACAGTCTAACATTTGACCCTGAAGTTAAAAAGTGATTACCCCCTCAGTCTCACCAAGTTGTTTTCATTTTCTCTCGAACCCAGGTGATGCGGTCCTACTTCAAACGTGCCGACCCGTTCTTCGACGAGCAGGAGAACCACTCTCTGATCGGCGTGGCTAACGTCTTCCTGGCCTGCCTGTTCTACGACGTCAAGCTGCAGTACGCAGTGCCCATCATCAACCAGAAGGGGGAGGTAGGAGGCCCACTGGGAGCAATACATATATTTGTTCAATACACACACAGACAATTTAGATACCATTTTTACAAGATCTTAAACTAATCAAATATATGTTTGTTTATTTGATTAAACACCTCTTTTCGAGCAAATGCAAAGCTCCCCTCATAAATATGTGTATCTTGCAATGTAAGAATGACTTTGATGTGAAAGGGGTTGCTTGTAGTGACACATTTACAGAACATTAGCATCTGTCAGCTCATTATTTCGTTTTTTCTGGACCATCAACTCCACAGTGTTGGTCTCCAATGCTCTCATCCGCAGCAGTTTTTCAGAGGAAACTCCAATAACCTACTGTAAGCTTCAGACCCTGCTCCCGGGAAGAAAAATTGGCAGGGGAATTTATTTTAGTGTTTCTTTTTGGAGTACTACATTTGGCCACAAGAGGCTGAAGTGCTCCTTTACCACATGTTATAAATACAACTGAAAGTGGGCGATTATAATATATTTCTAGCCAAAAGACAGACATGACAGTTATGTTGCATAACTTGCTAACAGAACATTTACTGTATGTACCTTTTGGTTTAGAGTGCATAGAGAAATCTCAAGTCGCCTGGAAAAAAACCATTAAAGCTTTAGTTCTAGTAGGAGCATGGGGTAGTGGTACACTGCACCCTCTTGTGGCCAAAAAGATATTATAACACGTAAGTTAGTTAGAAAAATGATCTTGGCATATTTCACATATGTTTTTAGGGAACAGATTATCCTGGAAAAACGTTAAAAACAGTTTTCTAACTTGCCTCTCTTGGCAAGTATGTATTGCTTATTTGGATTATTAGGCATCACAATAATATAAGCCTATGTTATGGACTAAATGGTAATAAGCCTCACTGACCAGAAAAAAAGTACTTAAATGGTTGGAAAAAAAGACATGTTTGCTTCCCGCTGAAGTGACAATGGGACCCTCCCTCTGTGTGTGCTCATCAGGTTGCAGGCCGGCTGCATGTGGAGGTGAGGCCGGGAACAGAGAGCTCTCAGGGGGACGCTGCAGGACAGAGCAACTCAGACGGAGACACACAGGACCGCAAACTGGACTGTGTGGTGAGAACAGGCTTCTGTGTTTCATTCAGTTGTAAATGAGCAAAATCCAGGAACAAGTCATAGAAGAATGATAGAATGGGAGGGATGACACCCTCTTTAATGGTCACACATGCAGAGCACACAGCACACACAGTGACATGTGTTCTCTGCTTTTAACCCAGTCTAGTACTAGGAGCAGTGGGAGTGGGGGGTTGGGGGGGTGTCCGGTGCCTTGCTCAAGGGCACCACGGCAGGGCCCAGGAGGTGAACTGGGACCTCTCCAAGTAGCAGTCCACACTCCATATTTAGGTCTAGTCAGGGACTTGACCCGGCGACCCTACGGCCCTGATTGAGACAGTGCTGGACAGTCAGGCTCCTACATGCAGTATCTGTTCAGTGTTGACAGGGATTCTAGGGGGAAAATATTTCAAAATGAATAATGGATCTGGCAGGCAGTCAGCCGTTGTGTCCTCTCTCTGTTGTGAGTTTTCCAGCTCACTGTACTGTGAAAATGTAATTAAATCGGTGTTGTCCTTATATCCTTTCTAGCTTCTGTTTTGTTAAGAGGAAACAAAATAAAAGCCAAGAGCTCTTTGCTACAAATTCCTACATATTAACCAAATCAAAACATATGTTGTGACTTGAGGAGAGAGCCAGACTTAAATGTAACATACCAACATGTTTCAAATGCAACCAAGAAATACATAAGAATGTTTTTTTGCTGTGCCACAGCAGCCTCAGCCGCAGAAGTGACCTTGTGTTCTGTTATGTATGTGGCAATGCGGTCTGGAAGAACATTTTGTTCTAAAATCATTAGTTCACACAAGTTGTCAAAAGAAGTGATGTCAAGAGCAGTTAACCAACGCTTAAAATGAACAGACAAATCCCTCGCCATCTCCACATACGTTTGACCTTGTTTTTGCTCAACGGACCTAAAGCGCTGTCGATAGGCCTCTGGCACCAGTTCATGTGCTCTAAGCACCGCCCATTTGATTTTAACATAGCTAGAGCTATCTTCCAGACATAAGGAGGAATATGTGGACTGTGCTCTTCCTGTGAGAACACACTGAAGCATCAGAGCGCAGTCTGCATCAGGCCACTCTCTAGCCTTAGCTACACGTTCAAAAAAAAACGTGTCAGGATCACTTTCATTAAAGTGAGGCAACAAGCGCAAGTTATTGACATTGAAACGATGAGGAGACCTGGGCACGGTCCACCCTGCCCCTCACCGGACAACACGCCATCTCTGAGCCTAGACAGACGATATCCCTCCATCTCCAGCTTTGCTTTCTCAGATTCTTGTCAAATTCGCTCCACTTCAATTTCCTTTTTAATTTCCAACTCATACTTTATTCTCTCGTGTACATTTCTTTCTGCTGCTCAAAAGAAAGTGCACTAGCCTGAAAAAGAGGCTTTGACAAAACCTCCCCTTTCTCTGCAGGACACACTCCTATCTCAATGAATGTGGATATTATAGAGTCTTTGATGTTCTCTTTCACCCTTTTATCCCCGACAATAGACACAGAGAAATGCTCAGCGATCACGAGCAACTGATCTTTTGAAAAAATGCCAAGAGACTCCTGAGATGGAGCTTTAATGAATGCCTCTATGTCAGCCATATTATTTTACAATGACAACTCACAGGAACACAGCACCGGACCTTTAAGCTGAACAAAACCGGACAGACCCCACAGCGTTTATTATGCGCACAAAGTGGAACAATAGTAACTTTTGATTGGAGTAACTATTCACCATCCCTCTGACTAATCTCCCCCCTAGTCTTCATGCAGTTACTTGTGGTGGGTATTTACGCTCTGGAGACCGCTGGCACAGCAAAGCGACTAGCAGGCTAGCAACACTGCTGAAAACCCGGCCATGCTCCCAAGCCGAAGCTTCACCCACTTTCGCCGCAACACTACACACACCCCGCTCAACGATCCCAAGGGAACCGCCAATAAAACCTACAAGGGAAAAACTCTGCACCGCCCCACATACAACGCACCAACACACTCACACGTGTCAGCGAGAGAAAAACAGCTGATATAGGCTAAGAACAACTGGCAAACACTCTCCTCAAATATAATGCAAAACAAATCAAAGCCTCGCAAAGTAATTGAATCAGTCCCAAACAACGATCTGATGGCCTTTACACAAGCGGTTTAATGAGCCGAAACAAAGAAACCGGCCGCACTGCATGCGCTCCCAACAAACTTTACACACACGCACCAACTCCTAACACGACTCACACATGTGGCAGGCTACCATCATAGTTCTTAAACTATCTTTGTTGTTCATCATTATCTGTGTATGTGATTGGATTTTCCTCCTCTCCTCTCTCTCAGGTGAAAATCCTCCAGGCCAACGGTCTGCCTCGCCACCTGTCCAACTTTGTCTTCTGTCAGTATCACTTCTGGGGCCAGCAGGAGTCGGTGTTCATCGCTCCAGAGATGCAGCCGTCCAGCTCGCCTGCAGAGTCCAGAGACCCTCAGTGCACGGTGGTCTTCGACAGCGCCAGGGTAACAATTCCACTGCTTCCAAGTTTTTACGGTACACAGGGTTCAAAACATTCTTCACAATTAGGTTTTATTCGTTACTCCATCTTAACATAAATACAGCAAAGTCAATGTACAGTTTTCATTTCTAGCTTCCTGGTACGTTGTAGAGTATTCTAAATGTTCATCACTAAAACAATGCACTATTTGAGCATTGCAGCTAAAGTATGTAGTGCATAAAAATAGGTATGGAGTTGAATAATATATATGAGCTGCAGTACCTAGCTACTATCTTCTGCCATCAGGGGCGGCGGGAAATATTTTTGTCGCATCCTGGTAAAATAAAAATATAATGTTTGTGTCTTTGACATTAGCGCTGCTATGCAGCCACCTGTGCCCTGTTCTACGAGGCCAGTTCAACAGACCCTGGATATGTTTGAGTTATCTTAACTAACCCTAACAAACAAGATCTCGCTAAGCGGTCCTACGACGCTGGTTATCAACTCGGTAAATCAAGCCAGGGGTTGCGGTCGGATAATCCAAAAACCAGCTCCTAACGTCTAACCCTATCTTCTATTCCTTGACCTCTGAGTGAAACGTCACGGGGTTAAGGGATAGTGGATATATTCAAAAGTACTTAGGAGAAGAGACTGCAGTACTTTAGAGAATCCGACTGCACTTTCACTATCTGACGTGTTTATGATACACCAGCGGAGGTCATAAATGTGCGCCTGCTGCTGTGGGGAAACTATGGAAACTACAGTTTTCTATACAGCGGACTACAACATGGATGTTTAATAAGAACGAGGGACTACTGCAGAGTTCCCGTTAGCCGGTAATTACCGGACTATGACCGGTAAAATATGCTGAAGACCGGCAAATCTAAATCTCTCCGGTCAAAATGTCCGGTCAAAATTATTTCCCCTTAGCGCAATACCGCATCAGTTGCGCCACTTATGTGACAGACAAGAATAGTATGTGACAGACAAGAAGAGTCAATTCTAATGTCTAACACTTATTGTGGAGAAAGAGATGTCCTGTATGGTTTGATTGTGCGTTGATCTGTTGGTAATGCCTCGGGGTTCCGGTGGGCATGTAAACAAATGCATAATGCTGCGCTATACTTTGCGGCCTCACCCGGTTGCATAGCGACGCTTATTGTTTAGGTGTCTTTTAATAAGCAGGTAGTCATGTCATTAGCTAGAACTAGCTGGATCTGATCGATATGGAGATAAACGCGAGTGAAGTCTAATCTGACGGGATAGAGAGATCAGCTGCTGCTGACGAGTCGACACGCAGCTCTGCATGATCCCCTGCAGCGGTGAGCGGAGCAAAACACACACTTCAGGTTAGAATATCACACGTAGCTATTTTAATTACCTCTCAAACTACCTAAACTAGTTATAGATGTTTTTAGTTTTACTGTCGGGTCACTCATTACTGGATCCGCGAGCTGCATGATACTGGCGTGTTGTCAGGAGAGGGGGAGAGCGCTCCGTTTATTATTCCCGTGTTTTTGTAAGTTACTGTACACTTTTGAATAATGTAGTTAATCTACTATAATTAGTTTGTTTAATATCGAATCATATCAATTTGTTTTAAAGGTCAATAAATAACAAAGAAGACCTTTGACCGGCACTTTTCTACTTTTGTCCGGAAGATTTCAACTTTAACGGACATGTTGACCGGCAAATAAATATTCTAACGGGAACTCTGGACTACTGTAAACTCATCTAGAGACTCTGCACCGTGCTCTGATGCTGTTGCTTTATGCTTTATGAACGGGGACACGATATTGATATTATATGATCGATGATGTGATTGATGATGTGATATGAATGATAAGTGCGACACGTCGGCGTCTTCTCTGCATACGGCAGTTTAAACTGTATTTCCTTTATCCTGTAATATGACTTGATAGATTTAAACTCCGCAAACTGAGCTCTGATTGGTCAGCAGGCGGTGCTTTCACTGAGTTGATCTCTTTTCTATAGATGCCGGAGGCGGGCAGCGTCAGGTAAAAAAAGTTATTTAGCCTTCCCAAACCTGAGCCTCACGCGCCGCCTTTGTCTGCCATGTCTTTGACAGAAGAGCATTGTGAGAATGTAACACTCATATCAACAGTTGGATTTGAAAAGAGACACAATCTACTCCATTCAACACCATTTCAGAAACAAACAACGATAACAAAATAAGTGAATTCAACACTAACATTTAACACCAACAATGAAATGATAAAAAAACAAAAGAGAGGTTATTGTTAATATAAGAACATGTACATTGGAATGAAAGATGTCTTGTTTTTCTCCCTCTGTAGGAGTTTTCGGTGTCAGTGTCGGAGGACTTTGTGGAGTTCTTGGCTGATGGGGCGGTGGCCATCGAGGTGTACGGACACAAGCAGGCCAACCACCGCAGGAACCTGGCTCTGTGGGACCTGGGAGTGATTCAAGCCAAAACCAGAACCCTCAGAGAGAGGTGACGACACACAAACACAACCCTGCAGTCCTGGAAATGATTCAAAAACACACAAAAGTTCAGCTTAGAACTTCAGATGCTCCAAATACATAAATCAACACCCCACTTGTGAATTTTGAAGCTAATAATGAGTGGAAAATATGATAAATAAACATTCAAAATACAAACCCTTCCATGTGGCTCCTACATTAGTCTCATATTATCTCACAGTGTATTAGTAATGACATGCTTTACCCTCTAATGGCAGAATGGCCACAAAAGCACCAATGTGTACTGTCATACCTTTTAAAGTGAATTCAGCTAAGCTTTGATCTGTGTCCGTGCTCTGCAGGTGGAGCGAGGCGACCCGCCACCTGGAGCTGTGGGTGCAGCTGATGGAGCTGAACGACGCCGGACAGTTCACCCCTGTGGAGGTTCTCCCCGCTAAAGACGTCCACACAGGGGGGGTCTTCCAGCTCAGACAGGTATCCTGGAATTGGTCTTTGTGGTTTTGTACATTTTACACACAGTATTAAATGTATATATGTGACAATAACTATCCTATCATGTGAATCTGTTCCTACAGGGCCAGTCTCGTCGGGTCCAGGTGGAGGTGCGTCCAGTACCAGAATCTGGCACCATGCCCCTCATCGCTGCCTCCATCGTCTCCGTGTCCATCGGAGACGTCAAGATCCGACAGACCCGGGTCTCCAGAGGCAGCGAATCACATTGGGTGAGGAGGAATCATCAGTATTAGTTCAAAATATGTAAAAGAAGGGATTTTATGGAATTATTATGACTTTGCTCTTCAGTTTTCATGATTGACTTGTGTCTGTATTCTTCAGGGTGGGGATGAAGAGATGGACAGCTACCAGGTATGTAAATCAGTTCTGACGTAGATGCATGATGGTTTGCTTATAATGGAATAAAATGCGGTGTAATCAGCTGATGTCAAAATGCACCTCTGCCTGTGTGTGTGTGTGTAGGAGGCAGATCTGGAGAGGTTGAGGGAACAGTGGCTGGTGACGCTCACTCAGAGACAGGAGTATCTGGACCAGCAGCTGCAGAAGATAGTTTCCAAACCAGGTACAGCTGTGAAACACATACACAGTCCAAACAAATTGAAAAGGAAAACTGTCAGGACCTTCAGGAACTCTATGGAAGCCCTGAGAGACAAGTGAGGGGAGATCTGGTGATCTATTTAACACATCTGATCTGATTTTGGTTGTTGTAATACTAATTTTGGCCACAAGAGGTGCACTACTATTTTAAGAAGTAGCATGACTGCTATTAGACCCAGCTATAGAAATGATCATCACAAAATCAACACATTTATCACCGTATTATAGTTTGTATTGTAGGTTAAAAAGTGTGTGTGTGTGTGTGTGTGTGTGTGTGTGTGTGTGTGTGTGTGTGTGTGTGTGTGTGTGTGTGTGTGTGTGTGTGTGTGTGTGTGTGTGTGTGTGTGTGTGTGTGGTGTGTGTGTGTGGTGTGTGTGTGTGTGTGTGTGTGTGTGTGTGTGTGTGGTGTGTGTGTGTGTGTGTGTGTGTGTGTGTGTGTGTGTGTGTGTGTGTGTGTGTGTGTGTGTGTGTGTGTGTGTGTGTGTGTGTGTGTGTGTGTGTGTGTGTGTGTGTGTGTGTGTGTGTGTGTGTGTGTGTGTGTGTGTGTGTGTGTGTGTGTGTGTGTGTGTGTGTGTGTGTGTGTGTGTGTGTGTGTGTGTTGTAGATAAGTCGGAGGATGATGTTGAGAGGGAGTCTCAGCTGCTGGAGTGTCGTCTGACGCTCACCGAGGAACGCAACGCTGTCCTGGTGCCGTCGGCCGGCAGCGGCATCCCCGGAGCGCCGGTGGAGAGGTGAGTCTGAAGGGAAATCAATAGTTTATTTGATCTATTAATGAAAGGCTTGATTTAAAACCAATGCTTCCTATTCACCCTTCACAAAAACAAAATGAGTTGTTGGAAATGAACCAGCTCCTATTATAACACAATAATCATAATATATGTATGTCATAATATAACACTAGCAAAGTGGCCAATCTGTGGAATTATGAACTTTTCATTTGGATTTTTAAGTACATTTTCATAATAAAACGTATGTAATCATTCTTTAGTCAAATGTAAGCAGGTACACTTTACTTCCATACACTGAATTGCTCTTGACAACTTTGTGAATCCCCAATATAACTGCTGAAATGACAGCTTATAATAACCACCAAAATCACTACAGTTTTCTACTCACTAGATCCATTTGATTACAAAACAGCTGTCCTTAAGCAAATACCACTCAATTAGGTATAAGTAGAGATCGCTGTGAGCCCGTCTGTATCTTAGTTGTTGAGTCATTATGCTGACTGTGCTGTTCCTCCACAGGGTTCCTGTTTCTGGGATGGAAACACACATTCCTGTCCTGTTCCTGGATCTCAGCGGTATGTCCTTCCTCTCTGTCTTATCTGCTCATGATTTAGCCAAATCCTCTGAAGTCTTAATAACTGGCTTTCGTCTTCCCCTGCAGCTGATGATTTCCAGTCTAGTCTCTCTGCTCCGTTGGCCGGGGGGCTGGATGCCCTCCTCTGTGGGGAGGAGGAGGACGACTTCTTTGACCTCCATATTGTTAAACACTTTGATCCAGAGGTAAGGAGATGGGTTTTCAACACTGTTTCTACAAATCCCAAATGTGCCACCTAGATAGTACATGTAGGGACTATTTTAGCCATTCACTGTCCCCTGCTCTGTGATGTCATCAGGCGAAGGTGGAGGCCTCCTGGGACTCGACGGTGCACGAGTGTCCCCAGCTGAGCCGCGTGGCGCCGGCCGATCAGAGGGTGTACCTGACGGTCAGCACGGTGGTGCAGCTCAGCCACCCCGCCCACATGCAGCTGGTGCTCAGGAAACGCATCTGTGTCAACGTCACCGGAAGACAGGTGGGTGGCCCCGAGGCATGATGGGTAGAAGCAGTCAGACACAATGACATTTCCTTCTCAAAGAATCACTTGATCGCTAAAACAAATCATTCAGGGACATGTGTTTTGGTGTTTGTGTGGCAGGGTTTCGCTCAGAGTCTGATGAAGAGGATGTCTCAGCGCAGCACCATCCCCGGCTGTGGAGTCACGTTTGAAATAGTTTCTAACATCCCAGGGGTAAGTACTGGATCAATGTGTGTTGATGCTCTTTTTTTGTCCAGAAATTAGCCTCGAGTAGGCTGTGCTTACTGTGCATCTATCGGTTTTTTAAAGTGTATTCTGCATAGGACATGCAAATGATCAGACAGGTTGGATGTTGTGTTACAATATGTTTCAATAACATCATTCATGAATGTGGGCCTTTATCTTCTCTTTTTACACAGCATTATTCAATACTTAATGCTGGTTGGCTACGTTCTGTGGTCTTTGCAGATTGAACAGGAACACATTTTAAGGGACGCTAAATATTTCAGGATGGTATAAATAAATGAAACCCTGGTATGGTGAGGCTTTAGAGCAGGGGCAAGTAAGTTTGGCCTTGGGCCAATTTTTTTCTGAGCCACTAGATGGCGGGCCAGAACATAATCAAAGGCCAGAGCCTCTGGCTAGACCTGCCCAAAGGGAGGCTCGTCCTTTCTAGCCCCATTTCAGTCCCATGTTAAAAGCCAGGGCTATTATCTATATTAACAGACTTATCTTTTAAATTGCTTCTCGTTTTGCGCCGTCCCGTTCAAATGAAATCGCCGTCAATCACTTTTCCATGCTCGCACCAGGGCCGGAGGGGAGGGGTTACAAGGCTCACGTCTTGTGCTGCATTCACTTGCACTCGGACATTAGGGATTTTCTCTCATAAATGTCCGATGAGCCAAAACTTTTCTTTCAAAACAAAGCTGCCAACTGGGGTGGCAGCTGGGGTGGCAGCATATGCACCGCCACCCCTCGCCCTCCATGATCAAGCGGCTTCTCTGATGTTGTTGTCAATGTTTTGATATCCTAAGTAAACATTACGTTTGAATGATTTAGTGAGCTGGTGTTATTTTTTTCAAACCACACACCGCATGTTGGCTATTTCAGCACCACGCGCTGTCCAGCTACTTATTGATCCACTATCAGTGTCAGTGCACCCCGCTGCCAGATTGTGCCTGTGCTGTGTGTCATTCACTCTCAACATGGATAAAAGTACAATAGGCATTATTCAGGTGTAGGTAGATTCTCTATTCGGACATTATAGCCTATATGTGTGACTGTCGGTCCAATATTGTAAAAAATATTATTATTCTCAAAATAATTTTCCTGGCCAAATATTATTGCTGGCGGGCCGCCAATGGCCCGGGCCGCCTGTTGCCAACCCATGCTTTAGAAGGATAGTTTAGATATTTTGAAGTGGGACTATATGAGGTCCAGTAGATGGCTGTTGGAACGCCCCCAGTTTTCCCGAAGTAGACAAGAGCCAGGAAGCTAACACAGAAGCTAACATGGAAGCTAACATGAATGCTAACGCAGGAGTTGCAGGTATACAGCTGCCTCGATTAGTTTGTTTGTGTTAATGTATGTAAGTTGGGAAAAAATATAGCATTATTTAAAGTCCTATTGATGGTTTTTCAGACCCCTGTCGTTTTACTTTCCGCCAAACTTGGGGCGTTATGACCTTCACCTACTGTACACTCTTTAAACTGACTACTGATAAATACCTCCTACAAAACCACTCAAACTTTCCCCTTAACCACACTGAATAGTACCCTGAGTGTACCCTCTCCCCACAGGACATCCATGGTCCGGAGGACAGGGAGATGTTGGCCCGGCTGGCTGCCAGCACCGAGGACGACCAATCAGCTGACAGTGAGGCGGCCATAGAGAAGTACCTGCGCAGCGTCCTGGCTGTGGAGAACGTCCTGACTCTGGACAGACTCAGACAGGTAGGAAATACACTTCATGCTAATTTGTCGTTGTATTTTGACATATATCTCCAAACATCAAATCCACAGTAAATCACCTGGTATTTGGCATCATTTACATCACCCAGAACACCTTAATGTCGGACCAGTTGAACTATGTTGCTGTGATTGATGTTTCTCTGAAGCGTCGGCACATTACATTTCCATTTCCTTTTTTGCTCTTTATGTTATTTTGGAAGATGTCATTAGTTGAAGCAGTTTTCTTTCCGCCCTGCCGAAATGGAAACAAATAGATCAAATTAATTTAGATGCATATAAAGCATCCAAAAGCTCAGGCATAGTGTTTTTAACAAACACATGTTCTTGTTTTTGTGTGTGTGTAGGAGGTGGCTGTAAAGGAACAGCTGGCAGTCCGAGGGAAAGCTCCCAGACGCTGCCTGAGCTCTCCAAACATCCACCGAGTAAGAGACTTCAGGTTTTCTTCTTTATTGACCCAACTAACATTTGACTATCCTCTAAGATTTCTCTGTAGTTTTGTATTCTAACATCACTTACATGAACTCACAGCTTTTTTTAGTACTGCTAACATAGAGTTAATTATTGTAGGCTTCTTTGTATTCTGGGCTTCTGGTTTTGTTTCTTCATGTTCCCTGGTGTTAACCTGTCTAACCAACGCTCACCACCGCCCTGGCTCTAACCCTTTAACCAGCTGTCAGCCAGCAGTCTGGATCTCTACTCCTCCACTCATAGGCTCAATGACTTTAAGGTGAGAGGCCTACATCCTGTCTACTAATCTTCTCATTTCTATCAGTGTATGTATCATGTCTCAGGTGCTTGCCCCACGGGAACGCATACGGCAAAACGCATAGGATTAATGCAATCGCAATCGCAAAAAAGCTTCCGTCCACACGCAATATACACCGGATAGTGTCTGTTCACACAAGACAGCTCTGTTTAGCTCCAACCGCTGGAAAAAGCTGCAGTACATATGCCGAGCCTAACTTCCTCCACAAAAAGCAGCGAAGAAGAATGGTTGTCATGGCTGCCCTTCTGTTTATTCTCCGTGGTGGGGGCCGAGGGAACCGGGCAGAGTTTTTCGCCGGTCAGCGTGTGTTAAAGTTTAAATCTTCCGGACAAAATTATAAAAGTGCCGGTCAAAGGTCTTCTTTGTTATTTATTAAGCTTTAAAACAAATGAATAACGACTCTATATAATAATAAAATACACAGAGCCTGTCTCTTTTTCCTCTCTTCTGACAGCGTCAGTGTCTGTCTCATGCAGCAGCTGATCCAGTAATGATGACTCGACAGTAAAAATAAACATATTTATAACTAGTTTAGGTAGTTTGAGAGGTAATTAAAATAGCTAAGGGTGATGATCTGACTTGAAGTGTGTGTTTTGCTCCCGCTGCATCACATCCGGAGGAGCTGCGTGTCTCCGTCCTGTCAGATTAGACTTCACTCTCGTTTATGTCCATATCGAGAGAAAGATAAATAATCTGAATTCAGTGTGCAGTGTACTTTTGCGGGGGTGAGCAGCAGAGGTGAGGCGGGGCTATTGCGTCGTCATTATCAGAAAATGATCGTATAGAGGCGATCACACGGAGCCGTTGGACCCCCCAGAGCGCTCCGTTCCCAGATCTATCCACCTTTGGACCCGTTATCGTTTGCGGGGTCCGTTTCTATCGTTTAGTTACGGCCTCGTGTGGCAAAAAGGGCTATACGCAAGAGAAATATGCGGATACAACCCGTTTTCGTCCTCGTGGGGCACCAGCCTCTGTCTTCCACTTCGGTTTTTCTTTTTTTTCTTTCTTATTTACAAGAAATTCTAGTCAAATTAGTTAGCTAATAATAATGGAATAATTGTTGTCACAGCTTGCTAAAAGTAATGGATAAATAATAATAATAATAATTTCAATTTTTATAGCGCCTTTCACAAAACCCAAGGACGCTTTACAATGGGAAACAAAACAAAACAAAATAATAATAATCATACAGATACACAAAATATTAGAATTGTTAGGTAAGAAGATAAAGCTAGATCTAATGGATGAATGGTGGAAATAAATGCTGTGTATTATTATTGCATTCCCTTTTGGTCTCAAATGGAGGTCACAGTTGTCTGAGATGCTCTTTAAGCCTCATGTGTGTCCTCCTCTGGGTCTGCAGGGCTGGGAGAGCCACCAGGACCTCTCCTATGTCCCGCCTCCATCCAGACGCACTCTGCCCAGCTCCATATCCCAGACCCTGAACCCAGACACAGGTACTGATAACACCTTTATCTCCTAATGGATTCCTTCTGTGCCTTTGAATCATCTTTCTCTTTTTTGATGTCATCAGCTCTGTTTTTACTTTAGCCGGTGGGCAACTGTATCTGTGTTTCTGCTGTGAATCTCTTTTTGGCACTCCGTGTCTCTCCTCTTTGCCTCAAAAAGCATCATCTGTTCCTGCTGTTTTCCGCCCTTGTTTTCTCAATTTCTGCACCTGCAACCTTTTCCTCTTCATCAGTGCATCCAGGCTTCGCTGAGTCTTATCTCTCTCCAGTGAAGGCTGTTCCCAAGCTGCTGAAGTCCCTGCTTCCTGGTGGGAGAGCAGCTGGTAAAGAGCAGACGGCTGTCCATCAGCAGGTACACTCCTTCACATTCAAACCTGTGTATTCTGCTCGCTGTCTTATCTGGGATTTGAATTGTATATGCATCAATGCAGCCTGAATCTAAATGTCCTCTTTACCCATCAGCAGCTAGTCCTATTTCTTCTGTTGCCATGGAAACAGAGCTTATATAGATGGAAACACATAATGAACAGATAAAGTGTCTTAAGTGCTCAGTTGTTTTCAGAAATTGGAAATGTGATAAACCAAACAAATCTTTTTGTGGTGTTCTTATATGCAGCCAATTGAACAGTTGAAACAAAAAACATGTTGGCATCATCAGTTCTTACAAAATAACATTATCAGTTGTTTGACTTTGAATATTTTTGAAAGAATCTTAAAGATAAGATATACTTTATTAATCCCAAATTGGGAAATGTTTTTGTTGCGGCAGCATGTAAAACTAAGTATTGCACTTAATAGAAATACATTAAAAAAGAGTCGGAAATAAACAATTATACAATATAAACATCTCAAAATGGAAAACCGAAGAGTGGAAATATAAAAGTTGACCATGAATATAAAAATATGACTATCTGACAAATAAAACACAATTGAAAGGCATATTAAATTAGATATAAATGTAAAATGGACATTGAAGTTATAAGTCCAGTTAACAAAAGAGAAACTATGGAGCAGTGAGTTCTCGGCCAATCAGAGGTGAGTTATCATACAGAGTTATTACTGTTGGCTGGAAAGACTTCCTGTATCTGTCCGTGTGACAGTCATAGACTGTAAATAAGAAGTTGACTTAACCCATTCGTTTGTTAGTTTTAAGCCTCGATGTTGGCACTGTGGCACTGTGGCCTCCACCATCTTGTTTTTAGAACCAAAATGGACATGACAGTGGGATCTTGGTATAACAGAACAGCGAATAACACTTTTTGGCAACAAAAATGTGCTTTCATGTACTTAAAACACATTATAATTAAGGGTTAAAGTTCCAAGACAAAAACATGGTCAAGACCAAAGACTTGTTAGCAACCTGTTCATCACAAGTTAGAAAAGGGCTTTAAAAGGCTTGAAACTAGCAAATGAGACCCTCAACTTTTTAGGTAAATATTTACCTACAGTAGGTAAGTGAGAAATTGGGTCATTTTCTCATAGACGTCTATACAATCTGACTTTTTTGCAACCAGTCTGCCCCTGCTGGACATTTGACAGAATACAGGCACTTCTCATTAGGTTCACTTTTCAGACCCTCTAGTCTATACTGTAGGTTGCTGCATGGAAGAGCTATATCACTTCCTGCTTTTAATTTGCAAAATAAAGACAACCTTATACCCATTGTTTGGTTAAAATAAGATTGTAAAACATATTTTTTTGATATGACTGATCTATTGATTATCTGTTTTGATCTTTAAGTTACATTATTATTTACGAGTTTTAGGAAACTGGTAACAAATGGAACAGTCCACATAAAGAAAGAAACCATCTGAAAATGCTAGTTTGAAGTAATATCATTATTATTATTACAATAATTAAATACAATTATTTTCACTAACAGCATTAAACATTGATGTGTTTTGACTCTTTTACAGAAAAACACAGTTGAAATGTTCCATTAACCTAAACTAATCCAGGCTTTGATTTAGGAATAATCCTATCTGTCATTCTGATTCCTGACACACACACACATCACTGCAGCCCCCCGGGGGGTTACAACTGAAAGCATCATCACATACGCTACAAACGATGTTGATTGATGTGCTGTTTAATGTTTGTGATCAGAGCAGACGCTTCACAAACAGCCCCTACCGAGACAACAGCAGCATAGTGTGTGTAGAGGAGGGTTAATTAGGAGCAGGTGAACCCCCCCCCCCCTTCACCACCTCTGCATTCACTGATCTCCAATCATGTGCCATCGAGACCCGGGAGTCTGCAGCTTTTCATCGCAGCCGAACACTACAGCCTCTGATTGGACTGATTAGCACCGTGAGCGGAGGAGGGGGGGCTCATCACGGAGATCATGTGCCGTGGTGGGGATGGAAACCTCCGGGGCTTGTTGGTGCAGCGTTTGAGGCCATCGCTCTAATTACTGCTCCACTCCGACATGCCTGCCACAGATGTTTAGAAAGCTCAACACAGAAACAAAAGCCTGGAGTTATGCAAATATTAGCAGGCTGTGTGTTGAGGTGTGTGTCAATTGGAAGAGTGGTTGATTGTAACTGTGGCTGAAAAACAATCACTAAAGTGGATATATAAGGAATAGTAATGTGACTTGCCCTCGAGAACTTGAGACTTGGGGTGTTTCTCAATCGCGAGTAAAGCTGCTCCAGAGCCACTATTTCAAGCATACTACGTCATCGAGTGCCGCCGAAGTACTGTTCCAATCTCCAGCATACTTGGAAATCTACCGAGCCCGGCGTACTCCGTTTGGAGAAATATCGAGGCTGCACATGAGTAGACTTCGCGGTCTTAAAATCCCCACAATGCTTTGCGCACGGACCAATTTCCCCAAATCTGTGGCGGAAGATGTAAGGCGGGGCCTCTCATATGACGCACACCTGCACACTTGCTAGCCTGTTCCACTCTTCGTTTTCCGAATGCCAGGAAGTATTCTTGACTCGCTTCTGAAGCAAGATGCTCGGCAGACAGGTGCTACCAAGCAAGCGTACTCGAGATTGAGAAACACCCTTGCTTTAAGAAGACTTGAAAACTGACTTGGACACGCCCCCAAAAGACTCTAAATCGTGTTATCAGCCAATAGATGTTCTCCTTCTCCCTGATATCATGGATCTGGGTGGCTTGTTGTTGATGCCTTTACAGTTCCCAGGCAAATCCCAGCCTGTGGGAGTCTCCTTCTCCTGTGCACTACACGAACAAGTGTTGGGGTCAACTGTCCCTTTACTTCAAATCTGACTGATACACAAGTGTCAAGTGCGTCTTCATGTCATGACCCTTTTTAATCTTTTGAATATAAACACAATGTGACGTCTATTTAACAATGACTATGCAAGAGGCAGCCTTTGTTGTGCACCTGATGTGTTGTTGCCTTGCAGGTGTTCTGTCCTGATCCAGAGAGGGATAGGATAGCTGTGTTTGACATGCTCTCTGATGGTAGACATGTTGTCCATGTAGGTGGTCCTCATCAAAGTACAATAGACCCAAATCAAACCTCTTCAATTTTGATTATGAGAGTTGGAAAAATGAGTCTGATATTAGAGAGGCATGAGAGTCAAACAATCATCTGGATTCATATCCTCTGACTGGTTCCGTTGAGCACACAGTGGAACAATTGTCTTGATTTATTAACAATCCTTCATTATTAAAAAATGTATAAACCTCTTCAAAAACTGGAGAAAATTGTAAAAAGCAAACAGACAAAATATTTTAAACAAAATGGAATCAAGTTAAAGATGTTACTAGAATACTGAATAGGGATAAATGATTGTGGGAGCAATTATAATTAAGCTGCTATTATCCTGATTGTTTTACCAGTTTATCATGATTGTCTGTCTGAGTCATCTGATGAACAAATATTTACTTTAAGCCTCATATCAACATCTTGACTGTCGATCACAACAATACATTCAATATGAATGTTCTATTCTGATCATTTGTCATATAAACACACATGTGCAGTCTTATATTGTCACAGATGGTTAAGTGGCCTAGTTAGTTCTCTGTGAGGTGTCCAGAGAAGGCAGTACAGCACCATGTTCAGCCTACAGATCTGTCCTCTCTTTACAATCACAGATTAGTTTTTCCCCCACAGGCTCTGCTTCTGTCTCCATGCTGAAGCTTTGTAATTCCCTCGCAGCAGCTAATCACCACTTGATGCACACTGTATAATAATGAACAGGTTTGGCTTGTATTCATATCTAATCTCCAGGCGGAAGCGGACTCAAATGACACCGACTTGCTCATGATTACATCTTGAAGTCTGCTTGACAAGCTTTCTGCACTGATTTACAGATTTAACATTGCTTAATTTAAAATGACATTCACTGAACATCTTCTATTCCCTTCCTGACGCAGAGTTTGCCTCGCATCATGGTGCAGTCAGCCAGTGTTGAAGAGGGCATGAGCAAACACCAGCAGCCGGTAAGTTCTACAACCCCAGATGGTGTTATATCTGTATGTACATTAGATGCAGGGTGAGGCAATAGCAATCAATGTTCCTTTTCAAATACTTGTATGTGCTTTCTATGACCCTATTACACGGGTGTCCGAATTTGTTTCACTTAGGGTCACATACAGAAAAACATACTAAGGTCTGGGCCACTATCTAGAGGTGAGGTATATTGCCTCATGAGTGAAGTTATAAGTTAGCTAAATCAATCAAATGTAGGTAAAGCAAACAGCGTACATCACAGCTCTCAATTAATAGGGTTTCATTTATTTTGTTACATAAACTGTGGCAGCAAATTCCTTAAAACAGACGCCTCAGATTGCTATAAGGGGAAATACAAATATATATATTTCGAGCTTGATATATAAATAAGTTATTGGGCTTTTTTTATCAACTAAGATTTGTTAGCACATTTTTTCCACTTAAATTGACGGAATTTATTTGAAAAGTGGGCTTATTAACACATGAATGCTACTGGGTAATAAATGTTTACATACATATTTAAGAAGTACAATACAATACAATACAAGCACAAGTTTCATGTGTGGGCCATGTTCCATACTTTTGGGGTGATGCGGGCCAATTCAAAATGGAACACGGGCCGCATTTGGACCCCGGACCATCGTTTGGACACCCCTGCCCTATTGAAATGAAAATATAAAAAGCTGTTGGACAATTAATTTTCAAACCAGTACTTTGTTTGTATTGCATTTTAATTTTTAAGATTGAAACAACACTTGAATATTATCCACTATACAGGATACTTTGAAAAATAACAGCTTCTCTGTTTTCATTTGAATACGGTCATAGAATACAAGTTGTTAAAATGACAATTTGGATTACTGCCTTTTTATGTTTACTCAAAGAACACAATTATGTGGAACATTTGTGGAAGATTTACAGTTCTATTTTCAAGGTTAAATGATGTTTTTAAAAGTCCCCTATGGGCCTCCATAGAAACACTTTTCTCAACCATATTCCTCTGCATCGATCTGTTTCAACAATGGATCCTACAGAAACAACACCAACCTGGCTGTTTTTAAGATTTAACATTTACAATGAATATTATACGGCTACATTATTTATTTATTGCATTCTAATTATTATGTCTTTAGGATTTCAATAAATTCTACATTGTGTTTGTGGGATTTAATCGATGGGAAGTTGATTTTATTAAACTCATGGTTTCCCTTAGGTTCCCATTGAGGCAATCATTCCTGACCTCCAAACAGAGAGCCCCAGATCCAAGCCCCTCCCACCGCCAATCATCCCGGAGACAGAAGACTCCCTCCCCAGCCCGACCAGCGAATCATCGAGCGGGTACATTTCAACAAGCATGTCTACAGCAATGCTAGATGTCTACACCCTGAGCTGGGACCTGCCTCCCTCTGACGTCATGGAGGAGCTGCCAGATGAAGAGGATGAAGACGATGGAGTGACACATTACAACCCTTACCCTGAGACAATCTTTCGTGAGGATCAATCAGAGCCTCAGGAGTCATTTCTGGTGTTGGCCCATGAGGCAGCTGAAGAGAGGCCTGACTCTCCACCGTCCAAACCAGACGTTACTCTGTCAGATTCAAACCTGAGTCAACAAGAACCAAATGAGTCTCCATCGGTCCAGGAGCAAAATGAGTCTGATTCAGTTGTAGAATCACACTTATTACAAGAGTCAACAGTTAACAATGTTGCATCAGAACAATTAGACCATTTTGAGCCACTTGAAGATTCAATGCTAGTAGAAGAGAATGAAACAAAACAGACAGAAATTCCACAAACGGAAGACCCAAAACCAGAAGCTCCTTCAACAGAAGAACTCCAGTTAGCTGCCACCGACGAGACAGAAGCTGAACTGTCACTCCACCATGAAACACAACCATCTGCACCAGAAGGTCAGTCTGAAACAATTGTCCAAGACCAAACAACCTGCGACACTTCTGAAGATCCAACACCAAAACTGGTCCCAGCTGTGTCAGAAGTCCTGGTTCCAGTTCCTGCCTCATCAGAAGATTTGGTTCTTCTTGCTTCATCCCAAGAACTGTCACCCCACCATGAAACACAACAATCTGCACAAAAGAGTCCGTCTGAACCAGCCGTCCAAGACCAAACGACCTGCAACAGTGTCCAAGATCCAACCAAAATCCTGGTCCCAGCTGTGTCAGAAGTCCTGGTTCCAGTTCCTGCCTCATCAGGAGATTCGGTTCTTCTTGCATCCTCCCAAGAACTGTCACCCCAGCATGAAACACAACAATCTGCACAAAAGAGTCCGTCTGAACCAGCCGTCCAAGACCAAACGACCTGCGACAGTGTCCAAGATCCAATCGAATACCTGGTCCCAGCTGTTCCAGAAGTCCTGGTTTCAGCTCCTGCCTTATCAGAAGATTTGTTTTCCGCCTCATCCCAAGAACAAGCCACCACTGAGGCCTCAAACCTAAAACACAGCTCCGTCCCGACTTCATCCTCAACCACAGATGACGTCCAAGAGGAAGAACCTGTCGATGCGTCCAATAAAACTTCCTCAGCAGATTCTCTGTCCAGCGTTCAGCCTTCCAAACCTGACACCGCAGTTGCAAACCCCTTCAAGATCAAGAAAGTGAAATCTTCAGACCTCAAGTCCTTTCAGCGTATTGTGGGAGAGGAGGAGGATCAGCTTGGGCAGATGGACCGGGCCAACAGTCTCGGAGCAGGACTAAACCTCTCTGTGCCCATGGAAACCCTGGAAATCATCTCAGACTCCGAGGAAGGAGATGCAACGGCAGTTCTTCCTGACTGGTTGAAAGAAGGGGAGTTTGTGACCGTGGGGAACAATAAGAACGGCACCGTGCGCTACCTTGGACCCACAGATTTCGCAGTGGGAACCTGGGTGGGAGTGGAACTGGAGGTACCGGCAGGTGAGTAGAACAGCACCCAACTTGTTTCTTTCTGGATCATTGTAAATGACCTTATTGAAATCTATACATGTATTATACTTACGCTGTGTTTCCACTGCCTGGTATTGCTCAGATTGAGTCGACCACATTTCGTAGCAGGTCTGATTCTCTATTTCGTTATCCACTGCGTATAGTGGAAAGGATCAGCTGACTATGCTAAAGTGTATGCTCGCACTTTGCTTTGCGTAGTTTGCCGGCGGCCATGTTTTTAGTCTCCATTAGGTGAATACAAAAATAATAAGGCCGATATTGACGGTATATTGGCTATTTAAAAATGTCGGTTTTCTAGGTGTGCTAGGGACCTCTTGATCAAATTGCAGAATTGAACTCTCCATTATCTTGTCAGAACTTTTGGAGTCTCAACCAAGGTGATACAAATAAAGTAACGGTTACTAATGACAACTTTTGCCATTGGAAAGCCAAAACGAAATCGGTAGAGCCGTTCCATAACATGAAGTTGAAATGTAGCCACGATCACCACTTAGAATCCCCAACAAGCCTTTTTCTCTCTTTCTCCAGGAAAAAATGACGGTTCAGTGGGCGGCAAACACTACTTCCACTGTAACCCTGGTTACGGCGTGCTGGTTAGGCCGCACAGGGTCAGCCGGGGTGCCAGCAAGCGCCGCCGCCAACAGCAGAAGCGCCGCAGTGCCAACCTGTCCGGATCCAGCCCAAACCTGGCAGCCCTCACCGCGTTGGCTAAAGGCGAAGGGGGGGTGGCATCAGCCGGCCGCAGCAGGGGAGAGAACCGCAAGTCGTGGAACACTTAGGAGGTTCTAAACCTGCCAAACGGCTTGATGCTGGACCCCCACATGCAGCAGATGGTTGTTTAAGTGTAGGCATGTGACCCCTCATCAGATTTGAATGGTTCATCTATTGAAAGACTATCCTAGCCAATGGACTTGTTTTATGGTTTAATGGATATATTTTATCAGACAATTTGAATGTGTTTAGGTATGTAGATTCCAGTAACAACCTTTTCTATGCAATTATAATAATTTGTAATCATGGCTGTCTCACCTGAATGGATTAATTTGAGTCCCAGCTCAGAATCAGCAGTTTTCCATTCCATATGTTTTGCCACATGCCTGGCATTGCAAATATGGTTAAATGTATCCAAAGTTCACTGGATTACTGTAAGACTCCAGGTAACACTACTTCTTCATGTGCTCACATTTCTACTGTTCAAGACTCATTATGCAGCTGCATGTTTGGATGGACTTCAAAGTGTTGCACATGGTTTTATACCTATTGGTTTTTCTTTTTTTAATTCTTGTGCCTTGAAATATTACGACTACTATGATGCCTATGTGCCTTAGTGTTAAATCACCAGTGCCGATTGGTTGGAAACTGTCAAACCAGAGCTTATTACAGCTCTTGAATGTGTATTTCTACTGTTTTAGAACAAAGAATACTTGCACTCCCTTTTAAACAATTCTACTGAAAATGTGCAACAATTTTAATCCTTTTTTTCTCTAAGTGTGTCGATCGAATGAAAGTGGCTTCATTTTGAACGGAGATGTGTGCCAGTTTTTTGGGATTTATTTTAGACTAGTACGTTTTTAATTACAATGTGTGTATGGGAATACTTGAGGGATTTTGTTGAACGCAGAGTATTAATTGTTTTGGGTAAGTACAATATGTTATATTATGCCTGAAAGATTATTTATTTAAAAATGAAGACATACAATTGATGCTAAAAGCGAAATCGACTTTTATATTGTTGAATAAACTGAATTGTGCCCTTATCAACCAATGTGTGACGAACCTATTGTACCTAATCAGATAGCAACACAGAAAGTCTCATTGATATAGCTTTATTCTCTTGTACATTATATATATATCATACTAAAATAAACACAAGTTAAAAAAATGAACAAAGAAACTGTACAAAAAAATGTATATATACTACATCTTAATTACAGAACAGTCTACTGTCCAAAAAAGGCACTAAATTCTGAAATGGGCAATACAGTAATTCTGAACATAACTAGATTTGAGCTTGATACAACAGCATTCAGTCCTCTTAGCAGAGCTCTACTGGGATGAGGTGGGTGGTGTTTCACTGGGAACACAGAGGGACATGTAGACGTGTTGACCCCGGCACGAGGAGACCCTTTCAAAGTAAAAGCACTACCACCGGAGAACACAGGACATTAGGTTGGAGAAAGCCCCTTTCAGATTTCAGTATGTAATTAAAGATTCATCTGCTTCCATTTTTCTCGTGGAAAAGCACAAAATCTTCCTAAGCACCTGAGGGTTCTTTCTTCCGTCCCATAAACATTTCTGTCAGGCTTCAACGCTCACATAAAATACTGCTGGATTACAACTTGTACTCGCTAATTAGGCCATGGCATCTTTCAAACACTAAGGCATCTCATTGAAAAGTGTCTTATAGTGAGAGAATAATCTCTAAATGCACTATGTAGTCTTTTCCTCCCACACACAACTTATTTCAGACACTCAATATTATTCATATGGAGAGAGTGTCACACCAAACTCCATAGAGAAAAAGGTTAATTAAAGAGTCCAGATACAGTACCAGCTTACCTACTATCTGCAGGCTTTACCATTCGGGTGTTTGTATGACTTTCTGCAGCTAATCTCGCATGCTACTGCAGCCATCAGCCTCATATTTTGTGCTAATTTATGACTACATATATTCAAGGACTTAACCATCTTTGAGAACTGTACTTTATGGGCCATCATTGACTCCTCTTAGAGGTTTGCAATCGATCAACAACTGCTTCAGTTTAGAATATTGATCTAGGAATTAGGGACAGTTCTTGTCCAGAGTTTCAAGTTAAGACAATTGTGGTTTGTATTCAATCTAGCAATAAATGACAGCAGTGGTCGAGCATAGACACACCCAGCATACTGTACTTTGTGCACTTTTCTAGTCAAAATCTAGTTTTTGGTAGTGATTCCAAATATTTGGAACACATTTTGCTGAATCGCATAACAAACAGTTTTGTTTTATTTCATGGGGAAAAAAAGGGAAGCAATATCTATCCGCATGTAAGCCTGTCCTTTTGATTTTTCAAACAACCGTTTCACCGTTTGAGTATCACTTAGATCTACAGGACATATTTATTTGTAGTGCGTTGTGTACAAACCTATATTGTACTGCCCATTTAGCGTTTAAGCAATCCCAATCGCCTGCGACAACATGGTCATGTCTCAATGATAACGCTCTATGTGAAATGGTGAGGGCAACGCAATTTAGTTATAGGAAGCAAATTTCATAAACGTTTTGGATAACCTAAAACATACATTTGAAATGTATTTATTTCTCTAATTAATTTGTATTAATCACACTTTGCCAGAGAAAGATTAAAACACTACATTTCCTAATGGAGTTTGGTGTGGCGTTGATTTCAAGTGAAAACAGCACAAACTGTGATTTAGTACAAGGTGTGGAGCAGCTGTAAAGAAATGTTTTTCACAACAGCCCCATATTAATGTATCGGACATTTGACATTGTAAAAGGAAGGCTCATGGAAGGGAAGGTTACATTTTAACTTTCATTAACGGCGATTCTTTTTTTAAATAAGGTGCATCGTTTTTCATCTTTCAGAAAATAGCTTACTAGCTCAGACACAAACAGGGAGACTGTTGTTCAGTCAAATAAGGGATGATACAAAATAAAACATTTAAATGATTATGGAAAACATTATTCAGGAGAAATTAAAATGCATGATGAGCTTAACAATATCAGCATGTTTCAATTTAAAACACATGTCATTCTTTTTTGTACATTACCATAAAAAATGAGTATAAATACATATTGTTTTGTCTTTCAACCCTTTCTTTTTGAAACACAGTTCCTAGTACCAAGTCACTGTAATCGCTGCTTCGTAGCCTACATAGAGAAGCGATAATTTAAATAGAGCTTTACTAGACTACAGCCTAGGGCTGGGAGATATTCTACAAGCAGGATCCAGATACTAGATTATTTAAAAGAATTAACGTCCATATTTGATTTAAACATAATATTACATGAGCGTATAACTAGCGAACTGCTTAGTTTAATCCCGCAAAGTAGAATATTTCCCCAGTTCTCCAAAACCATCACTAAGGCATGGGTTCCTTTAAACAAACAGATTGACATTTACCTTGTTAAAAACTGGCTGGGCTGTACGCTAAATATGACGCTAAATAGAGAAAGCTAATCTATCTATCTTTAGATAAATTAGCTTAGTCTAGCAAAGAAACTGGCTAACTTGGCTCTGTTCAAAAGCGACCATATCTTTCTTTAAACACTCGTTATATCTCCAGTAAAAGTATAAAAAGTTGTTTCCGTGTGTACCCATCTGTAACACCACAACTTGTTTTGACTTATATTTTTGTATGGCTTTAGTAAGACAAAATCAACTGGGTGAAATCATGAGCTTTAGCCTAGCCTAGCAGTGATCTTTAGCTTATCCTAGCATGAAGACTGCTAGCTATAGCACATCTGAGCAGCCTTCATGCTAGGCTAAGCTAAGCTAACGGTCTACTGGCTTCAGTTTCATGTTTAGCGTACAGACATGAGGGCAGTATCAATCCTCACATTTAATTCTGCTCAACCTATTATTTTAATCGTTTCATTTCATCAGATATCAGTCTTTGACTATAAAAAGAGCTTAAACTTGACATTAAGTGAGCACCAAGAAACGTTAGCCTTACGAAAGTCAACATTTTGTCTCTGCTTATTACATTATGATTATCTTGGTACATTGATGGTTTTGGAAAACTTCAACCCGGAGCAAAAAAGTGGAAAATGTATTTCCAATACAACCACTTTATACATCTTTGATTCTCTTCCCTTGAAGTGGTGCTTTTGCCTTTGAGGCTATATAGATTAAAGGTGGGGTAGGTAATTCACTTCAGAAACACTTTTTGTTATGTTCCATGGAATGCTCTTCACATCCGATAGCAATGAATACATTAAATGCTTTGACAATATATATACAAATATTTCATCTGTGGAAGCCGTGGCGCTGTAAAAAGCACATCCAATTATCTGGGACAAATAACTGGATGGCCTACCTGCCTGTCAGCCTTCCATCTTGTGCACAAACTTATCTCGTGCCCTCATTGGTCGTGTGCACGTTCGTGTGTGTTGGAGGAGGGGCTCTGTAAGGAAGTCTGAAGGAAGGGGCAGATTTGTTTCGGTTGTGTACTTTCAAATTCTAGCGCACTCGAGCTGGTTTCTCAATTCTTACCTACCCTACCTTTAAATACAAACTTAAATGGCCTCTTCTGATATTCTAAACCATTTCCAGTGAGGATTTAGTCTAATTGGATATTTTAAAGAAATCCTCTGAAAGCACATTCTTTCTGCTATAATAAAGAGGCAGCTTCACAGAACAAGTAGTAAATAGCTTAGGGGTATTTTATCATTAGATGTGTGGCTGCTAATACCTTTCTTTCCCGACACAGGCCTGCTGTAGTGTCAGAACCACGTAGCGCTAGCTCCAGAGGCTTCACCGAGCTATGAAACAACCTTCGTACGCCAGAGGAGTTAGCAGAAATCGCTTTGGATGAACACCATTTTAGATCGGTCTTACAGTAGCTTAACCTTTAAGCTTTGAGCTCCAAGCATCTTTTCCTTTGGCATGGATGAAAACAAAGCACAGTTCCCCTTATTAGATAGCTTACCATTGCTTGATTATCACATTGACCCTAAAATAATGATCATAGCCTCGAGTACTGAACAGGAGTGTCACTGGGAGGCTAAATGATTGTAGATCCTGTCGTCAAATAAATGCAGGTGAGAGAAACCACTGCTGCTGTTGGATATAAACCTTTACATTTTGTATGCATACTAAAAAAGTTTGTGGTAGTTTCAGGAAAAAAACGAGGTGTATACTGCAAAAAGTAAAGGTGTAGTTTCCTGTATGAAAATAAGGCTACTTCTTTTTAGAGGTTTTCATCCAACAGCGGCTCATGTAAAAAGCCACTCCACTAAGAAATGAGGATATAAGACAGCGACTTCTGATTATCCTTCCAGAGGGGGAGAGGAAACTCTCACCCTCCATCTTTCCCCAGACAGCTGCTGGAGGTCGCTCTTCCGATGAACTGCACAATGAAGAGGATCATTTGAGGGTTACGCAGGTAGGTAGAGTGTGACTGAGAACCATATATATATATATTATATATATAGTACACCATTTCTTTTTTCTTGAGGTTGACGCTGAGGTGATATAGAGTGAGGATCGGCTCAGACGACCAGGCTGGAAAGGGAAGCACGGGGGAGTAAAGAGGAGAGGTATCTTGTGAGGGGAGGAGGGAGGTACAATCCCAGACGAGGGCCACCGATTTAGGGGTTGGAGGCCTGGGTGCCCCCCTCTATCTTCTTTCCGTGGAAACTTTAAGAGACCCATTCTCACCAGCTGTGTCAATATATGGGTAGGGAGGGGGGATTACTGTTTACACTGACTTTGTTGGAGGTGGGAAGCTGAGAGGGAGGGGCAGATCCAGATTTACTAAGTAGCATTAGTTTGGTCTTTTTTCTTTTTTTATCTCCCTGTTTTTTCTCCTCCTTTCTTTGACTGTCATTTCTCTTCCACTTCCTCCGTTCTGTTTCCTGTGCAGTTCATTCGTCCTCCAGGGACTCCGTCTTGATGTCGTTTGGGACCCCCCCGGTTCTGGACAGGGCCAGGATGGTGTGGTTGACAGCAGCCATCTCCACAGCCAGAGAGATGGGGTCCTGGTGCTCGATGTGCGCCGCGCCGTCCTCCTGATACGGGGGGGGGGGGGGGACAGTAAGACCAAGGTCAGTGGTGAACAGAAAGCAGGAATTATACTTTTGTACATAAAATTCATTTTCCTGACCAACTGTTCTCTACCAAGTCCCTCCAGCTTAGCAACTGTCACTGGGCATGTCAGGCCTTTAAAGCTTTAGATTTCTACATGTTGAAGTGTGTATGAGGCTGTAGTGAATGGTGTATTCATTCAGGCTTTACAAAACCAAATTGTTTTCTGACAGCTCTTTAAAGAAAATCAGAGACGAATGGTGGGAGAGGGACAGCTCTAACCTCTGTGTGATTCCCCCACCCTCTTTTTGGAATACACTTGAGAGCAGTGCTCCCTATTACTGCCGTCACTAGGATATTCAGCATCATTTCTAAAATGCTAATCAAAAGAGGTTAGCATAGCATAACTGAAAACATTTAAACCCAGGTTAAAGAGAACCAGATTGTTTTGGAGGTACCTGTGTAGGCGAGGTGGGCTCCAGGCGGTAAAGGCCAAAAGGTCGGCTGAGAGGTCTCTTGTCAAAATAGGGCAGGTCAAATGCCTGGAGGGGGAAAAAGAAAAAGAAGAAATGTAGCTCGGTTTAGATCTTACAAACCCAAGTTTATTAGAGGAACCATTCCAAATATTCTGAATGACGTCTTTCTCAAATGGTTACCATCAAAAATGAGAAGAAGGGCAAGCTTTTGTTAATGAATACGCCTTGGGCCAACCATTTTAAGCTATAATTCCTCACAAAAATAAAAGTGCTTTTTATATTTGGGGGAGGAGAATTCAGAGTTTAAACGCAGGAAAACTGCAGTTACGTTTTTTTTTAAGTTTCTCTTTTTTGAGAGAATTTGAGAACAGGATCCAGACAACCTTTACATATTAAAAACAACTTCAACCAAAGACAGGGCCACTAATCAGCTAAGTTAGCGGTATAAAGATGTGAAATGCATGATCACGTATAACTAATGACTGAATGAATGATCACTAGAATGAGCCTTAGGTGTGGAAGGATGGATGTGGGTGGTTAGCAAGTGGCAAATCCATCAAAACAGAGGAATACATATATAAATGAATAAGGAATAATCAGACTTTGTACAACAAAAAAATGACACGATGGAGCTGTAAAACAAGTGACCTCTTTCTCTTGAATCAGTTGTTAACTATTGTCTGGATCATAAATCTGGTTGTATGCGTCTTTGGGGATCCATTATCACGCTCTACCTGCTCTGATAAGTCGTTTCCGTCGACGTCGTCGCTGTTGGAGTGCCCCCCCGGACTCTGGACGTCTATTCCATGACTCTCCAGGATTGTGGCTTCTTGGAGGAAGAGGATGAATTGTTAGACTTATGATTGATCACTGAAAGTATCGTTCATTACAAATATATAGATTTAGATACTTCTACTTTGACTTCCCAACCGGGGGTACATGGTTGGATTGTGGAGTATCTAAATGCTAAAAGTGTCAAATCTATAGTCATTCAATAGAACAGCGCTGCCATACACTCAATCTCTATTACTTTGAATATATATTTAAAGAAGCCCTATTGTGCTTTGGGGGGGTTTTCCTTACCTGTAGTTTGGTATTTAGGTTAGTGTGCATGTAAATGGTCTGCAGGGGCTAAAATCCCTCCAGAAGGAGTTTCTCTCCCACATGCATGAAAAGTAGTTCCAATAAATAGCTAACATGGAATGGATAAACTCTTCAAATTGAAAGCTAAAAGTAAAGGTAAAATGGTTTGGATATATAAATAAATATGGATAAATGGTGATAATATTAAGCACAAAGTCATAGTAAAGTGGTCAAAATGTTAGTATTATGTAAATATGGAAGTTATGGATAAATTGTCATTGGACTAGCAGGTTAATAACTTTAACAAGTCCAAAATACATCAATGTTAATGCAGGCCGTAAGCAAACACATAAATGAAGCAAAGGTCATTACAGATATCCGGTGACTGATGAACAAACATTGAGCTCTTTAAAGTGACTAAATGAATGAATTATGAGCCATTCACGCATGAGAAAATGAGAAATCTTATACAGGTGTTTCTCATCTAACACCCCCACCCCCCCAGTCACATTACCAATGTTGGCCCGTCTCTTGATCTCTTTGCGGCGGTTGGCGAACCAGTTGTAAACTTTCAGGGAGGTGACCCTCTCCAGATCAGACAGCTTCTTCCCTGAAACAGACCACAGGACACTCGGATCACTTCCTCACTCACACTGAGGTTGTTACACTATTCTTTGGGCCCTGTTGTTATCCATCTTGTCCCTCAAGCTGTGAATACCACTTTTATTTCTGCTTATATCAATTGGATGTTTCATACCCAATAAGGGTTTTAAATCCGTTAAAAGAAAATCACTTTTTGCCATTTGATATCACACAATATATGCAACACAGATGTTTTGGCTTTAAAGTACACATTGAGTCCAAGAAAGATCATATGCAAAATGATGTGGTCTTAAGAGAGCACTTATTACATTTGGTGAAATGCAACAGGGGAAATGAGCATTTTTCCAAAAACACTTGTGTATTTCTAACAAATGAAATGTATAAAATATGCATGGCTGACAGGATACAAAGGTTGTTCGGGACTATTTCCATGGTAATATTCCAAACATTTGCAAAACGAATAGGAATATTAGTCACCAGCAAATAGAATAGAATAAACAATATTCTCATTATACTAACGTAAACAGGATTTTTTGCAAACATCTCTGAGTGGAGTAAACATGAAACAAAGAAGAAACTAATATATTATTCACACACACGCACACACAGCTGTTATGGAGCTTCACCTGGCTTCTGAATAACAGCATTGCAGGCGTTGGCTATCTCCTCCCGTTTGGCCTCATCCGGGTACTGGTTGTCGTTGAAGTAGCTATAAATAGACAAAGAGACGCACTGATTCAATTAATTTCCTGACACAAGGACGATGTCAACGAACTGGATTTATGTATGCTGTAGAAGATCGCCAAAGCTGAGAGTATGAAGAGTCACACGCTGGTTGTCTAGACGTTTCCTTGCACAGGTTGCAATATTTCCTCAACTCCATGTGGAAATAAGGGAGAAGTTATGAATGTAATCTTTCATCCACTTCTTCCTGCGCTCACCTCTCCATCACGGCCAGGCACTCTTTCCTCCAGGTGAAGCGGCTTCCTCTGCGCAGGCGGAAGGTTCCGGGGGCTGTGCTGATGGGGGGTGGGGTCTGCCTCCACTCCATATCCTCCAGAGGTAAAGGAGCAGGCCGCATGTTCAGAGTGGCACCTGCGGGGGGGCGGTGGGGGGGGGGGGGGGGATGTTACAACTGAGCGTTCCGCCACAATCAGCCTCAGGAACATGAAGTCTGTGGTGTGTTTTTGCCACTTGAAGTCTGGGAATAATAATGTGTGAATTGGCGGTTTTTACAGATAAACTGCAGCACATCCTTTTAAGAAAATGCATGTGAGAAAGCACTTTTGCAAATCTTACAATACATTACATTCTGATTATAAACTGGAGTGGATAGTGCTGACAAAGACCGCGCTGCCTCGTCCCAAATCATGACCACAGCAGAAAAAGAAAAGAATCACAAAAGGTTTAATTTGCAGTAAAACTCATTAAATAAGCCACGTTCTTGCTAACCGTATGCCTCAGTATCATAACCACATCTGACACACACATTGTGAACCAGTCCTAACTGGGTCGCCCAGCAACAGGGCGGGTTATCAGACCAGGATGAGCGGGTCATCACTATCTCTGCAGCGGTGATGGAGTGTGTGTGTGTGTGTGTGTGTGTGTGTGTGTGTGTGTGTGTGTGTGTGTGTGTGTGTGTGTGTGTGTGTGTGTGTGTGTGTGTGTGTGTGTGTGTGTGTGTGGTGTGTGTGTGTGTGTGTGTGTGTGTGTGTGTGTGTGTGTGTGTGTGTGTGTGTGTGTGTGTGTGTGTGTGTGTGTGTGTGTGTGTGTGTGTGTGTGTGTGTGTGTGTGTGTGTGTGTTGTGTGTGTGTTGGGCTGGGCTCCGTCTGGACAGAAATAGCAGGAAGCCGTTTCCACTGTGCTGTTGGCAGGGCTCCATGAGGAGCGTGCCGCAGAGGACGAGGCGTGGGATGTCTGCTGTCTGCTATAGGCTGAAACAGAGCATACATATGTACAGGCACAACTGAAGCCTGCATGAGGCCTGGTGTTCTGGATGTTAACCATTCAGAGGTGTGGATTTATCTGTGACTGTGTCCTTCTCAACTGAGCCAAAGCCAACATTAGAACTCCTTCAAGACAAAACTAAAGTTACACTTGTTCCCTGCACATGTGAACTCTTGTTGACAGATAGATATAAAAGTAGGGATGGCAAGATTTTGGGAAAAATATTCCAATAAATGACATGCTTTGTTATAAATAATATGAATCAATCACATATATTAATATTTACTAAGAAAAGCCTCACTAACTAAAAACTGTACATTATAGGAGCACATGGCACAAGCAGTGAACACAATATCAAAAGGGAGCATTTGTATTATACAATTGTTTTTTTTTAAATCACTTGACAGACTTTTGCCCACTGGTTAAATATTTGTTATCATAGTTCTATATTTGTTCTTTTTTTTTTTTTTACTTAATTCCTCTTACTGTGTTTATTAACCCTACTGTGACCATTAGAAAGCAAAGCAAAGTGGCAAAATATGTGTAAACCTACTTGGCCATAAACCTGATTCGGACTGTGATAATTCAGGTTTTTTGAAAAACCATTGACTTGAACTGGAAGTGGTAAGATGCTAACTCATTACTGAGATTAAGGACTCATTCCTGCACAGCTCTATTGTAAATTCTACCTTTTGTTTTTTAATTCTATGTATCCATTTGTGTCCTAACACCTCCTGCATGCCTCTCCCTCCGTCTCATTTGAAAGCACATTCCTTCAGTAAGCCAAACCAACAGTCAGGAGTGAGCAGTGCAGGTTCACAGACTCTGGTGTACCTGGAGTGGTTTTCTCCAGCGTGTACCAGCGGTAGAAGGCCCTCTTCTTCTGCTCGCTCAGGTCGGAGCCGTGCTGCAGCAGCCAATGGGAGATCCTGCTCTGGCTGATCCCTGGAAAGCAGCCAGACATCGAATTACAACAGAGTGCTTTGCATCGAGCCTTCGGCACAGTTTGTTGACAACCCTTAAAGAATTCAACAGAGACAGAAGGGAATACTAGAGGAGGGGGTTTTTGTCTCTCCTTAGTTTGGAGTTTATTCTTACTCCTATCGCCTGTCTGGACACTTCAACTCTTTCTAATGCTTGCTTGAAGATTTCTTGAAGTGGATATTAGGATTTGACTCATGTCCAGTCGGTTTGCAAAGGTGTCAAACTATATTTTTGCACTTATTTTCAAGCCCAGAAACAAGCATAAGCCTCAATCTATTGTTACATTTAAAAATGAAGACAACTTGGAAAGAACTTTATGAAGTTAGACTCATTCATGGTTCTAGGAATTAGTCATTTTGGCATTAAAACAGGCAACGAATTGAACCTTGGTCAGTCATACTTGCCATATATTGGATTCTGTTTTACGCTTTTGCCCCTTACATTTGATACAACAACATCAATCAAATAAAGTGATTTTAGCTGAAAATATGGAAAAGTGGGACTACCAGTGGGACTACCAGTGGGACTACCAGTGGGACTACCAGTGGGACTACCAGTGGGACTACCAGTGGGCCCAAGACAACCAAATATTGCATTTTTCCCATTTTTCAAGGGCTAGTAATTAAAATATTGCATCTGCTTTTGCCATTTTGTCTGTGTGCCAACCACATGTCATGCCTCTAGGAGTTATATGTCTGAAGATATTTAACCATAAAAATAGCATTCACAGTAGGGCTGCTCAATTCATCGTATTTAATCGCAATTACGATTTGGCTTGCAACGATTATGAAAACAACATAATCGAAATAAAACGATTTTTTTTTTTTATTGGTTTTTTCAGTTGAATTATACTTAAAGTTCAGGGTAATCAACTGTTAAAAACATACTGGTCACATTTATTTTTTCAATAAATGGATGTTTTCAAAGTAAATGGATAATCGTGATATCAATTATTGACCCAAATAATCGAGCAGCCCTAATTCATAGGGGGGCAAAGATGACCACATTTATATTAGAGAAAAACGATGCAAATCTCAAGATTTTAAGTAAACACAGAAGCTTCCACATTATTATTTCTTTGCATTTATAGTTTGGAGAAAATTGAGAAATGAGCTTTCATAAAGACGTCCGTAGTAACACAAGGAAAAGAGGAAGGGAATGATTTAAACTCAAACCATATTTGAAATGTTATATATAAGTCTCCCTCGGATTTATTTGTACAGCTTAACATGTAAAGTCTACATTTTAACTGGAGGGACGCACATTTAACAACAACATGTGCACAATGGGCAAACTGTCAGTGTGTTTGCAACTAAAACTATTCAGATTAACGACAGTGTCATTATTGCTACTCACCGGTAACTTGTGCCACCACTGCCTGAGAGATCCTCCTGTTCCCCAGGAACGCTTTGATCTCCTCTTTCACCATGCTGCTGTCCCTCCTACACACACACACACACACACAGCAGCTTAATGTAAAGAACCAAGCAGGTATTTGACATAGGAAAAGATCACACAGCATTTAAAAGACCCCCACATTTTATTCAAAGACATTTAGTCCAGATTGAAAAACTGATATTAAAAGATGTTCATGCTTTCAGGGGTTATATGGTCGTCTACATATCGTAGGGAGGGTGGTTTGATCCCCAGTCCCTGTACATGTCGACGTGTCCTTGAGCAGGATACTTTAGCCCAAATGGCTCCTGTATGCTTTCGACAAAATCAAAGTGTTTTTGAATAAAACTGTTTACATTTCAAATAGTCAAATGGTTTTTGTATTGTGCCAGCATTATGCCATATTAAATAGGACAAAACCATTTTAATCTAAGGTGCATTTTGATTATCCGCGTATTGTTCTCTTCTATTATGGCTCCCACATAATCAACGATGCATTTCAGAGGAACACAAAGGCATGAATTTCAATTCATTGACACAGAATGGAGTGAAATACATTTTCCAATGTCTCAGTCCTCAGCGGGGGAAAAATAAAACATGCACAGACATGCAGGAGCGGAGGGTGGTGAGGGAACATGTGCAGTCACACAGTGTACCCACCCTGCTTTCTGGCTTCCAGCCCAATCCCCTCCTCTGTGCACACACAATAACGTTGACTTACATACACACCCAGCAGCTTATGACTGTCTCGGCTTAATCGTGGTACAGATTTTGAACACCTGTCAAATGTGTACACTAGTCGGTGCATATTTATCCACACTTATATAGTGCATACTTTTACCAAACTCCCACCCCCACTAACTTAAATATCACTGGTGCTTGAACCGTACAATCACAGCATCCTTTGAACCCACAGAGAAGTCATAATGGAGAAGGGCACGAGTGCTCCGCTAGCATATTTCTGAAATGAGAAATGAGTCGGGACTCTTGACATCCAGCGTCAATATCCTCCACGGCAGCCTCTTGCGGCGCGGCTAAAATTAGAGCTTAGAAAACACTGCTTGTATCGACAAAAGTGAATCGATGTAGCACGAGCTGCTGTACAAGACTGAGGAGGAGTGGGAAGTGCAGGAGGGAGGGAGGGAGGGAGGAGGGAGATGTGTTGTTGGATGCCGACTCAAAGGCCGAACCCCTGCGGAGACGGAAATGTGCACTTAGATGAGAGGGAAGAAATCCGAAGGGCACCGTGGGATTGTTGACAAGCCGAAAGCGCCTGTCACGCCCTGGCAGCCCTGCGGAGCGAGGCCTACACACCGAGAGGAAGCTACTTAACTTCTTGTTGTCGAAACAGGACATGTGATCTGATGCAGAGGCAGAGGGAATTAGCAATGGGACGGCCGGAGCTCTACATGCCTATACTGTTCACTCAGGGCAGCTGGGAGGCAGCAGGAGGAGAGGGCTCCTGTGGAAAGTGCTCAGACGAAGAGGGGGTGGCTAACATGTGGAAAGTGATGGAGTATAAATACTGACCTGCCACAGTAATGGATGTAGAGAAACACGTTATAGTTGTTTAACAGCAGTATTCCATTTACACAGGGGCAGTTCAAATAGTTCTTGTAAATCTCAAATGAAACATGAATTAATGTAATCAAATCAAATATAAAACCAAAGCCATTTGCCACTGCCAGGGCATTAACGTTTGATCTAGTTTGTTATAGAAGTGATAAGAAAGTTCTACTTGGCAGTGGTTCCAAATAACTCTGTGGTTAAATGTCCATGTAAGAGTTCGGTACCTTTCTCCATGTTTCTGTCCCCGCCACTTTTTTTGTGTTTCGGTTCATTTGATTAATACAAAAAACTGTTAATGCGCGATAAAATAATTGTCTGCGTTAATGAATGCGTTAAAGCGATAATAACGCGTTCATATGTTCATATATTGAGATGATCCAAACTGTACAATTATCCTAAATGCCTGTTTTCCATCTTTTTCTCTGCTATATTTTCAAATCCAGTGGAAAAATACCAATGCTTTTTGACGGGGAAGCCCTTGCCATTCTAACTTCCGGGTTGGCCTACAAAAAGATGTCATTATTTCATCACTCCATAAACCTCAATGAGAACGCTTCCAGGGGAAACCCTTAGATCACCCAAAGGAAATGACTTAATGTGTTTATTATATCAAAACAACAACAAGCCTTTTCACTTAGATGGGAACAATACGCTCATCACAACCACTGTGTTGTACTGTGACCTTTAGGTTACATGCACAAACCTTCTTCAATTTGGAACTTGAGTGAAGTTTCTTCAAAAAGAGGCTCTAACTTACTGAGCAGGGGTTTTCAATCTTTACCTTTTTTGATGTTACAGTATGTGATTTCATGTAATGTATCTAGAGGTGCACCATTGTAAAAGCTTCTCTTCTCTCCTTCTCACGAAATGTCCCCCTGAAGGCTTTTCAAAAAGGTTCAGCACAGAACACCTCCCTTCTCGTGCCATAGGATAATTACGGATTATCTCAACAAGAACGTCTTTATGACTGTCTTTGTTATTTTGATACAGGATGTACATACATGTCAACGGCAAACAACTAAACAATTGATCCATTCGTAGAGAACATTTTGGTTTATATTTTGCACCTTTCACGTCAAGGTGTTGTGGTTCACACTGCACGTGTAAAGGGCTATCTAAGTACACTGTAAAAACAGTTCCGATGGTGAAGTCAACAAAACTCAATTTTTTTATGTAATTTACTTGCCCTAAATTAGTTTTTTTTCAATGTGCGTTTAATTAAGTAACACGTAAGCAACAATGAGAACATGTTTTAAGAACTCATTAATTTGTAAATTAATATCACATTTTCTGAACTTTCTTTAAAAAGACGTTTTGGAAAACGTAATAAAAATGCTTTTTTCAACGCCACGGTCATGCCACGCCCTCAAACGAGAATACGCGGTGTGAGACTTCCTGTTCCTCTTTGCAGCGGTTCTTCAGCAGTTGGACACGTGTTTGCGTGGATCCTCCTCAAACCATCGTAAAACAAGTAAGCATGCCACCTGAGTTATTAATTACTGCTTTTTAACTAGCAAGTTATTTACTTTTCTTGTATTCACTGTTTTGAACGAAACATCGACATTTTAATGCATGCCAGCGCCATTACTGCTGTTAAAGTTAGACTCAGCCCTGTCGTGCTCATGTAGTCTATTTCTTCACGCAAAGTTGTTGGGCAAAGTTTGCATCAAGTGCTTACCGACGCAATTCTGTTAAAAGTGGTTAAGTTAAGAGTACGTATTAAGAATCAACTCCGCAAACTGTTCCCCTATGCCGCTCTAAGCGTTGGCCCGGGCACCGTGATGCGGCCGCGGGGCTCAGAGGCTCTCCTGCCGTGCATGTTGTGCGGTAAAATACCTCCGTTAAAACTATTCCCTACTACTTTATAACCCAGCGGTTATGTAAGAGTAAGTTACTAATGCGCCTATTTGATATTAATTCCTCTATATGTATTTCGCCGTTTGTTTTACTGTGAGCAATGAATTATCTTTCAACAATCTTAGTGTACCCAATTTAAACTCATAGTCTGCAGTTACAGCATCGAGTTGTTATTATACAAAATTAAGTGCAAACTATATTTGTCATGCTTATGCAACGCTATCCATGTTGGAATCTGCAGGAGAGTTAACGTTAGCTCTCAGTAGAAAGTCACGGAGGTGACTTCAGTTAAGGTGCATTCAGGCGCAATTCAGTAAAAGTGTTTATTGGGCGAGGAGGCATGTATAACGTCAGCAAGATGTGTTCAATGTAGTACAGTAAAATGCAGTCTTTAGCGAGAAATATCAATAAATACAGTTTTATTAAGGAGATGTTTGACTACAACATAAAGTAGATATTAGACAGTATGCAAACGAGATAAAGGAGTGTATATTGAAGTAATTAGGATCTGCTGTGTAGAGAATCATGGAATTGTACTGGTATCTAACAATGCCATCCTTATAAATGTATATAAATACAATACCGTTTTAAATGATACTTGTGTTTTAATGTTTGATTCCATTAATTGAATTAAATATGTTTTAATGAATTCTACTGAAATGATTGTTACATTGTCATCATGTAACTATTTTGTTCTTTCATTTGCCTCACCAGAAAACACACCTCCTCTTGAAGACATTTTGCCTCCTGCTATGGACTTCAGGTTCACATTAGGTAAACCCTTGAGTGTCAGAGTTGTTGTTTCAGAGGTTAATTCAAGACGTGTTATGTTTACATACTAATATAATGAGCATCAGGTAAACGTACCCATTTCTATTTTTTGAATCACAGATGGGATGGAGATGTAAACTATGCAGCACTAGTGTCACCACTCAAAGTGATATTTTAAAACATTATCGACTCCATCATGGAACCTTTGGACAGAAACGTGCCTTGCCCTGCATTCATGTAGACTGGCCTGCGCTCTCACTTATCAAGATAAAAGTTGAAATAATCGTCTGTTCTTTTTATTCTAGGACCCATGTGCCACTTTATATACATCTCTGAGCATGAGGTGGGGTTAAAAGAAGTAGTTGGACATTTATGAACTATATCAATATCATGACTATTTGGTTATTTTCTTGCAAACCAGCCTTTTTTGATGGCTTAAACCCCTTGTAATGCATGTGAATAGCACCTCTGTTACCGTCTGTTAACAGCTAATGTAAACTGGCTCGTTATGTTTTCAAGACGGATTTGATTTTTGTTTGTGAGGAAAACACATGGTGTGTCCTGATTTGTACTCAATTTAGTGTTTTATTTGTATTTACAGGGAACAGCAGAGGTCGAAGTGCACCAGGCTCGTGATGCACAGCATGAAGTGATACGTTGCCCACGAGCCAGATGCAGTTATAACCATCAAGTAATAACCATGTGTCTCCATGTATGTTAATGTGTTGTGCTTTTAAACAAACTTGTTTTCTTTTATGAAAACTGTTTTGAAATAATCACATTTTAATAAAATGTATTAACATGTCCATAACGTTCCCTTTTTTAATTTATTTGTTTAATCTGCAATGTTTCAATGCTATCAAATATTTAAAGGGTTGGATTGAAATCAGGAAGAGTTTGTCGTATATAGGTTCCGGCAACTCAATTGTGTTTTATAATTTACTTTATTCTCGTGTGGTTCTTAGCAGATTGTTATTTGCATTGGTTACACTTAATATCTTGGCTTTTAATTGTAGGCTCAACTCATCTTTTCATATGCAGAAAAAATCACATTAGTGAGTTTACCCAACTCCTATAATTGCTTGGAACCACTTGACACATATTTTTTAAGTTTTAGCAAAGTAATACATTCTTGAGTAGAGGAAAACTAAAAAATTGCAAAAGTTGACTAAACAATTAAAATTGCTTGGAATCGCTTGACACATATTTTTTAAGTTTTACCAAAGCAACAGTTTTTACAGTGTACCAACCTAGTGCTGTCTCTATTCTGATACTCTTATTAGAGCACTGCCATGCCGTGCACTGTGAACACTTGCACCGTGTTGGTTTTTCACTAGTGTTGTCTCAAATCCCACCAGCAGCTGTGCCCTCACTGGACCCGCAACTTTAACATTAACATAGACAACCGCTCCAATAACCCTATAAGATGAATGATGGTTTCTTTTCGACACCAGCATACTGGTCCATTTCAATGTCAAGAATAAACTTGACATCAGATATTATGCCAGAAAAAAAAAGAAATCAGAAAATATACTCTTATAAAACTCTGTGAGATTGCTTTATCAACTGCTGTTTTCAAGGACAGGAATGAACCCTAAAACCTCAGATTTTCTGAACATGTATGGCAGCTGCACACAATGGAGTTTCAGCTAACTCCAGTTGGTGCTATCTAATTCATCCTGACTAAGCGTGCTTTCTTGCCTCATAGTGAATGGTATTTGTGCCAATGAAAAGGAATCTCCAATCCAAACAAAAGTGGACAATTTAACGAAAGTTGATTAAATTGGAAATGCATGAATGAAAGACAATGAATAATAGCTTTAAATTTGAAGCACCTCTAGTGTTTTGTACCCACAAGATGACTTTGTAAAACGTGTTGATATTATGGAAATGTCTTCATTCATTCGCTGTTCTTAAAATAAAGTTCTTTACCCCTGCCCCACCCCATTGCACTGTACACTTGCTTCCCACTGCTCCTAGTAATAGGATGGGTTAAATGCAGAGGTCCAATTTCACTGTGTACATGAACATGTGTTTAAAATAAAGGGGTCACTATAATACAATACTACTGATGATATTAGTCTTGTATCACCTACTTACTGTTATGTATTGTCTATTTCTACAACCTTAAGTTGGACAATGAGTAGAAAGTTTCCTCAAACAAAGTTTTAGTTCCCACTTCACCTCCGTTTCTACTCACCTCATCAGCTCCTCCACCTTGTCGTCAATGTCCAGGTCTTCTTCTGTAGCTTCGAACCCGAATGCTCGTGCTGCGGCCGCGCTGTTCACTGGGTATCTGGGAGGAGACAGCTTCCCGTTGGGTGTGGCGGCTAGGCTATCCCTGCCGTTCTGCGTATGAGCCACCAGCGAAACCGGTGATGGCAAGATGGCAGAAGGCGGCGGTGGTCCCGGAGGCGGGGAGGTGTTGTAACTGTTGCTAGGAGACGGAGAGTGCCCCCCTGCGCTGCCGAACTGCGTCTGCGTGGCGGTGGAGATTTTGGAGGTGGTGGAAGACGCGGCGGGGGCGGAGCGATTGCGCTCGCCGCTGGTGTTGCCGTTGCATGTCACGGAAGAGGTGGTGGTTGCAGAGGCAGTGTTGTTATTGTTGAGTGATGTAGTAGTGTTGGAGGCAGAGTTGTTGGTGCAGTTGTTGGCCCCACCTACTCCGTAGCAGGACGAGGAAGAGGAGGAGGAAGAGGTGCGGCGGCCGAACTTGTCGCCATGCTCCCGGTCCAGCCGGTCCAGAGTTTCGAGCGCGTGCAGGATCTCCTGCTTGTTCATGCCGGAGCGACGCAGCCGCTGCAGCAGATCTATCTGCTCAATGGTGAAGCGCGGCTCCTCGCTGAACTCAGACATCCTGCTGCTGGAGGAGACACAAGACAGACAGGTTGAGAGGAGAGAGGAGGAGAGGAGGAGGAGAGGAGGAGAGGAGGAGAGGAAAGGAAACAGGAAATGGAGAAAAAGAGGCACAAGGAGTGAAGGCAGGCAGAAATGAGAGAGATGAAAGGATGCAATGGGAGGATTAAGTAGGAAAAGAAACACAGTTCAGATGAGGAGAAACATTTGAATGATATGGAAGAAGTGAGGCAGAGAAAGGTAGAAAGAGAGGGCTGGAAAAGGAGGAAAAACTGCAAGAACATAAAGACACAGGAAATAAGAAAAGGAAGACAAGAGCAAGAGATAGTGTGAAAGAAAAAGGGAGGGAGGGGCATAAAAATCTGCTATTTTTGGGAACCAGCCGGCAACACACGCAGAGTGCCAGAGTCACCTTGACAGCTGATGCTATCTTAACATTCTGACTGCCATTCTTTAAGAGCTACAATATATCCCCGGCGCTGCACACCACCCACGCTGTATGTTTTTCATAAGCAATTTGCTGTGCTCAAAATCAATGCAACTGGATTCAGACTGCGGCAGATTTTCCATCTTCTGTGCCAGCGCGACCTATGCTGATATGATTAACGCTATAAAAGGGGTCACTGGCATTTTTCTACATCTGTGTTAGTCTAAGCTGTGCAAAGGACAGGGAAAAAAAACGAAATGCTTAAGAGTGTCTGCTGTGTTTTTAAATCACCATGAAGGGAACTAATATAGCCGTGATGAGATGAAACCCTCAGGCGGTCTGTAAAACCGAGATTTGAAAGGAAAAGAACAATTGCCAACATTTAAGAAACATTGAGAGGGCCCTGAAATACATTACTTATAGCAGAGGGTAGTTAAAGGGTACTGCAGAACATTAACTAGTTCTTTAGTTGACATTAGGAATCCATATGGAAGCTTGTAAATCATTATCAAGCTCAGTTACATTGCAAAACCCTGTCACATCCCAGGGGGTGAGCTGCACAAATTCAAAATAAAACTATGAGATGCTTTATTTGACTTGGATTGTTAATATGAAAATAAGGCACTAACTACTTCTTCAGTACTTTCAGATATTCTGTGTTATTTTTACAGAGACTCATTAGTCGTTGCAAGCAAATATGAGCATTTGGAATCATTAGCCATCCTGGTTGAGTATTTACAAAGTTAACTATTCAATTTAAAGCTTTTTTAACTGCTTGAAACACACCCTGCAAGGAACACAGAATCAGCCTAATGTACATCAATGCTCTACACTGTTTTACTGTAGGTCACACATAACACCAACTGGAGGTGTGCAACCCATAAGAAGAGAACAAAGACTGTGACTGATCCAATGTTTCTATATAATCATAAGTCAAGAGCCATTGAGTGTGGTCAGTGCTGACAGATGATACACTTTCTTTTGCACACATCCCTAAGGAATCACTTGATAACAGTAAGTTAGAGAACTAGTTATAACACAAAAAAGAAAAGTAGTCAAAATGACCAATGACAGTAGATACATCATGTTTAGTTTTACATTATGCAAAAAAAAAAAGGAGGAAGCTTTCTTACCTAAATACAGATTGCATGCATGATGCATTCGATATCCCCAGTACAGTCTGTTGTGTAAATCAAACGCGTTTCTTTGGCAGTGTATTTTTCTAGATTGTCCAAACACTGACCAAAGTTGCTGGTATCTTTTGGTCCATGTGTTTTTGTTTTGCTGACTGTGGCCCTGGAGCACAGATCTGCCGCTCCGCGCTGCAGGGGAGCCGCTGTGATGCCAGCCTTCACGCCCTTTGCCCACGAGCTAACGTTAGCAAATGTTTCTTTGGCAGACTGAGTGACAGTGTCCTATGAAACGCTAAATGAGCCGGCTTGAAACACTCAAGCTCATAAATGATTTTCACTGGAGCTGCTGCTGCATTTATACCGGGTAACAGTCCGTATGCATCACAGAGGACGGCTAGCAACTTATGCTATTTTCGGTAGCACTGGGGTTGTAGAATGATAGCATAACATGCTAGCCGTGCCAATGCTGATACTAGCTGACGTTAGCCGCCGTTGCTGGCTAGCGACCGTCTGATATTAATAACATCACTTTTAGTGTTGGAAATAGCTTAGTGCATGACTTACCTCGGTTCAAATCGTCCACTTAACCATTTAACTTTGTTACTGGAGCAAAGACCCGCTGTGTCTTTCACTGCAGCCGAACAGTAAGGCGGTATGAATACAGTGCCCTGACCGACCCCTTTCCAAGGATTTCTAATCAGTGGCGAATTATTTGCCTCTCTGCTTTGTCTGTCTGACAACAGCCATATTGACAACTAACACCTCTGAGTAGCTCTGAGGGAACTGTAGTTTTACTCTCACAAAGGCCTCTGCCGTGCGTCGGCGTTCTTTACACTAAAAACTACAAATCCCTGAAATAAGAGCGAGGCTCGCTGAGGCTCGCTGATCTACAGGGGATGCAGTTTATTATGTGACCACAGCGGCGGCTCCCCTCCAGAGGACACTTCACCACCCTGACCAGTCAGCAACAGCCAGAAGTAACAGATTACATGAGTAACTGCGTTACATTTGCACATAGAACTTTCAAAATCATGTTGTTGAGGCTTGTGAACAACGATGTTGCACTATTTAAATCCAGTAAAAGCCCATTGTATTCTTATAAATAATGACTTACAAGAACATCCAAAAATACTGTGACAAACATGTTGTACAATAACACTGTGCAATATATACGTTTTACTATTAACTATACTCTACTATTGTTAATACATTATGGTAATCTATTTACATGTGAATAGACTCCTGCATTGACTTGGTCACTTACAACATTCTCTGCAATATTTGACTTATTGTATTTATAAATAGTTCTGACATGTATGTAGTTTACTTCATCTGCATTACTTTATGGTCTGCAACATAATCTGCACTATTTTATCCTAATCTATTCTAGTCTGTTTCTTCTTGCACTATTTATTTTTTAAATGTGCTCTATGTTGCAACGTTGAGCTTGAGACTTAAGATTTGTATTGCCTTAACTACACTGTAGCTACTGTGCATATGACATTAAAGCCTCTTGAATAATACTGGCTGCTACTTTACAAATGTTATATGTTCACTTACAACTACCATAACATGCTGCTTCTTATTTATTCAACCTGGGAGGTGAATTAATTTTATTTTGTATTAACATGTGCTTGCCTCTTTGTTTAATATGTAAGTCCATTTATTTTTAAATGTTATACTTTTTAACTACACTGTCCCCTTTCCTGTCATTATGTAAATGTCCAGCTGTGGGATTTATACAGGATTTCTGATTCTGAATCTATTGGTTGTTAATGTAAGAAACAGAAGAGAAAAAATCATTATGGATTACTGTAAATATAAAAAGTGGAAAACTGTCACTGGACCCCAACCTCATTTCAGAGAGGAAATCCAGCTGTTGATATTAATAATATTGTAGGTGTGGGCAATCATATGTAGCAACATCTCCAATAGCAGACCTACTTTTTACTAAGACAGACAGTTATAAAACATATAGGCCGAGACCTATTTGCATACATTTAGTGCTTAGTGTTTGAGATGTGCAGAAGCCGATGTGTTTACTCAGCTGGTTTCCGAGGAATAAGTTGAGCGATGAGGAGAATTAAAAGAGGCTTAATTCTGAGGGGAAATGGATCCAGGTGGCTAACTTAGCATGAGCATCAATTAGACACTTCCACTGAAAAACACAGCCTGTTTAAGTTAACCATTTATATATTTTGCTGGGCTGTTTCTGCTTCGTTTTCAGCCTGCACCTGCTTTGCCTCTGCAGAGTTGTTGCAGTTATAGACCTCCTCTTCATCCAGAAAAGCAGGTTTCGTAATACTGTTTCATGAGTTTTAACAAAAAAAAACAGAAAGAAGAACACGTCTAGTGTCAGGTAAAAGCATATAGATAAATCCCCACATGCTGTTTGATCCAGATGTCATGCTGTGAAAATCTGAGCCGTGCAAAGAGTTTTGCCCTTCCTTATACATGCTTACTCGTGGAGGATATCTTTTGAAATCACCTTGTAACATTGCACAGCTCAGTCCTGCATGTTCTACCCAGTCAAAGTGCTTTTAAATGAGACAGTTAGACCTAATCTACCACAGTGGAGGTGTTAAGTAGTCAGATGCATTTTGAAACATTTGTATTGCACAATAGAATGTGATGAATATTAATGTTGTTAGAGCAGTTGTCTGTGACTGAACAGTCATGAATAATGCATAACGGGCTCATACAGGGTGCTTATGATGCCATATTTACAGTCGGCTATATGAGACACATTATAGCTTTCACTTAGCAGGGAGCGCCACAGATTTGATAAATGAGCTGTGAGTGCAGTATGCCAAATTCACAGTGTGGTAGTCATACTGCCCCCATGTGAAAACTATTGTCCAAAATAATTCTCAGAGACTACATTTGTTGGTTGACTGTGTGTTTTTCGTCTGTCACAATCAGTTTATCTGTTATTTCCCACAAGTTTATTCCACCTTAATCAGTGTAGAAATGTAGCATATAAGATTAAATAGATTTTGAAACATGGACATTTCTAAAACATGGATTTTACACAGTTTCTTTGAATGCCATTAAAGTCTTGCAGTTTTAGTCTGGATCTTTCTTTATTGTACCATAATTAGTATCCTCACTGCACAATTGTAAAACATACAACAAATTCATTTTATCCACTAACTCTAGATAATGACTGAGTTTGGCTTTCTCTTGAATTAAAATGTTGCCAAACCTTCTTAAACTGTGCAAATGTTGCATTATTTTTACAAATACTAATTTACTACTTTAAATTTTATATAATTGCAGTACAATACAGTAGCATACAATTTATATTTAATTAGATTTGATCTTTATCGACATTTTAACTTTTTATGTTTATATATTTTGTTTTATTTTCATTCATTTTTTTACATTTCATATTATTCTCAAACAGAGTAAGTGTCACAAAACCCAATTTCCTGGTATACATAAGCACTCTGATTCTGATTCACTGGAGTTGTATGATAACAAATATATTACTTGATATGCTTATTCGAGCATATCTTATCGAATTGTTTTTGGATATTTCATGGTTTCCAGTTCTCTTAGAAATAGTCCTGCTAGTGGGAAAATAGTCATTTCTTTTAGACTGAAGAAAAAAAAACAGCACATTTATAAATGTCAGGGTATTGCTCCAAGCTATGAAGCTAGAAAATAAAACTAGGTTACAGCCACCATGATATAAAATGTAACAATGAGTGTTTAATATATACATCTTATTGGAATTTTCATTTGTTTTCAGACTGTATCATAACATCTAATGCTTTATTAAGGTTGTAATGTTTTTTGCTGTATGACGCCGTTTTTCCTGTGGCATAGCATCTCTGTTTTATACACTTTGCAATATTCATCTCTCTTTCATTACTTCGGTGAAACTATGACTATCCGAGATGATGATATCTATGATAGACAAACCATTTTTACACATGCAGCTGTGGAACAGAATCTGAACAAGGCAGCCATTGTTAGAGCAAATCTAATAAAGTGTAATGCCAAAGCATCAAGCAGGCAGTTAGAGTGAAAGGTATTTATGGGTTGACCCTGATGACTGTCATGTAAAGCACTTTTAAACAGCAGCAGAATGCTACAACCATCTTAATGGCTGGTAATTTCTGAGGGTATGCTAGTCTCTCTCTTTTAGCTGTTCCTTCTTCCTCAACCTCCTCCTATAGTCAGCTCATTTATTGTGTCTGTCATTAGTGCCATAGTTATAGAGATTTGAAGGACAGACCAAAAGGTTTTTTGTGATTAAAAAAGGTTTTTCTTTCTACAATTAAAACGTTCTTACAGATTTGAGCAATGGTTTCATTGTCTTTTAGCATTTTGCCCTTTTTATTATAATTTAGCATTCGTACTAGTCTTTTGGCAAAAAGCCCACAACATGAACTGCTCAAAGTGAAGGTAAGACTTTCGGTAATAGTTATAACTGTCAAAATTAAAATTCGATTCAGGCTGTTTTTTTCAAATAATTATATATATATCTATACGGCACTGTACTTTATAGTGGTGACAAATATCTAGGTACATTTACAGAAGTACTGAACTGAAGGAGAGAAATGTTCTGCTATTTACTTTACAGTAGGCTATTGTTGGCTGACTTTAACTTGAAGATTATAAAAGCTTTAATGAGTATGTCAAATACAAAACATTGTTCTGCGGCAAAACAGTATACAAATGAACAAAATTATCTCTATTATAGCCAGCTTCATTATTAAAGGGCATCTTAAATGTTAGGCCTACATTTTTTATTATAGCCTTCTTAAATAGGTGTTTAAGATTTGAACCCCAGAGAAACATTATGCATTTGTTCTTTTTAAAATGGCAAATCCTTCACATGTTGCACTTTTCTTCTCCACACTACCTCTTTTAAATCAGCACATCTCTCCACGTTAGATAGAGTATATAGTATTTGTCATATGTAAATATTGTTAATTTGTTATAATAGTCTCAAAATAGCTGTCATAAAATTCCTATTTTTATTTTATTTTGTTTTGCTATGTATTCTTCTTTCTGTGTCTTTGTACGCACCGCATATACCAAAGCAAATTCCTCGTAGGCCTATGTGTAAACCTACTTCTTCTAAACCGATTCTGATTCAGAATAGAAGGCTATTACTTGTAACATTGTTTTTTAGTAGACTAAATACATATTAATAGCCTACTTCTTCCACTCGTTTTTTTACAACTGCCTACATCTGTATCCCTTAGTCCTTAAACATACCCCAAAAAGAAGAATACTACAGAAGGATACATGCTTCCCATAAAACAAAGAGATAACTGCTAGAATACTGTAAAAACTCTCTGAAGAAGTAGGAGGCCAGGTCGTTTCCTCCTAGTGTCCTTCGAAGTTCCCTACGTTTTCCCACAAACCTCCTAATGGATTTCGAGTGCAAACAAGAACTCAGTGCGCAGCTGCCCACCCAACATGGTTTGATGCTTGGATAGTGGATTCATCAGCATCCGGCAAAAACTAAAGTAGAGGACCGGGAATACTTTTCCTATCGCCTACGAGAGTCTGGCGTGTTTTGCTTTCTTTGCCGGTGTGTGTCCATGTGAGTATGCAGCCTACTTAAGAAGGGAACCTCAGAGTACTGCTGTTGTTTAGCCAGCTGTTTTGGTCAGCGAGGTTAGCAGCCAGTGGCTAGCCAGCGTCAGTCAGCTAACATGAACTTAAGCTAGCTAGCCTGGCGACTCAGCGTTGTAATGTTTTGGTGATAAAATGAAGCAAGTAGACATAGTTTTAAGCACTACGTGAGGCCGAGACAGTGTGTCTGAATGTTTCGGCTTGCATAGTGAACCCTTGGTATTAACGGTTCACGCTAGGTTTGCTGATAGGGTTTCCTGTGATTTGACATAACGTTAAGGCCGAAGCTATAACGATAACGTCATTTTAATTGACACAGGTTAGCCTAAAACGTCACAAACTCTTAACGGACACTTTGAATAAAGCACGAATCACAGCGTGTGGTAACTGTTGATACGATAACTACAGTGAATACAACGTGTAACATTGTATTTGTTTTAATTCACACATTTAAGTTTGCAAAAACATTAAACCGTCGTTTTATGGAAACTATATCAATGTTTTCTGCTTTCCAGTCGCAACATTTGTCGAAACTACAGTTGTGCAGAAACATTCCTGTGCTGTGCCCTCCCGCTGTGTCTGGTGGTTGTATTGTTGCAAAACATGTTAGCTGACTGAAAGTAGAGATGTTTCTGAATAGGGGTTGCTCAACTCATTTATTTGAACACCTGCTTGAATTCACAGGGAAGTGAGGTCCAGTTTAAGTCTCTATCACCTCTATGTAAATGCAATTATCTGTCTACCTCAGATAATCTAATACCTTACCTTCTGAATCTTCAATAATACCTGACTGTTTTTAATTAATTGATCTTAATATCCCTCAGAAAAAAGCTTCCTTGGCTTTTTGTTCTTCTCTTTTGTCTATTACATTACATCTAGGCTACATAAATCCGTTTCTTTCACTAGTTTACCTTACATTTTGTTGTCTTTGTTTGTCTTAGTCACATGCACACATCTTTGAATGAATGGTTCTTGATCCCAGAGTTCCTGTAGAGACTGTATATATTTTTCCATTTCCAAAACTTCTAGAGATGCACACTTTGAAGTCATTATTTGTGGTCTAATCAGCGAACACTTGACCTATATTCAGTAAAAACAATCCTTTAAACAGACAGGTTAGCTTCAGATAGGAGGAGGTATGACAGAAAAAGTAAAAAGAGGTTTGATACATTGTGCATATGGACTGGCTACTAAGCTCTGTTTGTTGTGAGTGTTTCTCTCACGAGCGTTAGCTAAGTAATCCTCTTTTCATAGCTTGTAAACATCATATGAACGTGACCAGCTGCTCTTTAGCCGCATAACTGTTTAGAAACAGAAGTGGAACAAAGACAGAGGGCTGGGTCTGTGGGTTGGGTTGAGGGAACATATGTGAAAAAAAGTCTGGGTGAAGAAAGTTTAGAACAGAGGGTTCTGCACTAGCATTTATCCCATTCCCTGCATGTGAGGGAGGCGTGTGGTACAGTGGGTTGTGCGTTGGTGTTCGGATCAGGGGGTCACAGGTTCAAACCCCACTGCAGTCAGCATGTCGTTGTGTCCCTGGGCAAGACACTTCACCCCAAATTGCCCACAGTATTGAGTATGTAAGTTGCTTTGGATAAAAGCGTCTAACAAGTGACATGTAATGTAATACAATGTAACATCAAATAACATAGCACTACATTGATGCACTTGCACGAAGAGTGCTTTTCTATAAATACTGGGGTCATAATAGCAATAGTAAGAGACGTATAGCATTAAAAAAAGGATGAAATGAGTTGATCATTGCAGGTAAACTATTAAATAAAGACCCATGATGTCTTTTTCAGTTGATTTAGTATCACTAAACATAATATTTCAATACATTTCTGTATCCATATTTTCTTACCCTACCTATTGAGAATCAGAAATAGGTTTAATGCCATTAGGTTTAAACATAGTTTGCCTTGGTGTATGTTGTAAGAGAAATACAGATGTCAAATAATAGTACAACACTGAAATATTCAAAACATTATAAATATCAAAACTGTTTACAAGAAAGATGAATATGCAATAAGGGAATGTAATAATAAGACAATCGCTATGAAAAAATATCTTCCGTATTCTGATTTTGAAGGATTTATTTGGTTTTTCTTTTGCTTTAAATATAATTTCACATTTAATCTTTTACCCTATTTTATAAACTGTTTTTATACAAGAATATAAATACAAGCCCTGTTAAAAACACCTGTGATGAATATCACTTTCTGTTGTTCTGCAGTTTTGTGGGAGAGTTATGGCAGCTGCTGTGGAACGTGCTCAATGTCTCTCACTGATCTGTTTGTACTTTTCTCTTATCAGAGTTCCTCGGAGGCTGCCAGGTGAGATCAGTGCGTTGCTGTCGGACCAAAGGAAACACAAACACAGAAACATCTGAAGAGTTTACAGTAAGTTTCTGGAACATCTTTCAAACCCACACCCCTATCTGATGCAGCACACTCACAATTACACATCTGTGATGCTGTATTCAATTTGACCCCAAAATGAGAGAGCAGTTGAACAGCTTGAATTAGCTAAATGTTTATGCATTTGTCAGTCAAAGTTCAAGCAGATGAAAGCCATGTACTTAACACTGCCCTAAGAACACTGATCATTTTCAGTGTCAAAGAATGATTTGTCATCGCATGCTTTTGCCCTGCAGCTACGCTTTCCTCTTTTTGTGATCCTCTTTAAGTTGCATGCATCACTCAGAAAAGGCCACAAGGTGGCAGCCTTAGGTTTGCTTTCCCCCAACATCTGCCCAGTAGTCCACACTGAACAGGAGCTTCCTGCAGGACGTCCTGTGGTGATTTTATGCTTGATGTATAGTAAGGGTGTTGACTTATAATTGGCTTCATTAAGTAACCGCAATCTTCAAATGTAAATGAAAATCTGCATTTGACAGCATTTTTATGTAACTCATCTGATTTTTTTTAATGATATGATATTAAATGATGCCCATATAAGCTTTCTAGATGACATAATGCAGGCATTAATGTTACATTTAAAATGTAATACTTTTAGTAATGAGTCCTTTTCACACTTTATCTACAATAAAGAAAGACAGCTAGGACGAGGAGGCTCCTATGTACCATAAGCAACTGTCATTACTAAAATGGTCATATTGGCTGTTAGGAGAACTGAAAAAGCACAAAAGTCTTCACGGTTTTTATAAATGTTGTGCTACCAGATGAGATTTAGTGGTTTAAATATCACATTGAAAGAACTTGTTTGGTCTTTCACCATTGTGGAAGAGTTCAAACATATCTGTATATATATCAGTGGCTTATTTAACATCCTACTTCTATACCTTAGACAGGCCTACGGTAACACTTTGTGCTCAACTATCTTTTCGTAGGACACCTCGACATGTTGACTGCATTTGACTGGGGATAAAACCACTGACCCTCTAATAATTGGTAGACGCCCCCTTTACCTTCTGAGCCACAGCTGCTTTGTTTCAGTGTGATATTTATCCCCATGCTGTTTTAGGAAAATGCTTCCATTATCTCTTCGTTATGGATCTTTTACTGTGATTTAGGGCTTTTTCATAATGAACCGTTTCTCAGATGTATTTAAAAGGAAAGTGCAATGTAGAACAGAGCCAAGGTTAACCTACTGATACATCTGTTCCACTCCTAAATCTGCCATAGTGAACAAAATCATTTAGTTTGAACTCTTTTTGTTCACTTTCCCACCTCCCTGTCAACCCCCCTCACTGTCTCTGCCTGCTTGTTATATCTTTACTCAAACCCCCCCACGCCTTTCCGAAATGTCTCCGAATCCCTCCGCCCGGCCTCCCGGCCCGTATGAACAACTGGCCGGGCAGCTGGCTTTAACAGCTGCTTGCCATCTCATTTTTTGGCCTATCTCCATCTGGGCAGCTTTTTTTCATATCGCTTTTTTTGTTGTATTCTAGCCTTACTGTTTCTAAATCAGTCTTTGCACTATCATTATGCCATTCCTTTCAAAATGATGCTGAGAATAATTCAAATAAGTCCCAAACGTTGGCATGTACAATGTTCCTGTTTTTCTCTCTCTTTTATTATGTATCTTTGTTACAAATAATATATTTCCTTATGTATTTCTGGTATCCTGGTTCAGAACACATTATTTAAAATTGTCCTGTCCTATGTTTTGTTTAATCTCGGATATAAAAATGCAATTACATCAATCACTTATACAATCAATTTGCACATGAATTCTAAAACAGCAGCTTTATTTACCATTACTTCATTTATGTTGAACATTTAGATTATGACTAACTTACACAACTAACTAAATAAAGTGGCGCAGTCAGGACGTTTTTGTTTTGCAGACCAACCGTTAGCATCTCAAGGGGTCCCACGTCAAAAAGCAATGGGATTTTTTGCCATTGGCTTCTTGAATATTGCAGGAAAATAAGATCTGTGGCAAACACATGTTTATGATACTTACACATTATGTTCAACAGGATATTCCTCACATTTTAACACAATTTTCACGATTTTTGAAACGTAAATGCAATAGCCAGAAGTATATACCTAACGTTAGGCTATAAACGAACGACAACGCGGTCGCATTGGCTTTGCATCGCCACCGATAAGCTAAAGACGGCTAGAGTTTGTGTGATGACATTTAGTAGTCTTATTTGGTCACTTGTCAATATCCGTTGATGACACATAGAGGCTTGGACATTCACCAGAGGGGTATTTACTCATATATTTTATATAGTCAAACTAAATGTTATGCTAACCAAAAACAGGTTAAAAAACCTATGAGACGAGGGAACCGGAAGTGGTGAAATGCTGACTAAATCTTTTGTTTTAGGACTCATTCCTGCACTGCTCTTTACTTAAAGTGCAACAAAAGTCCCTATCAATTATACAAGCTTTACAATAAAACCCTTTTTCTATGCCATTGATGTTGGAAGCATTGATGATGACTCCACTTGCTTTTGAAGCCAGTAGAATACAACCTCTTTGAAAAAAGTCAAAGCCAGTAATTATTAACAAAATAGTTATTCAGTGCTTCTTTGTTTCCCTTTGCTCTATTTACCATCGTTGCCTTCTGCTGACGACACCAGTTTATCCTCCGAATGAATCCCATGTGTCATCTGCGCTCTAATGGCCTTATCCAAATCCTCTTGGGTCCATCTGCCGATAATATGCTGCAATCTTTCCCCATTTTAACCGCTGGCGTTCAGTTAAGGGGAATATTTCGTGAGCAATGGCAGTAAAAGAAAGTGAGGTAATGCCCGGACCGTCTGAGAAGTCGTTGGAGTTGGAAAAAGAGTTAATAATTGGTGGACCTGTCTGAAAAGCTTAACCTGCTTGCACCTGCTTTTGCATTCAATGCATCAGAGCCTCATAGATGTATACATGGAAAAAGGAGTAACTCTATGATATAAAGACAGAGAGAGATACCGTTCAACACATTATGCACCATCTAAAATCTGATTGTCAGAGGTTAGCCCTGCTGTAACTTTAAATTGCCTCAAACTGAAAAACCTTCTAACCTGAGTGACCCTCTGTCCCCCTGCTCATGTGCAGTTGTTGGTCTTGTAATTGATCCAGGCTTGCTTTCTCTCCTCGGGGTGGCAAAGGGGTTAATCCGGCCGGGAGTTGGTAGCCACCGGAGGCATGCCTGCACACTTGCTGTCTATAATTCAAACTTGTTCTTTGATGTCGAGCTGCAGGATGGAGACACTGGTGGATCTTGTGCACCCCGTGGCACCAGCATGCTTAATCTCTGTCTGTCTTTGTAGAGACATCAAACTGCTACACACTATGGATTTGTGACTTTCGGTGCTGACAGGCCCGGCTGGCCCGATCCGATACTGGAGATTTCTGAGAGATAGAGATGTTCTCCCAGCTCTAAGGGGACAAAGACTTTCACTATCTGGCCTGTCGGGGACATGGATTTAGATCAGACTGAGATAAATATTTAGCTTTCAGTGGGGATGAAATCCAACCTGGGAATCGAATTTCAAAGTTTTTGTCTTTTCATGGGAGTCTGGGAAGTTTTTCAGAATGTCTTTTGAAGTATGTTATCAACCCCTTTGGTGTCGAAGTCCATATTTAAACCTGCAAAAACCATCATTGGAAAAATGTTCATTCAATATAGAAAACTACTGAGCAAACAGTTGTTTATTTAAATATCTGATTCTGTCTAGGTTGGGATTTGAAGTCAATTAGCCTCTCTCTTTTAGCTCTGTTTTTGGTCTCTACCATCCATCGCCTAAGGCTATACAGTACGTGGCTCTTTAGATGCTAAATGCTACACTTTGTTTTCCAGCTAGTCTCTCTGACTGTGTCGGTGGTCTGGTGTTTTATTTAGCTGCTTTTCATTTTCTCTACAAACTGCTGCCTGTGCGGTTTACAAAACAATCTCACCATAATGTCTGTTTAGTAGCTGTTCTGGAGGTTTGGATTGGATCTGGAATCCTTTTAGTCTCAACCTCATGAACGATTAAATTAAAGAATGACTTTGTACCAAGAATCTTTATTTCTTTCTCTTTATAATGACAAACAAACTCAACTTTATTTTGTTCATCTTTTATTAACTCAGATTAAGTCGCTGACTTTGGACTGCATTAAAATAAAGTCTTGGATGCCAAAATCAAAATCAAAATCCATCCTGTAAAAGACCAATAAACTGGAATTTAATTTCATATATAAATAACAATACGATGTCAATATGTTATGATTTTGCAATTGAAATCCAGGACAGCTGTGTTGAATTAAGTCTTCCACTTCTTAAATGAAGGATAAACAAGCTGATGGAGAGGCCAGAAACCATAAATAAAAAGTGTAGGAAAAACAAGTAGTGCTGCAAGGCGCATCTTATAAATAGCTTTACCTTGTGTGCCCTTTCATGTTATTGCTCTGCACACTCATAAAATAGATACAAACATATATTGTAAGTTTAGATAGATTTGGAAGAATTGGGGTCCAAATTCTCATGTCCCCAACCTTCACTCTCGTAAACAATTTAGTCATAAACAAACATTTTGACTAAATAGAAAAACTAATCACATTGCCATCAGCCTCATCTGTACTTTGTGTTTAGTGCTAATTTGCTGACGTTAGCAAGTGAACGGCAAACTTGGTAAACGTGATATGCTTTGTTCCAAATCACATACTGCAGATGTCCTAAAAAGTATTTGTCTACTTATACTGAGTATACAAGCATAGTAGTAACAAAGTAACTGCGACAGGAAGAAGGCAAACAATTAAAACATACTTTTGCCAACATGTTGCGCCTTGAGCTCAAGCTCAATGCCTAACCCTAACCCTACATGGATGCAGTAGGACATCCTGTTGTTTTTGGCATACTGCATTTGACATACTATATATTGGAACATTTTTTCTGGTACACTAAATACTGTGCAAGGTATTGGGACACACCCCCTATCTCAGACAATGCAATGGGTATGCTTCTGCCGATCCTTTCAGATATTTTTTGTAAATCAGTAATGATGCCACCCAGGTATGAATAGGTATACAATCAAATACTTAATGCTCAAGCCAGATCCTTAGTCACTCCATGATTACACCCCTTTCTTTGATTGTAGACTTAAGTCTGGGGTGTGTCTCTGGCATGTGTATGATCCCAGCAGCCAAACTCCAGCCTCAGTAGACAGAGGCATGGACCCTATCATGGCATGCCATCCATCACATCAACTCCTATCTCGGCGTCTTTACGGACCTCGTAATTGAAAGCAGGCAGCCTGATGGACCCTTTTCCTTTTGCTTCCCGGGCTTAAGATTAAAGTAATTGATAGCGCCTGGTGCTCCTCAAAAAAGCACATGTGAAATATTACAGGCTCTGGCCAATACACTCTATGCTTTCAGCTATTTGACCTGGAGAGGACCTTGTGTGGGAAGAAGGGCTCCAAGAAACAACCCCTGTCTGTGTTTTGCATCACGCTGGCCTTACCATATCACCGCCTGCACCACAGCTGTCACTGTTTGTATATTTGATATACTGACTGATGCCGCAAAGGAACAGGTGTTGCATATTAGTGCCACTATTCTAACCCCCCTCTGAACAAAAGTGGACGGTGGTCAATAGAGTTGTCAGAGTGTATCATGGTAATATACGGCGATCTGACTTTTAAACTAAGCTTTGCTACAAAGCATTACCTTCACAGTTGTCCTGAGGAAAAGGAAGAGGCACAGAAAGGGAAAATGAATTAATGTGGTTCAGGTGGACTGACCCCAAAGACAGATCAGGATCATGGGAATGTCTTTGAACATCGACCCCTTTCCGTCCTGCCGTCTCTCCTCGGTAACTTCTATTGGTCTGTATTGAGTTTGTAGGAATATCAACCACAGATGGAAACTTCCATATTTGGTTTTGACATTTATGTCAATTTTTTTGTCAGAAATGATTTTATTCCACAACTTTCTGATCCCTGCAATCAGACGGATTGTCTTTCTTCTTTATTGAAGTACCCAACAGTAAAATTCAAGTTTTTTGATTTGCACATAAATCTTAGGCGCCCAAACCGCAGGATAATCTTACGAACTACCTGTCTTTTTGAGTCGCTCGTGCTTTCCTACCCGACTGCCAGTAGCTTAACCAAACATATATTTTGTCATGAGCTATCAATCACATATCAGCCTGTGTTCTCTAGTTAATATCTTATGCCTTGACTTTCTGGGTGGACATATTTTAAATCCTTTGCAAGGCCTGCAGAGCAGCGCTTGGCTTCCCTCACCTCATCAGTCTTGGTTTTGTGTGTGTAAGACAGAGATCCAGGGTGTAAGCGAGCGAGTTGCTTCACTGAATCTTTCCTCGGTTGTTTAGCTCTTCAGACAAATCCTCGTGGACAGGGCCCTGGTTCCCCCCACAGAGAACAGCCTCATTAGGATTTGTTGCACAAACTGGAGAATTTTCACTGGCTTAGGGAGCAACAAGGCCTTCCCTCCTAGGGACACATGTTCCTCGCTGCGGTCTGACCCTGGAGCTGTGGGCCGTGTCGAATCATATTTGGCTCATATGGCTCCCGGTCAGGGGCTCAGTTACCCCTGGATCAACCTCACTGAGGCTTGTATGCAAAACCTTAAGGTTTTAATAAATGGACAGCTTGTTGAGGCAACATAGAGGGCTGATGTTGCCATCACGAGGTATGGTGCTCAGTGAATATCACAGCGTGTACAGTTACTCTGAGGGTGATCATTTAGTAACCAAGGCTCAGAGAGCAAACTGCACAATGCACAGTTTGTAAAGAGTAAAGTAGAACCCTTACTAGTGGTCACACTGTGCACCTGGGATCCACATTAATACAGGGAGGAATTGGGAATAACCTTTTATCATACATCATAATTAGGAACTTCTAGAAGGCCTATCACATGTTTTCTTATGTCCTGATTAAAAGGCGGTTTGCATTATATATCTTTTGGACATTTGGACTACTCCAGGTTTGATGACCACTTTTTCTGTTCGGAATGACGCATGACTTCATTTTAGTACATCAAATGCAATCAAACTGAATAATAGTTTATAGTTTTGCTCTTAGGGTGATAGTGATGTCTTTTATCCAGCATGAAATACATGTTTGTCATGAGGAAGGTTTTGATGTATCCTGTGAAATATCCCAACATCTGCAAGATGGATACTCCCACAACTTTGCCAGCCTTAATGGCTCACAGACCATAAATCCTACGTGATTGCCTGACTTCTCCTCTAGTGCCACCATGAGTTTGACACTTAGAATTTTTCATGGAATCTCTTAAAAATATTGAATGTATTGGCATCCAAATTCAGATAGACGTTTATGCCCCGTCAGGATGCATTTCTAATGAGTTTGGTGATTCTTTGATTGAATCTGGTGCCATAATCAGTCATCATTTAAATGTTTAAAATAATAATTTGAGTACAGGCTATCATAACTGAAGACTTTACAAATGTTCTTGACTGTAAATGTTGAGATTGCATCCAGTTCTACTTGACTCAATAAATATGCAACAATAACTGTATATTAAGCTGCAAATATTGGTGCATAAGAGCTTTTTTGGCTATTTCATAATAAAAGATAAGGTAATACAGTTCAAGCTACATTTTGCATTGCACCTTGTTAAGGGTAGTTTGCAAAGTCACATCCTGATGTCCCATTGTAGACAAAGGGAACCTGAATTACTCAGAGCAGCCCCCCAATCTACTGTAATGTCCTTGTCATTCATGTTTGGCATTGGCGGTCTTGGATCTGATTAAAAGGGGCAGATCGTTAATGGATTGGCTAGTTCTTCTGGCACAGTGTCACCTCCACCTTGGAATACCAAATAGTCCGAAACAAAAGCTTGACAATGAGGGTTACCAAGGGGAGCACAATCATGGGAAGAACATCTGTTTTTGTGCATTAGATAAAAGTGTGTTGTGCATAATGAGTACTGAGAAATGCTGAGAGGAAATAGTAGAGGTGCTCTGAAGTCTTTCTTTCAGCCCATTAGTGTTGAATGGTTGCAGGGCTCGCCCCCAGAGGAACCGGAGTGAGCCAATGTTGAGTAATGCTGGACATGTGGAATATGTAACTCGCCATGGAGTGTCACGGGCTCTCAACACCTACCCTCTGATTTCCAGCGGACTTTGCTTCAGTCATTTGGTTGAACCTTTTTCATCCAAAAACTCAAATATATTTTTTACAGATGATCCCGTTACTTTATGGTAACAGACTTTTGGTGTTATTGACGAAGGAACTCATTTCCTGATGGATTTTAATATGGTATTACATCACATAAAAAACAATCGAGAAAGTAGACAAAACATGCAAATCAATTAAGAAATATCAATTGACTTTGAGAGTTGTGTTCTGGTCCAGTTGGCTTTAGAAGATGCCAAGAGGCAAGGGAAAGGAGAAAGGGAAAACGCAGAAGAAAATGGAACAGAATTGACTCCTTCCTCTCTGAAATCTGAAACAAATTAAGCAAAGACATGCTTTACTTTTCGTTAAAAACTGAGTGGACCGAGGCATATCAAATTGCATTCATGTTTTTTCTGTTAGAATACGATTCTATCGATGGACAAATATGGGTTCAAATGTGTACAACTTGCATTAGGACTGTATTGAAAACCAACCAGCTAATGACTGAATGCCAATCATTGGAAACTCTTGGAATTACTTTTGAAAACACTCTTAAAGAGATCCTGTTCACTCAACTCCTGGTGGTCGGAACTGGATTTTTTAGGCTCTATAGGTGCATCTCACTTCGGTTAAATTGATTCCTTGCGTCCCTCACTTGCGTCGTTTCCCTGCGACTAGTCCCTCCCACCAGGGAAGCATGGAGAGACGCAAGGAAACCACGAGAAGCGAGATTTGTTTTAAGAGCAATGGGACGTCGTTTCCTTCGGAGCGGCACGTGAAGTGTCGTCCGTTTGTGATGACACCGCACAGCTGATCATCTGACAGCAGCCAGATCAGTGCATGCGCTGCATCGTCCAATCAGTGAGCGATACAGAGTAAGGGGGCGGGGCGAGTGTATGAGGATTTCACCGGAGGATGGTCTGGTAGTTCCTCGATTATCACTCCTCCGTTATCACTCCTCGATCCTCGGTCCTCCGGCAAAAATAAGGCCACTGGGACGGTACTCAAGATGCGCAGACAAATCAACTTCAGGTGATACCGAACCCGAGGAGCGAGGAAATGAAAAATAACCGAAGTGAGATGCACCCCATAACTTGTGGACAGAAATCATCTTGGAATAAAACGTGTCTTATACAAGTGAGAGTGGTTTCCTAAGATCCAAATATTATTTAAATTAATCTTGTATTTCTGCAAAATCAGGTGCGGACTAATATTTCGCCAGTAAAAATAAATAGTTACAACTAGATATTTAGTATATCAGTATTTGTGATCATATTATATAGCTGTCCACTACTGGGAACACTACATCAAATGCAGATGAACATTTCATATTCAAGAATTTAATTGATATTACAAGAAAATAAATACCACTAACTATCCATGTATCAACTAACATTTTGTTTATTCATATTATTATTAAAACTCATACAATACATTCAGTGCATTAAGTGTTTTCTAGGAATAAAAACCCTGGGCACCACTTAAACTATTTCGGTAAAGTCTTCCGAGTAAATCGCCAGAACGCCGACACCTCCTCATCACTCCACCGCTCCCATGTTTTTTTCTTTGTTGCCATAAGTTAGTCTCTCTGCGTTTGTGCACTGGACGAATGCTAATGCTAATAATGCTAATGCCAGGATAATAAAATGGCGGCTCTACAAAACATTTCAGAGTTGTACGGGGCGTGGTTTGCAATTCGCCCAGCCAATCAGAACTGGGGCACTTTTTTCCCCCAGGAAAGTACGATCTCTCAGCAGGCACTAAAAATGGGGGTAAAAGTTCCCGAGATTAAGTGCTCTTTTTGGTGTGAACGCGACATAAGGGGTACTAACGGAACTAAACGCGAAAAGTACGGTGAAAAGTACTCCGGTGTGAACGTGGCTAATAGCTCATTTCCATCTGCAGTCTTTAGGCAGGTAAATAACAACCAACAAACACTAAAAACCTTGCATAATCTCTATCGCACAAACGATTATAAAACACGATTTAAATACAGGTCAATAAAATAATACATAGTACAGTTAAGATATAATATTACAATACAGTTAGAATTGGAAAACTCAGATTACAGTGTAATTAATGTTGGCATGACTGGTTGCTTAATATCAATTTGTTTGCACCATAAGAGAATGATTACCAAGCCAGCCTCTGACAGTGTCCAGCTCCACAATCCCCAATATTTTAAGATCATTGCCCATACTAATGAGTTAGTTTCCATACACTTGTATTTGATTAAAAAGAAAAGTGAAATCATACTATTTATACAAAAAAAAGTCAACATATCAGCTTGTAAAGAAGGCTTGGCAAAGTCACAAAATGTCTCCGAACACAGCTGCGACTCACACCGTGCACCATTAACCTTCCCTAAGCTGACGGAGAGGACAAGTCCAATACTACTTTACAACAAATCGCCCCATGCCGCTTAATCGTTACTGACAAACCCCTAACTATGCCAGTCTGCAAGCTTAATATACACTTTACCTCATGGCAGGTCACAGACATTACATCTCGGCAGGTGAAGGAAAGAAAAATAGTGTGTGATAATCTTTTTATTATCCTATGTTACCACCCATATTGGCAAATGCTGAAGGAAAGAAATGAAAAATATCAGACAATCCCCTGCGCCTTTTTAATTTGCTGGGCCTAGAGGCAGTATGACATAGTTGTTTGGAAGACTGCAAAACTAATATTTTGACATTTTCTTCAAGTGAAAGTCTGAAAAAGTCACATCCTGTCTAACCTTCTCTATGAAACTTTCGTTATTGCACAATCTACTCAAACAATGTGTGCATTATTTGACCGAACCCTTTGGTCTGAGTCTTTTAGTTCAGTTTTCATACACTGCAGAGACCCATAATACCTGAGAATGTGCCTTGCGACAGAGCTGAGAGGCAGCGCGGATGGAAAACTGGACCTTAATGATCACAGATGGAGAACTGGCTTATGCAAACCCCTACAGAGCCTCTGGATTCCTTCACCGCTGCCAGATCATTGGTATATTCGAACAAACGGTTTGCCATAAAACTCTGCTTCACCTCATGCTACCTACTGTATGCTACTTTTCCAGAAACAATGATTTGACTTTACCCTCAGGCTAAACTAAAACTAGGCCCTTAGCAGCTTTTGCTCTTTTATTATGTTTGAATGTCAAACACATAAACTCATGTTGTTATTCTTCATGACTCCATTGCTCTGAACTTATTCAGATTAGTACACTGCCATGTTGTGAACTGTGAAAACTTTTGGAGTGTGTGAATTTCCTAAGAGTAGCGATTCCTCCAACCCACACAGCCGATGTACCCTCACCAGAAGTCATGCTCACTGCTTGTTAGCTAGCTGGGTACGACCGTTTCCAGCCACAAATAATGAACCTTATAAATGTAACCGATGTATAGTGGTACGTTACTTAAATATAAAGAAAACCCAACATGTATATCTTTTATTTGTACTCATTTTGCTCTGCATTTTCCCATACTTGCATTGGGACTTACTTACAGAAGTATGCAAATTGGGACCCAGCTAATATGTTAACCTTAAAGTAACACAATAAAAAGTGCTTGCTGGTTTCTTTAACCTATTCAATTCAAAAGAAGGTAAACAGACAGGAAACCGTAAATTGACTTTATATATTTTATTCAACCAGCCTTTTGATAAAAACATAATATCCCCATATTCGAGTCTATCGATGTTTTCCCGTTTGTTTGTTTGTTCACCATGTAAAGCGGCCTTGTGTCCCTTGAAAGGCGCTATACAAATGTAATCTATTATTTAGTGGGAATGCTGTTAACAGCATTCCAACTATCTGTTCTTCTACACACGAAATTCTTTATTATTATTATTCCGCCCGTTATTTTGCCGGTCTTCTCCTCCCGCATTGAACATCGCAGAAACTCAGTTTGAACATCAAAACGTTCAGCTCGGTCGGGAATCGATTGCTATTACTTTATCATTCATAACTTTCATAATTCCAGAGATACATCCCATAATTCATCCCATTTTTAACCATTGAAGTCAATGGAGACATTCTTCAGACTTCAACAAATCTTCATGCGACTTCAACTGCTAACTGTTCATTCATACTTTCACTCAGAAACCTCATTCCAACTTTAAAATGTTACACATCTTTCTGACATTATTCGTGTAACACAACTTTTAAATCTGATTCTTACTTTTAGAGATATTAAACATAGTTCAGACCTTGGTACAGAGGCCTTCTTCAGATTTTAACATTAACTAGAGTGTGTGATGTCACAGCTAGAGTGGAGCAAATCTTCAAATTTGCCTTCATATTTCTTTTTAAAACTGCCATAATTCCCAAATCCTACATTCCTGAGACATAATTTTTCATGACAAACGTAGGAAAACATCTCGTAGCTTGAAAAAGGACAAATAATTAAGCAAAAATAATTAAACAAAATGCCTCTTGAGGGCATGAAGTGACAAAAACTTTCAACATGTCTCCATTAAAGCCCATTGTAATTTCAGGCTGATATTTCCTCACGGTAGCAGCCGCACACCTTTTAGTTAATCTGCCAATAAGGCCACATTATTGACCCGAAAGTACACAAAAAGCACACTTCAGATACTCAAGGTCCTTGAGATGCTTCACGCTTTGAAATTTCACCGATATCTCGCCATGAAACACGGTTTTCTCATAATTTCAGTGAAAATGCTCCAAACGGCCCAAAACTTCACAGGTTTGGTAACGATGCAGCCATCAACGCATTTAAGCGTATTATGGGATGTCATCAAATGCCGTTGGCATGGCGACAGATCATTCGCCATCAAGTTAGTTCAAAAGTTTGCAGTTCAAATATTCTGCTGCTTTTCCAAGCCTTTTTACTTTATTTTCTTCTCTCATCACACATTCAAGCCCCCAGTGTTCATGTATCATTTCAATCTAAATTCTTCACTTTCTTCTTACACATTACATTTCAGCATAGCAATTCAGCGTCAGCTTTTCAGCATAAAGCATTCCCACTAGCAATTTCTTCAGGAATTGCATTCTCTAGTTATTATTATTATTCCCTTACCCCTATAATTATACTTTTGTGTGATGTATGGAAGATTTCAATTTTGAAGTGATGGAACATTTTTATCTTATGTATTGCAGTAGTTTGATATTCATATCAGTTGATATACCCTAAAACATTCATCTGCCAATGTAGTGATGTAGGAATACTCAAAGAAACCGTAAAACAGTTGTACCTGAAGTAGTAAATGAAGTACTTGTATTTGACTTTAACATGATCAAATAACATCATATTGGCTGGAGTTCAGCTCTGTTAGGTGTTCATTATATCATACATCGGGGAGATTCAATGATGTCTCGTAATGAATTTTGGGATGAGGCTCCGCTCCCTTCCCCAATATCATCATCATCATCATTATATATTTGACCTCTCAAATCAAAACAAAGCCATATCAAGAGAAGTCCCACAGATTTGGTCCTTTCTATGACGCGTTTATCCCTGTCTCACTCTCTTTCTCGTCCTCCTCTGCTATGTTCTCCTTCAGGCGTCCAGGAGTCTGAAACCTTAATTCAATAAGAGATAAATTGGAAAAATGTGCAAATGTAAGGCATATTTTAGGCTCGTCGGCCAGAGGAACATTTTGAGAGTGCATTTGGTACTCCCTTTTTCAACTTAACTGCTCTCTTCCCTCTTTCATTTTCTCTGTGTGCTACAAATCGTCGTTCCATCTGCTTTCTTAGCGTAGAAGAGTTTAGAGACTGTTCATCAGACTGACACAGACCAGAGAGGGTTTGTAATGGAGGGGCGAAGGAGAGCATACTGTCTTGGCCTCGGTCCAAGCCACTGACCCCTGAGGGCCTGTTGTTGTTTGGCTCACAATAGAGTGTTGCGGTGATGATGTATTTGTGTAGGCCAACCAAGAAGTTAGCATCGCAAGTGCTCGACAAAAACCAATGGGATATTTCCATTTCATTTAAGAAAATTAGATCTTTGGCAAACACTTTATGAAACTTACACAATGTGGTGAGCAGTACTGAAGTACTTAGTATTCTTAATTAATTAGCCCTTTGTTAGCAACCGCCATTATAATGACACATTAGACATTAAACAGTGGGGTATTTACTCACGTATTTTATGTCGTAGAACAAAACTTAAAAGTAAGTTTGAATTAACCACAGACTTTATTTCTGGGCATCCAAAAGCTTACTTTTGAGACGAGGGAGCCAAACATGAAACTCATTCTCGGGTTTCGGGACTCATTCCTGCACCACTCTTTACAGAGATGTTTGGATAGGGACGGATTGATGGAGAAGAGCTGTGTAAATCCATTTCTGTTGTTTTGTATCAGTTGATGAAGACCTTTATGTACCTTGAGCGTATCCATACATTGTTTTAAAAGGCTAAAGAGCTGCTGCCTTCCTTCCTCTCTTTATTTTTTCATTCCTCTCTGCCTCTTTCTTTCTTGTCCCTATTTCCCCTCCGTTTCCTCTATATCACTCTGCCCTTCTGCATCCACATTCTTATCTTATTTCTATCTTTGCCCTGTGCTCAGTCGTCCTTTTCTCAGAAACAGCACCAGAGATCGCCAGCCGTTGTTTTTGCAGAATTTCAACGGTGGTTTAAGCGGTTTAGCTGTATTTAATTTTGTTAACATTAGGTTTCATGTCTGTTTTTCTTATATGCTTTTTTAAGCTTACTTAGTGAGAACCAGATATTTTTCTTCTCAGCCAGTGAGCTTCCCTTCTTCCATGTGGATTGACATTGACAAAAACCATGTTCCTTACACTGCATGCAAGTTTGATAAAGCTCTACGGACACACCTGCGTGCAAACAATCCCATATGGCACGCACAACCATGGATGTACACACACACACACACACACACACACACACACACACACACACACACACACACCCGTCCATGTTACAACAACATTTGGCTTGCATTTCCTTGGCAGCGTCTTTTGGAGCGGGGGGAGGGAGTAGATTGAATAGGAGCAGTACTTCAAAGCTCTCTGTTTTTAGTACAGTGTTTCACTAATGCTCATTTTGTTTTGGATTGCTGGTGGACGTGCTGGTCTATGAACAGTGACTGTGACCCTGGCCAGGCTCAGGCTCGGGGGGGCTGAGGGTTCTGGCAAAGCTGCCCGTCTGGCTTCTGTGTTCAGTTAAATTCACTAATGGCACTCGCTGGGTGTTGGCAACTCCTCAATGTGCACTACATGTTCTCTGTGGGCCGCACTACATGATTGTGTTGCCTCTATCGTAGGACTCAACTCAACGACTTTTGTCAGAAAATCTATAGTTTTTTTTCTACAGTTAATTTCTATTTTTGTTGCAGTTTGCACTTCCCCATATTCTTTTCCTTCCATTCCTTTTTCTACTGATCTATGAAATTGTTCTCCATCAATTCATTATCTTTTGTAGTTTGAGCAACGATCCACAATTCCATTTTTTCTTATTTAATTATGGGGAAGAAAATCACATCTTAAAAGACAGAACCAGTAAATATCTGGCTTTTTTCTTTAAAAAAGTAAAACCAATGATGAATAGACAAATGTAACATACCTACCACAGGCCCTTGCATGTTTGTTAATATTAACATCAATGCATCAAAAGCCTTTAAAATGGATAGATAGATATATATATCAAAGTTATTTAACTTAGTTCTTTAACTTGTAAAGTAGTCTTCCTTTATTGGTTGTTGACTTCTATAAAACTTGTTAGTTCTCTTCATTTATCTTAGTGTTGTAACCGTTATGAACCTCTTAGTTCAAAATGTATAACACATGTTTCTAATGGCATTACAAAACAAGTTGTATTGTGCTCCAGTAGGTTCTCAAATGACAAAATAAGACGTACTTAGCCATCTCACTTTGCCAAAAATGAAATAAAAGTGTGTTCACGTTTTAGTTGGAACAGATCTGACAAGAAGAGAAAGACATTGCATAGTTTGGCCCTTTATTTTGCACCTCATTTTCCAGATCACTTATTTCAAACAAACTACCTCAAACGTTTGCATCATCAAGCATCCATGAATGGGTGTGGTGTGGATTTCAGATTTTGTTGGATTTAGAGATTAGCGAAACAGGTTTTTTAATCAAAACATCACACATCATCCAACCAATCCTGCTCTATATGAGGCCTTCTGTCTTTTGTGACTTAAGACCAGTTAGTTTGTCTTAAGAGACAAAGACCCACATCCCCCTGAAAGCATGAGAGCCCATACATAGATGAATGCATGAGACTCTTGGCAAGTGGTACGTCATCCTGAAGGACTCCTGATGGCCCCTCGCTGCCAGAGCAGACATGAGTCCTCCCACAGGACGTCCCCGGCTGTCAAGGCCAACAAAAGCCAACATTCAGTGTGAAAAGATACGCTATGTGTGTATGTGTTTGTGTGTGAATGAATTGTGTTGCGGTACATGTGTTTCTCTCCGTGCAGGTTAGGGTTAGGGTTGTATGCAGGCAGGTGTTGTATGTTAAATACTTTTTGTTCTTTCTGTTGCATCTTTAAAGAATGGGTTGAGGTTTGATGATCAGACATGATATACTGATTTTTGTTCTTTCTGATGGCTCTACATCAAACCACGCTTCTACTTATACAATGAATAATGTGCTGACAAAATGTATTTTCAAGTTCACAGTAATTGACAGCCAAACTTTAATTGATACTCAGAATTTTCTTACACCTCCATTGGTACATCTTTAATGGAAATAAATGTTATATTCATTCATATTTGCCAGCAAATAGCAATAAGTCTGCAATAGATAATATTGGCTGCTTTATCGACCTGGCTGCTTTAGTGGTTGGTCTATTATATACTACTGTAGTAATGTGTATTCAAGCTAACACGTACAATGTTTTCATTATCAAAGAATGAATCAATTGTTTTTCACAAAGTCAGGAATAAGCTTAATAAATCCATAATTGGAAGTTGTACCAGTTATTTTAAAATATCAAGTTTTAAATTAAATCTAAAAACTATTTGAAAAACAAATCTTATTGCATTTATCTACTTTTTGGTGTTCTTATTTCCATTGTGCAATGTCTTTCGCGCAGATATCTCCATTACCTCCACAGTCAACTCTCATAAATAAATACTTTATAAATAAACATGGACTATACTAACCATTAAAAACGTTGACACAAAGTGTAACAATTCGAAGACCCTGCAGTTGAAGCTCTTATTGGTCTGATCTATAAATGTGTCCCTTTTTTAGGTGCAGATTTTCGTTCTCATTTAAATGCCATCATTGTTTGTGGCTTAAGGTAGAAATATCCAGAGAAATCTGCTTCATAACCATCATCAAGTCTGTATGTAATCAGAGGGAAAAGGATATGAATTCAAATGATTGTAGATTATTCTTTACAAGAGTCTAGAAGTAATAGTATTATGTTACTGATGTTGGAGAGTAAGCCCCCTGACAGATTGTATGTAGAAATACTGTTTGCACTCTTATGAGTCAAAGAGTGCAATTGGGTCTGGTCAACGTCAGCTGTCATCAATACTCCGGACCAGAGCTGTGCCATCCCTTCTGTGAGCCCCGCGGCTTTATAGACCTCTGGAGACTTTGCAATAATCAGGCCTGCTGCTTTATTTCGTGGACGTGATTTGTGGAGTTTTTTGTCTCCGGTCAGTCACCTTCTCATTTATTGACTAGCTCCGGCTCAGGTTGATGTCGTGATTACCTCCGCATGTTGTGGATGTTTCAGTGACACAGAATTGAGTCTGATTTATAGCCTACACCTCCTCTATTCATGTCCCTTTTTTTTTGGAGATTCTGACCTTGGGAAGAAGCTTTGAAAACACAATAAATGGATCGGTGCGTTTTTTAATTTTGGAGGAAAAGCAGACTCTGCAAACTTTACAATGTTCACGTACACTGTATGAAAACATTGGCTTAGACTCTATATGCACATCTGTGTCTTGTTTTGGTGTGAACTTTTCCCAGAATACAAAAAGGACAATAGACTAGTTGAAGTTAACATAAGAGCTTAATAACAGGGACTTATTTTCTTATTTTACGACTTATTGTTGGAAACCTTCTTCTCATACATTTCCATCACACCCTTCCTCATTCCAAAGAGCAACAGAACTAGCTTTGTTTTTGCAATAATCACTTGGGCCCAAATCACATTTCCAAAACTTGGAGGTCACAACAACTTCCCCTTTGGGGTTTAATTTAAGTGGCACTTAGGTCTGCTACTGTAGCTAATCACAAGGATTTATAGAGTGCATCACCGAGGGGCCGGAGGACCAAGGAATGTTTGCTGGCACCCTGCTGCAGGTGTTACAAACCTCTTTTCTTTCGTCCCGTCTCTCTTTCCCCTCGTCTGTTACCGCCGCTGATAGGAGGCAGCTGGAAGACCTCGCTTGTTCTCCTCACGTCGGTTTGAAAAGGGGGTTCTGTTGGTGGAACATAATGCTGGCAGCCCCCTCCTCCTGTCGCCGGTCACTCCCCAGTCCGGAAAGTCCTCCACGTAAAGCTTTCATAATTACATTGATCATAAGGGGGCCTTTTACGACCTGCTGACACATTCAATCACATTTCAGCATGGCCCTTGTTAAGAGATCGTTAGTTTTGCATATTCCATGTTTATGTCCAACCGTTAGCACTTTTTGTGGTTCTGGTAATTGGGAGTTTTCACATGGTCCTGAAGGACAGGGGTAAAGGATGGAGGAGGAAACAAACAGAAGAGGAAAGGAGCACCGTGAATGGACTGAGAGGGGGTTGTTGCTCAATTGAGAGACTGTCAATTCCTCCAGAGGCACGTACTACAAGATCCAGATGTTGTAACCCCCCCAACATACACCCTAACCCGTCACACTCCTGTCTTCTATACGTAACGTTAGAGTTGGATTACACTGCATTGAAGGCATTACAGCACTCTTGGAAAGCGCTTGTGTTCGCACCATCTTCCATGGTGCCTCTCTGGTTTGTTTTCCAGGCTAAATACAGGAAGTCATTATTAAGCTCTGCCTTATCCAAGGAAACATATCTGTTCCCTCGCATTCCCTCCCTCCTCCCACCCTCTTTGAATTTCCACCCTATCACATCTTTGGTCTGGTTTGAGTGAACGCAACAGCGGGCCAGAGCTAATGAGCTCGCTGTGATCTAAGAGCAATGCCATCTATAGGCATTCAACCCTGTGCCAAATGCCACTTAACCTGGAAATAGGAGAAAGTGATAGAAGATTTTGGAGAATCTTAATTGGTTTACTTGCTGATTTTGGCCTCAAGGAAGTAGGGTTAGGGTTAGACAATGCACGGAAGATCCTATAATGGATGATGAGGTTAAATAAAAATCAGGGGTGATTTGTTCTTAACTCTCACTCACCTTCCTCACTCCTCTCCCTATCCTCCCCCCCCTCTTCCCCATCCTCCTCCTCACAAAGTACCCTTTGGCATGAGAGGTCAGCTCTGTGTCCCAGCAGGATGACCTTTGGTAATGAGCAGGCAGGTTAGCGGGCGACCTGGAAGCGCTTTGTCCGCTCCTCCTGGGAACACAAACAGTGACAGTGCTAAGGCACACAGGAACAGCTGCAGGGCTGCCGTGTTGTGTGCTCCGGCCCGCTCTGATGCCCATTTGTCATCTCACAGGAAAACCAGAAATATAAACAAAAGGGAAATATCCTTGACCAATTCTCCTCAGGTGTCGAAGACATTACAGATTCTATACGATCCTTGAGAACATGCAGCTGATTTGGATGAGAAGCTTTAGAGTTAACTTTGCAAATCATTAATCATTTATTCATCGATAACATCAGATGACTCATTTCCTTGTGACTAAGCCCTCAAGGCGATTCCATTGTTGTCAAATCTTTAAGGCCTACCACCCAATTTCCAGCTCTTTTGTGATCTCTGAAACGCTGCTTCTATCTGGGTAAGATATTTGAGCAGCACTGGAGTGAATGATCCACCCACAAAAGAATGAGGTGACAGGTGTGGATGTGGGTGGATGGGTGCTTGCCTGCGCATGTGGCTCTACAAACACATTTACCGCTAACAGGACAACGTTTTCTGAAAGCCTTGAAAAGGTAGGTTCAGTCAGGCGGCTGTTACAGTTTGTAATGGGATTAAAACTAAAGGCTGACTTGATTCCAAGGTTCAGTCATCCCTTTTAACCCCAACTACCTCATCCTCTAATCATTTAATTTGTTCAGTCCATAATTCCATATCCTGTTTTAGCCTTGCTGTTGCCTTCACGACTATCTCCCCATACACCACCTCTTTCATCACCGGAGATCTCCCATGTTGATATCCCTATGTCATTTGATACAGCCATTTTTTTTCCGTTGGCTTTTAACAACCAGGTCCCGTATGAGCTCCTGTGTGACTTTCAGAAGCAATTTACATATCTGACATTAAATCAAACAGCTGAAAAAAGACAAAAGTGGCGGGTAGAAGATTATTGGCTGGCATCCATGAAGCACAACATTTGCTAATCTGCTTGCACAGCCCATTTAATTTCTATTTTCATTGACTTTAGAGCCCTTGTATAAAAAGGGCATCCTACAGTGTGTTGAAACTACACAGTTTATTACTAGCATGTACAGTCATGCCATATTAGTGACCTACCAATGGAAAATATCAGAGAGGGCTTAGAAAGAAAGAGAGACTGAGCATTAATGGAAATCGCCACAATAATTCTTGGCATTGATCCCCTATTGAACATGCAAAGTTTTCTCAAGGCTGCGAGTTTGAGTTGATCCAGTCGGAAAGAGAGTGTGCTCTGGCTTTTCACGCTTTTCATTTTCTACTTGAAAGCGGCGCAGTTATGAGGCTACTTTGATCCCTTACAATTGGGAGAGACTTCCATTTGTGCAGAATGAGACAGTAATCTCTTTGGAATCCTATAGACAGGCAGTCATTTCTTTTGAAGTATAACACAAAATAATCTTTGGAAATTATAAAAGAGCGGGGATTACCGAGTGCTCAAAAATAGTTCCTCGTGAATTTATCGCATTGATAGTCAATGATTGTATTTCGTTATTCAGACAAAACAAACAATTGACGAGAGATGGGCTTTCATCTATGTTTGGTCTTTATGAGTTCATTGGAAAATAAAGTTTCAGGACTGATTGATTCCCATGTCGGAATGCTTCAAGCCATTACATGTTTGCTACCTTTTTAAGAATAAATAGTGTGTATCTTTGTATCGAAACACTGGTCTAAAACTTGTCTGCAGGACACTGGCTGACCTGGAGCCGGAGGCGCAGGAATAAACCAGACTTCACTGCAGTCTTGTCTGTCTGGAGATGGCTCTCGCGCTGAGGAAATGAGTCTACGATACTCAGGCATTGCTCAAATTCCTCCCCTTGTGTCATCGCCGCTAAAGCAAATAGCGGCTTAGGGAAAAGGATTCTGCCACTGAATCAACAGATTGTTTGTGTCTTCACAGGCTCAAAAGGAGCTTGTGGAAAGGTAGGAATTTGGGGAGTAGCTTCTTTTTAGATTAAAGCTATTATTGTGAAACCAATGAGTACTATATCAGCCCAATTCCTGGGATAGTGCTTTTCCAAAGCTTTGTGTCTAACATAACACTTCAAAGTTGTTCTGTAGGTAAAGAGGAAAATCTGGTCTTGAATTCCCAGTATTTGATTGACTTTTTTGGAAATGAGAGCAGACTGTGACTCGAGCCATTGGATTAATTGGTGCATGCATGCTTGGACTGGGCCTACCAGCGACCTGGGGTAGATGGGAATTGTCTGTGAGATGGTTGTGTGCGAATTAATTAGGGTCAATCGGGGTCTTCCTGGGACTAAATCTGGAGGGAGTCCTGGGTCTCTCCACGAACACACTGTTCTCTCATGCTTGTAGCAGGGCTAGAAGACATACTTAACCGTCTGTACCATGATGCAAATCTGTCGACTAATCGATCATTTTACCCGCGGATCTGAGATCAGTTTGTCCACAAAGGATTATTCATAAGCCTCACTTCAAATGTTACTTTTACCATAAATACGCCTTTAAGTTCCTTGGGTTATTCAACATAAAAAAAAAGCATCAAAATGACCTAAGATGATAGTCAACTAAGAATAAAACCAATAATTAGTCTCAACCAATTGACTAGGAGAGGTCAAACCAAAAGTTGGAGGAACAATGACAAATTAAAGAATCCATAATAGCACTTTTTATTCTGAAATACAAACAAAAGTTCATTTAATTTTGTATCTTTCTTTTGTCATACTTAATACTTTTCCGTCATCTTCCCGTCCTAATGGCTTTTCACTGTCTACTATTGGCTGCACTTTATCACAAGTATTCTATCCTATATATGACAAATCGATATATCTACATTTAGTTTTTCTACTGTAAGAAACCATTTGTTCCTTAAAAAACACACACACCCGTCTCTTAAGACAGGGATGTTTGCCAAGCAATGGATAAGGCAAGGGTTATTTTAAAAGTAATCTTTATTGTTTGCTCTTGAATAGTTTTCTTTTACATTGGTGTGTATGCAGAAGTGTTAAAAAATCAGATTTATTTATGTATGAGACCGAAAGTCATATCTGAAGGAAGTCAGAAACATGGGACATGGTTTTAAATGGGATTTAAAAAGTCATTTTTGTTTATTTTACATACTACTTTTTTGGAGCAACCATTTGAGGATTTGAGCAGTTAATTTTCCTCACCAGGCTCTCAAAAGCATGTGTAAATATACAAAAACTATCATTTGAATAATGTATTTGTCCACACTTCCACTGTTTCAGACAAGGAGGCTGGTAAAGAACTTTGAGCCATTATGTAAAGTGAACCAGGTCCCTCTGACCTGAGGTCATTACCCTAAATTGGCCAGAAGTCCCTCCTCATCTGTCCATATTTAAACTCCCTCTGTGGCTACCACTCTCTTCATCTTCTCCCTATCAACGCACACCTTGGTAATTGGTGATGTGGACCATATGTTGGCTTTGAATGGCCTTCTGTTCTGTAGAGCCGTTTAAAATACTCAAGGACATATCATAACCTTGTTATTAGGATACATGTACCTTCCTGGCCTGGCGTCGCTGGCAGGAGGATATAGTCTAGTTCTTTCAGCTCTTATCAAACATCTCCTTTTTCTTCAAGCCTGTCAAATCCTCACGTTTAGCCCTCTGCTGCAACACGTTTTGTTCCGTGTGTAATCTTCACCTCTGAGTGACCTCCTCAGACCTTATAGATGGACTGAGGGGAACCGGCAGTGGTGTGGCCTTTTAGCTGGAGGGTCAGTGTATTTAAAGAGAGGGGTAGAGGAAAAATAATTGCAGGTTTTGTATTTATGTTTGTGTCCTTTTTATTGGTGCATTGCCGCCACATCACTATGAGGTCACCAGGAGGTCCCGATGAGCTGCTTATGAACACATTCTCAGTCTTTCTAATCCTTTCTCTACCAATTAAAACCATTTGTTCTTCCATCGCTTGTTTTGCAGGCGTAGCTGGAACATTTTCATTGCTTGTTGCCATTTTCATGGAACATTCTTAATATTTTTTTCCTATTTTTAAAAGACAAATTTACCCATTGTAGAAGTCTTGCTTTCTAATAATTGCTTCTAGGCAGCTGATTTTAACTCCAGTCAAATACTTTTTTTCAATAGTAGAAAGTCTCAGTCTAATGTACCCTGAAAGAAAGACAATGTGACAAATAAATATTGTCTTTGTGTCTCAACAGGTTCACTTGTTTCTGTGAGGAGTTTGAGTCTGAATGCATGAATAGATGCAGAGCATGGTCCTTTGTCATCCTACAGGTAAGACACATGTCACTGTCCGGTCTCTTCGTGCACATCTTACTCTATCTTTTCCTCTTTTAAAAGTACGTTTGTTCCCATAACCCACGTCTGCAACAGTCATGATTGACTCTGGCTTTGTCTATGCTCCGTTCTTACATTGTTACGTTGGTCGGAAAATATGCCTATATTACTCTACAAGTTAACAGCACTGCAAGATTCTATAAAACATGACCACATACAGCCAACTGATAACGGGTCACACAATGAAAATAGGAGGCACTAAATGTTGTAAATCTATCTACGAACACAGAAATCAGAATATCAATACACAGGAGCTGCATCTGGACATAGGATATTTAAATTGTTCATTGTTTGTGGATGTTTAAACCCCTGGGTGAATCAAACCGGCCGTCATAGGTTGACAATTGTTCTGCGTTATGTTTAAATAGGGGTGGGTTTTCCACCTTTTCGAACACATAAAAAAACTTTTGTGGCATTTTTGGCAGGCATGACATTGTTCCTTATTGATGCTGTTTTTCTGCTAGCCTTGCAATTTATGTGTCAATATAATTAATCTTATTTCCCCAAAGAGGTGTAACCCAAGGCATCCACTTTGATTATTATCAGCCTATTAAATGGCCGTTACCAGCCGCCAATGGATTGCATAGATCTGATGCTATGGCTCTAGTTTACATCGTAGTTGGCTCAGTAGGCCGTTATTCCCTATTGGTAAGCTGGATCTCTGCAGGGAGATTCAAAGCTAGGTAGGGATTCTTACTGGTTGTAGTTCTTATGATAGAAGCAAATGAGGAAGTCAGGTGATGTCGTTTAAAGAGGAACAAAGTCTGCATAGGTCAAGGATGATGGGTAGTCAAACTGACACAGGTTCTACCCTGAAGACAACTCTTTGTGTCTGGTTTAAAACTATGTAACTAGAAATCAATATTGACTTATTAGGAGTTATGTACATTAGATATCGTAGTTAACTTCCGTACATAAATTCAGTTAAGAAAACCCAAACATGATCATTTGTATCGTTTACAAGGTGTTTGGTAGTGATCTCTACTTGTAACAGCCATTAAATGGTGCTCATTCAAAATAGGCTAAATCAGGGCCTCTCATTTCTTACAATTCCAATCTCAACACATATATAGTATTTTTATATTTTTTTAGATCCTCATTTTGGTGTTGCTGCTTCAATAGAGTCCCTATCACAAAGCCAACATTAAATCATCCTTCCCTTTGCTCAGTACTGTTGAGTAACTTAACTAATGTATCCTTTCATCAGTGTTCCTTATTCACATGCAGCCTAATAAGGAAAACATGTAAGAGAGTTCATAACCGAGCAGTTAAGCAGCCGTTCCTGGCCCTCTTCTTTCCCCCCGTGCCTCTGTCTGGCGAGTCCAGACAAGCCCCCGGTAAAAGGTGAGGATGCTTGTTCTTCACCTCGCTACAACTGGGTCAGCGAGCGAGCTGAAGGTGTTTACCCACGGCTCACAGCTCACAGCGCCCTCGTAGACCCTTACGCTTGGACTCATACTCCAGGAAGGAGTAGCTTGTATCAGGAAAACATCAATCTCTCAACTGCATTTTAATAATGATGTGTTTCATGCAATTCTGACTATTCAGACGTGTGGATTAAGGGTTATTTTACTGTCAAAACATGCTTCCTGGAGGATTTGTGGTTATAGCCGTGTATGAGTGTTCACAAATGATCCCCCACCAAGAAAAATAGTATCAACAGCTTGAGTGTGTCTTTACCTCTTTCCAACACTGACTTCACGTTGAAAGCATACATCTGAACTGTGCAGCCTTGCATGCACAGGTAATCACACACAGGACACATTTCTCTCTCACACTCACTCACTCAGTCTGTCTGGCCGGCTCTGGACCTGCTGAAAGGCTTCAGGGGCCGTGTCAGTCAGCCAACAACTCTCTCTGTTCAGAGGCCTCCACAGGTTCAAGTTGGACGCCAGTCTGTCTTACCTCCTCAATTGTGTTGTGTGTGGTGTTTGTTGTGTGTGTGTGTGATGTGTGTTGGTGTGGTTGTGTGTGTGTGTGTGTGTGTGTGTGTGTGTGTGTGTGTGTGTGTGTGTGTGTGTGTGTGTGTGTGTGTGTGTGTGTGTGTGTGTGTGTGTGTGTGTGTGTGTGTGTGTGTGTGTGTGTGTGTGTGTGTGTGTGTGTGTGTGTGTGTGTGTGTGTGTGTGTGTGTGTGTGTGTGTGTGTGTGTGTGTGTGTGTGTGTGTGTGTGTGTGTGTGTGTGTGTGTGTGTGTGTGTGTGTGTGTGTGTGTGTGTGTGTGTGTGTGTGTGTGTGTGTGTGTGTGTGTGTGTGTGTGTGTGTGTGTGTGTGTGTGTGTGTGTGTGTGTGTGTGTGTGTGTGTGTGTGTGGTTATCCGTGGTTATCCGTTGTGCTCATATTAGATCATTATTTAATGTCATTCTTTTGTTTAGGCGAAATGCCTTTTCTCAGTCTTCACCACACGCAAAGCGAATGAGTGCATTTGCTGTTCCACAGAGGTAGTGATGGTTCTAACTGAGGTCTAGAGGTCTGTGGTCAGCACAGTACATCTAGCGTGTGCCGATTCCTCCGCTTTCTCTGCCTTTTCACTGCTATGCAATTGTTATTATAAATCTGCACTGGAATTATGGGGGGAAGTTTGGGTCAAACTTCGTAATATGATCAGATTGCATTCATGTATTTTTTTTTTGCTACGTGTAAAGGCCGCTACACACCCACCTGAGACCAAAGAACGCGTACCGAAGGCGTTCCGACTTTTACGTCAGCTACGTCGGCTACGCCGCCGCCTACGAACACACCGCAAATACTTCAGTCGACGAGTGGCAATAACTGTCCTTACCAGTAGGCAGCGGTAGTGTGAACAGCCAATCAGAGTGATTGCTTTGGCCGACATTCTCTGACCTCCCGCGGGAGGTGTGAAAAGGTGCCGTAAAGAGACGACGGTGCGGGACACACCAACCTGAGTAGGGCGCCGCGAATGCCCGACTGCCTCTGACGGCCTCTGACTCCCAAAATCGGGTTGGTGTGTAGCCAGCTTTAGGGGTTCCAGATTAATGGCGTTAACGTTGACAACCTTAGTTAGTCTTTAAGTTATTTTGAGTAGTTGTTTATTTTATTTGAGGGCAGCTTTAAGCTACTGGTAAAAAGGTATTTAATGATAGACAGTAGGAGTTTGGATTGGGCCGGAAAGGCATATCTTTTTTTTACCAGGGCAAGCCACATGGAAAGAAAAGAGGTTAAGCTGTTGTTGTTTACATAATTTCATCGTTGGAAAAAGAATAAACATCACGTAACAATTGTATTGACTGGAAATTGGACTTAATCCCTGCCTCAAATTCGCTACCTGGTACCTGAGCGGCAGTTGGATTTGATTTGATTTGTTTTTACTTTAAGGTCAAATTACTACTACACTGTATGTGCACCTTGTCATGCACATGTGTAAAAGATTGACTGTGTAATGTGTGCGTGCCTGGATTTCTTATTGTGTGTTTGTGTGTATAATCATGGGGGAATTAGGAAATCAGCTAGATAGGAGCAGCTGTGTCTGCTTTGTATGGTTGACAGCGTCTGGTGTTGATTCTGTTGGACTGGAGGCTTCAGCGACCCGGCCTTTCAAAACCTTTCCAAGCCTTGAATGAAGTACACTGTGACCTAAGTCTAGGGCTTTCTGTTTAAGCCAGGTCATAAATCTGCAAATAATAATAGTTAATTATACAATTTGTGTTGGTGTGGTGCTTAGCAGTTTTTGGCTGTGTTTTGACTAAATTTAAATCAACTTTTCCTCTGCATGTGTTCTCACCTTTGAGTGTCATTTTTTTTCCAAAGAAAACTGTGGTCATAATTAAGTAGATCAAAATTGCAGTGAATAACATTGCGGCGGTTGCATGAAGTCATGTGAGGTAGTTGGTAAAAGAGTTACAGATAAATATCTCTGTAAATAGAATGATTAACTTTACTCTATTAGATGCAATGTTAATTGCCTCTTCATGAGTAACCAAAACTCAGTGAGCTGGTCTAATCCTACAGTATGATCATCATTGGTTCTAGCCATTACTTTTTTAGAATGTTATGAAACTTAAGTGGAAGAGTTTGGCATTGTCCAAGGTAGATTGAAAATTACCAGATTTTATTTTTTACTAACATTGCAAGATAAGACATTTTGAGTCAGAACTGCTAGCCATTAAAATGTGTCTCTGTGGGTTCCAACTACTTTAAACTAAGTCGGTGTTCAGACAGTGTGCAATGTTTCCAATTTTATTACGATTTATATCAGTATCAGTACTTATATTAGCTGATATGTAAAAAACATTTGCAGAACAAAAATGCCAAAGATATATGCCAAGCATGAATTATTATGTAAACGAAAATCCGTTATTGTCTGGGCTATAACTGTAACGGTTATATAACAGTGCTCATCTGCTTTGGCTTGCTTTTATTTTTTCCAACTTGGTAAAATAAACAGTTTAACACCTGACAAAATGTTGCAATTAAGTGCGCTGGCCTTTGAAGCAAATTTCCCTAGTGGCCAAACAGTGGTACTACAACTTCCACGTCAGTCACATCAATGGATCCCGCAACTTTTGGTAAAAGCTGTGTTGAAATCAGCGAATATAAAACAAAAATCTAAATTAACTTCCCATTTTGGCCCAAAAATACTTTTCCAATTGACTTACAGAAAGAGACGTTTGTATATCAGCGTTTAACTTTGTTTTTAGCTAAATAAACGACCCATTATGAACACTTTTATAGCCATTATTTAAATCATTAGGGTCTAAAGGTTTCAAAATGCTTTATGGGCCCAGATACCCGGATGCTCTGAGTTTTTTATGAATGAGGCCACTTGGATTCATGGACAATTATATGAATGAACATTGCCCCTCCTCCAAAGATGTATCCAGTTCTCCTTCTACATTCGAGAATATATAGCCTTTGCTCAGGAAAAATCCTATACTCTAAACCTTCCCAAATATCAAAGTAACTTGAATCACCACAAACATCTCTTGGATACATAATAAGTCCATATCCAAACCATGGATTCAAAGTAATAGTCAGTGAGATGCAAGGTAAAAGGCTCCTGATGAGTAACAGTAACTCATTCAGTGAGCTGGTCTTATCTTTAAAGGTCACCTATCATGCTATTTTTAGGCAATAGCATAGGTCTCAGATATAAAAAATATATAAAAAACATGTCTATGAAGTGTTTTGCCAAACAGATCACCCATTCTAGCCATGCCTCATATCCCTCTATTTCACTTCCTCTTACAAAAATGCTGATTCTGGGTATAAAGCTTTTTTTTTTTAAGTGAAAAAAAAGAGGGGGCGGAGCTTATGATTCTAGCGGCAGATACTGCCGTGAGGAAACGCCATATCATGTTCCAAACCACATCAAGCATTATTTCTGAAACAGTATGGAGCTCAAACGCTTTTTCTCTTTCCGGTTTACCAGAAGGTGAGTTCCTTTTTTTATTTCCTGCTTTTTTACACATACTCTCTCCAGTACAGGTTAGCTCTGACTGTTAGCGATGCTTGCTAATGTAAACAAAGACCATATTACATCCAAAACAGTCGGGCATTGTTTCTGATAGCAACGTTTCTGATAGTGCCATGGGTCCACATTTCAGATATGACGTCATATCGGACGCAAATCTGGATCAGCTCCGTTCCCCGTTTTTAGAGATTTGGGTACAGAAGAAAAGAGAGAGGGTTTTATTTTCTGACGCTCCGTGAGTTCCCTGACACACCGGGGACACATATTTATGTATAACAGACATCAAAAAGTGCATTTTGCATGATAGGTCCCCAGTGTTTCCCCTACCATTGTCTTGGAGGGGTGCTGCGCCCCGCCAACGGAGTAAAATGCTTCAATCTGGTGCACTTTGAGCACACAATTACGAGAGACCTGATCTAGGGGGTACAACTCTAAAACACCCATATGAAAAAGATCGGTTTACATTTTAATAATCAAATAAGTATATGAACATAACCAATAACCTACCATAGCCAATAACAAATAAATGTAACTTATTTTATTTTTGTTGTTCATTCATATCTTATTTTACCTTAACATTTATTTATTTATGCATATTTTTGTATCTCTCCAACTTTAAACAATATTTTTGGTTTACTGTCCTATAGTATACACTGGAATGATTTCAAACCTGTTTTTATTTATCCTAATAATTATAAAGGAGTGCCTTGGAAATATGTGTTTACATAATTTGTGGTCAAAACGTTTTAGGCCCACTGAGATAACTTAGACTAAAATGAACTATCTAAACACTCAGAGAGTCCTTTACCTCACTGAGCCTCTCAGTCTGACAGGAGAGCTCTCCTCCACCCTGGTTGTAGAAAAAGATCTACTTCTCATATCCGTTAGCGCAGCTAGCACCAGATTCTAATAACAACAGCGCCGGTAACGGTGCGCCCTCTCTCTCTCTCTCTCTCTCTCTCTCCCTCGCTCGCTCTCTCGCTCCCATGCTCGCACTTTGGCTGTGAGCTGCGGGCGCCTGATAAGCCAACATCCCCCACTTTCATCACTTACAGCGCCCATCGTACAGGGCAAATGAAAAGTGTAACCGGGGTGAAAAGAGTGTTACATTTACTTAATTATGAATGTTGTTACATCAAGGCCGAAAATTAGGATGAGCGCCAACGGTCAAAAATGTTTTTTCCCCTCCCAGAGCTACCAGCGCAGCGCCCCACAGATCTGGCGCCCTAGTCGACCGCCTATGTCGCCTATGCCAAAGATCGGCCCTGCCTAGTACATACAGTGGCAATGCCTCAAGATTTAGCAAAAAATACACCTTTATTGAACATACAGTAACACAAATACTACAAATCCACATAACAAACAATCAAAAATGAAAAAGGGTCGCCACTTATTATTATTAATTCTTTTTTTTTGGGTACCTGGCTGGCGCCCCCTAGCAGTGGCGCGCATATTTCAGCAGCGGCGCTGCGCTGCCACTATTTGTATATAGGGGAAACACTGATATATATATTTTTTTATATATATATAGCACCAAATCTACTGTCACTTTTCACATTGAACATGTGCTCTTTTATTAAATAAACTAAACGCTTTCATTTTAAGTTGTGAGTTTAGTGTTTTTGACCCTAAGAAACACTGATGCATTAATCAATAACAATAATCCACAGCTCCTCTCTCTGCTCCAGAGGATTTAAAAAACATAATGTCCCAATGCCAGTTCTCGTTATTGAACTTGAATGACCACAAAGAAATGTCTACTAGATAAATATTAAGTCCATACCCAAACCATTCTAAGATGGATTCAAAGTCATAGTCTAACAATGGACTGCACAAACACACTGATTGACTGATTTAAAGAACAAAAGAAGGTGGCTGTAGGGAATGACACCGGAAAGATTTCTGTGATTGATCCTATTGTTTCTTAGCTTGCTAAACAATTGTGCCAGTAACCATTCACTGATCCCCTCCCTGCCCTGCTGGCAGCTGTGTTGACTGTGTAGTTCCTGGGAACCCTTGATTACTAGGCTGACTGTACATTTGGACATGGCAGTCAGCTCAATGTGCCTAACACACACACGCACACCAAACACAGCTTTCTTAACTTTGATCTTAGAGAGTTGTAAATGACTGCTGCTCCGTCATCCAATGCCTGGGGTTATCCAGCAGGCTTTATTAGCCTAATGACTGGTTTGCTATCTAAGCTACAGTATGTCTGTCTGCAGACGCCGTTTCATGTCCAATAACCTCATGTTGGCACGTTCTTTGCATCATTAGAAGAGTCAGCTGCCATGGCTCCAGGATGATGTTTTCATTAAAGTTTATGATTTGATGATTTTAATAATCTGTTGTGTTACTTGATGTGATAGGGAGGCGTGAGGAACGCCTCAGTATAACAAGACGCAGGTGGAGCAAAATGACATCAGTGCATGAACTTATTAGGAGGCAGCCAAAATATGATTTTACGTGAAATACATCCATAATTTGATTTATGATGAACAACGCTTGGTGTAATGAAACCACATATTAATATCAAGGGACCTTAAAGGTGATGAATAACTGCTAATGTTGAAAGATTTTTGGAATATATGAATAAACTCTTGCTTTGTGATGAATAACAGAGACTTGTACATTATTAACACTTCCAAGAAAATGTAACTTGTTGAAACATTATTACTATTTGCCAACATATCTGTCCCATTCTATCAGTGGATCTGTGGTCAATACACTTTATGTACCTGATATTATCCACCAGAATATGCATGTTTCAGCCTTCAAGTACCGTAAGTGACATGAATAATTAACATCTTAAAGCACAGTTCTGGGCTGGTCACTTGTTTCATTGGCCACTTAGCTTTGGACAAATGTTTTCCTATCACCAACACCTTATTACTGTTACAATATAACAAGTACATCAGGGCCCTTCCTGTATGTTATTTAATAAAATGAAAACTGAGACCTAATTCATGTAGTCTGAAGTTTTTAGAGAAAAATGTACAATATGCTCGATGAATGGAAATTCAATGAAGCATACTAATTTTGTTATTGGACTGGTACCAGATGTTGTATCCTGCCAAGTTCTTCTGGAGTTAGTATGCACAATAACAGTTATATTATCGATACAGACTTTCCTTTTTGCTTTTCTAACATCTCAACATCTATTAATTTGATCCCTATGAATTATTGTTCGTCATGGTCCCCAGAGGATGAATCATACAGACTGCAAACGTGAGCATTTTAGCATGCTAATGTTAGCATTTAGCTCCAAAACACTGCTGTGTTCTGGCAACCTCACAGAAAACATTATTTGTAATTCTTAAATTAGATGGGATTCTTAATAAAAAATAAGTTAACAATCCCAATAATCTGTTCATTTGAAGCTAGGTCTTTTGAGTTGACAAAATGCAATACTATTTAGCATGGACAACTTTTGGCCTGGACTTCAAAAGCATTATGTTTCAAGACCCAGACGTACCAATAAACAAATAAAACCGAATTATAAGGGCCAGATAACGACTTTTATTTCTGAACATATTCTTAAAAAGGGAGATCAGTAAGGACTAGTATTTTACATTTGTGTGAGTGTTTTGTTCTTTGCTTTTTCATATATTATTGTAAAAGGAATATCTTTAGCTTTTTAGCACGTTGACCTTCTTTAACTGTTTTATAAGCCAATGACAAATCACACCATCACACATCCTCCAAACGAGGGCACTCTTATAGTTCAACCCTAACAGTGTTTCTATACAGTGTAGTATCTGCTCTTCTGTCATAGATCCCCAGTATGTATGTTTACCGGTCTCATGTTTAATTCAGCCCATTGTCAGAGAAACGCTTGCTTTGAATTCACCGACTCTTCATTTCCAAGGCTTTTCCAGAAAGGAAACGGATCTAATAACCCGGGAACAGGAGAGGAAATGATGAATGAAGGGAAGGCACGGATACCAACTTTAGGTCAATGCAAATCTGAGCTCTGTTTATTGTTGTAGGTTCAGAAGTTTTGTTAAAGATCGACTGGCCTTGATCACAGGAGTAGGAAGCCCAACCTATAGATCTGTGTGACACCTGGCTGACCAACTGTACATGTATGTGTGAGTGTTAACAGGAAAGATTATTTTTTCTGTAACAGATATCCAAATACAGATTTTTTTTTTTTTCCCTTAAATTACCCTTTATCTCTTTACTGACTAATTGAGAACGTTAATGGAGTTTATGGATGTCGACACTTTCTTTTTGACCGGTTACGCATGCTGGTTTTAAGGTTAATTGACGGTCAAAAGGCCAAAAGGAAGCTTTGGCACTGTTAAGACAGGACGCACTCAACGGCCTCGCTAGTGTGTGTGTGTGTGTGTGTGTGTGTGTGGTGTGTGTGGTGTGTGTGTGTGTGTGTGTGTGTGTGTGTGTTGTGTGTGTGTGTGTGTGTGTGTGTGTGTGTGTGTGTGTGGGTGTGTGTGTGTGTGTGTGTGTGTTGTGTGTGTGTGTGTGTGTGTGTGTGTTGTGTGGTGTGTGTGTGTGTGTGTTGTGTGTGTGTGTGTGTGTGTGTGTGTGTGTGTGTGTGTGTGTGTGTGTGTGTGTGTGTGTGTGTGTGTGTGTGTGTGTGTGTGTGTGTGTGTGTGTGTGTGTGTGTGTGTGTGTGTGTGTGTGTGTGTGTGTGTGTGTGTGTGTGTGTGTGTGTGTGTGCTGGTGTGTTTCTCAGTTCAAATTGAAGAGCAGTCTAAAAAGAAGATGATTATTAAAAACGTTTCAATTCAGAACTGATATGTCATCTGATCAGCCTTTCTAAAGACCACGGATCAAACTATTTAAAGGTCTATCAAGGTTCAAGGATTTAAGATTCAAGAAAATGTATTTGTCATTGTACAACACAGGTTTGTGCAACAATATTTAAGGTATAGTCCCAATTTGCAAAAAAAAAATTGCAAAATGTGGCAAAAACCTTAGCCAACATAAGAAGAACAAAGGCAAACAAATATAAACGTTTTGTGTTGTAAAGATATTTACAACACAAAACGTTTATATTTAAGCACCGCTAAATGGATATAGGTCTTTGGAATTTGGCACCAAAACCTTTTATGCCAATGGAGGGCCAGACTTAAAGAAAGCCCCCTCTTTTTTAAAGTAAAGACTTCATGTTCATTCTCACTTAATTTCCCACACTTCTAAAAGCAATCCTTATTTAATTTAGTTGAGAAGTGCAACTAAATAAATGTAGTTGCTTTTACATAGACAATTTCAATTTGGCCGCCCCCGGAAAGCCTTGTTTTGTTCTGCCTCGGAAAAATGACTATTGGGTTTCTTTTGTGGAGAAGTGGGTAAGTGGGGAGATGAAGCCTGGAGGGACATGTGTATTCATAACACCAGTGCCTCTTTTCTTTCAGTCGGCATTGTCTGGTATTGTGGATCCTCTTCGCTCTATTGTCTTGTGAGTTCCGCTGGTGGTCTGTCATGTAAACAGCTCTCAAAGGGGAACCTTCTCCACTCTCCTTTTCAAAAGCGACCTCTTTTTTTTCCTGGGCCAGTCTCATTCTGTGGTCATCTTCCTGACTGTCTGCTTGTCTCTTTTCCCAATTCCCTCTCTTTCTGATTTTCAATCTCTCACACACACACACACACACACACACACACACACACACACACACACACAAAAAATCGTGCCAGCTACAACCATTCCTGGCATTGCGCCTGTCCCAGTGCAGAGTCCTATAGTGTATTGGAGTTTAAGGTGCCAGTGGGGAAGGAGGGACCCTGCTGGCTTGTCAGTGTCTCTGACCCCTCTGTCACAATGGGTCCCTTTTCCCTCCCACTCATTTCCCTGCCAAGCTGGGAAGAGTAAATATTTATCATCCCCCACAACAATGGCCAGCTTGGAGGAGAAAGAGACTTTGACCAGAGCTCATGCAAGCCCTGTAGGCAAGGCTGGTGTCAGCCGGGGCCTAAAGACGGGTTGCAGGAAGATTAAGATGGCTACACATTCCCTACGTTAGTGGTTGTATCGCATCATAAAGAACTGTGTCCTGACGCTCAAAGTAAGGATTGATTCAGGATTAGGGGAGTTTTATGACATACTTCACCACTATCAGCCAAACCCTCTTAAACTTTGAAATTCACCATTAATGTCTTATTTATACTAATACACCTATGTATAATATATATTTTATATTTTTTAGTACAATGTGCACATTTTTAGGTAACACTTTATATTAAGGTACACAAATTAACCATCAACTAGTTGTTAATTAACATGCATATTAACAGTATGTTGGCTCTTTATTAGTCATTATAAAACACTTATTAATGCCTTATTCTGCATGACCATATTCTACAAGTAATAGGCCATTAGTTGAGAGTTTTTCCTCAATAACCCTTATGTGCGTATTTATTGCAAGTAAGGAAGTTGTTGTACATGAGTTTTGGTCTTAATATGCTCTGCTCAATATGGGCCAAATAAGGCAGTAGTACCACAAGAAAAGTAATTCTCGCATAATAACACTTAAAGGTGGGGTAGGTAAGTTTGAGAAACCGGCTCGAGATACACTTTTTGTTATATTCCATGGAATGCTCTTAACATCCCGATAGCAATGAATATCTTAAGTGCTTTGACAAAAAATCCATAAAATAATATCATCTGTGGAAGCCGTAATACTGTAAAAAGTACGACCAATCATTTTAGCCGGCCCGGCTAAAATAACTGGATGGCCTACCTGCCTGTCAGCCTTCCATCTGTGCACAAACTTATCTCGTGCCCTCATTGGTCATGTGCTCGTTCGTGTGTGTTGGAGGAGGGGCTCTGTAAGGAAGTGGCAGATTTTTTCCGGCTGTGTATTTTCAAATTCTAGCGCACTCGGGCTGGTTTCTCCAAAATTACCTACCCCACCTTTAACAAATATGATCTATTCTTATGTAACAATTTCTCATAGAGAGAAAAATAAATAAAACGAGGCCACGTTTTATTAATTTGTGTGCACGAGATGTAATTCGTGGCCTCAATTTAAATAAAACGAGGCCACGCTTTATTCATTCGTGCGCACGATATACTTTCTCGTTCGCACGAGATACTTTTTCGTGCGCACGAGATACTTTCTTTCGTTTGCTCCTGCTGCTCTCCGGTAGTCCACCAGCAGATGAAAAACACCCACCCCTCCGCCTCTTCCAAGGGACGAGGGGACCGTGCGGCAGAGTTTCAGTTAGATTTTATTTCGCCGGTCAACATGTCCGTTAAAGTTTAAATCTTCCGGACAAAATTAGAAAAGTGCCGGTCAAAGGTCTTCTTGGTTATTTATTGAGACTCTATATAATAATATAAGAATAAAAAACTGAGCCTTTCTTTTCCTCCCCCTCTTCTGACAGCCCAGCAGCTGATCTCTGAGCAGGAGAGGTGGGAGAGGCGGGGCTATTGCGTCATCGTTATCAGGACATGATCGTATAGGCGTAAACACGGAGCCGTTTGCCCCCCCAGAGCGTTTCGTTTGCAGATCTACCCACCTAGGGACCCGTTATCGTTATCGTTTTCTGCGTTTCCGTGTCGGCCTCATGTGGCCGAACCGTCTATCTGATAGAGAACTGTAGCAGATACGACCGTTATCGTCCTCGTGTGGCTGCAGCCTTAGGGACATTTCGGCCAGAGGTGTAGAGCTATTTGTTTAAGCACCGGATTCGCAAAACAGGAGAGTCTGTGAACCAGTCTGCCTTGATCTATGAATTCATATCCGTGACTCTCACAGTATCTGCTATCTGCGCACAGAGAGCTGTGTCTTTTACGCAGCGCCTTCACTGTGTGTACCTTCAGAACAGCTGAATAGAGATCGAGGCTGCTACGTTTTTAGCCACACACACACACACACACACACACACACACACACACACACACACACACACATACACATACACATACACATACACATACACATACACATACACACACCTCTACACACATCGAACTGCCCGAAATGCTATTTCTGCTCATAACTCACAAAAACCATCTTTTATACTTCATACTATCTGCACAAACGACATATCATCTGAAAGCTGAGATTCCACAGATTCCATTGGTATAAGTCTCATCACTGCACGGCCAGAACTCACTGAGCGAGCAGCCAGAACAAAGCAAGAAAACAACATCAGTTTTCAAAACCATAACAATAATTACGTCTTACCTTTGCTGTTTTGTGATCAAAAGTTGTGTTCAAGGGAATAAAAACGCTGCTCAAGGTTAATCCAATGTCTCTGTGTCACTTTAAAATTATTACTGATAATCCATCCTTCCATTTTTGTCAAAAACCCTAAAAAAACGGAGATTTCATATGCATGCTTGTGAGAGCCACAACCCAGCTTCCGGTTTTGGGCGTGCTGGCATGCATTCACCAATGGTAATGTTTAGATGGATTTTAGGAACTTCCCCTCGATTCTATTGGCTCTAACGGTTCAAAAGAGATGTCAATCATCAAAATCGACCGAAGGGAGGCAGAAATATGGCAAATCCACCCAAATGACCCCAGAAGTGTTTGTTTTTTGCTAAACCTCTCATAAAAGGTCAAATGTCACATGTTGCATCAATCTTGATACAGGGTACTTATTATATGTTATAGTTTGGATTCCTAAAGCTTTTAGTCTACTATCCCATCATTCAAGGGTGGTTTTCACTATAAGTAATGTTTTTTTTTTTTTGGACGGACACTATAATTTACATTTTTTTACTATGTTCAATCTGAATTAAAAAAAATTCTATATTGATTCTGACTTTTCTACATCCAACTCAGAAAAAAGATGATTAATTTACCCCTTTTAGAAGTGAAGATATAGTCATTTATTCTGGGAATGTCATTTTCGAGCCCGAGACCTGAAAAACAGGCTCAGGGCTTAACAGGTTAACCTACACCACAGTACAGGATGAATAGCCCTGTGTTGAGAAGATAGCTTGAATGTAGCGGTTTGGAAACAGACGATGCTAAATAGTCTTAGTTGTGTCATATGCAATCACTGTCCAAGTGACATTAACAGCCTGAATGCATGTGAACTGGTGTGTTGGCTGGCAGATAGATTGACCTTCCAAGACTTTCTTAAAGGTAATCAGGCATAGTTATTGAGCCCTTGGCTGCAGGATTTTGAATTTTTTGAATTTGAGTAGATTTTGCAATTGCGATATGATTGGTAAGATATAGAGTGATGCAGAAGTAAGTCCTAAAACGCGGGACATTCGTTTTTTTTTTTTTACCACGTCCGGTTCCCTCATCTCAAATTAAGCGTTTTTTTTGCAGTTTATTTTGCCGACATGAGTACGCCTTTAGCTTAACGGTAGTTATATGCACGTGCGACTGTGATGTTGTTTGTTCATTTCCAAACGTTAGCTCTTTTCTTCTGGCTCCATATTTAATATGTGGAGATTATCCTGCTGAGCAAAACATTATCATTATCCTTTGTCGTTTGCCCCAATGCTTATTATCTGCAAAATAAGAAATCAAATGAAAACATCCCATTGCTTTTTGTCAAGGGAGCCCTTGCGATGCTAACTTCCAGGTCGGCCTAAAAAAGACATTAACTTGTCTGAGAACATAATGAGAGTACATCAATCAGACACGGTAAGCTCTACAGTAGAAAGCAGACTATCTTTATTGTGTTCAAGCACTATTGCTACAGCTTCAGGCAGATGAGGCAGAAATACCTCAAATATATTCCGCTCAGAATGTAATATGTAACATAGGATCAAGGAAACACCTGTTTAAGTGAGTAACGCAGAGCATATTAAAAGCAGGTGCTTTAACACATGTTGAGTTGGAGGGATAATTAGCCAGCTAAACATTCCTGACGGTCATGTTGTCTAGAAATTGTTGGACACACTCAGTCGCCTAAATATTTTTGGCTGCCATCTTGGAGCAAAGGCCAAGCTGATGTGGTGCTCCAATTTTACAAACACGCATATTCTTATTTTCCAATAAGAATACACAACCTGTGAATCAAGAATACAAAGCCAGAAAGCAAATCAAATGGTAAGGCTTGGACAGGTTGGCACGCTCTGCTCTCCGTAGGCCGGTTTATTGGCCCAATAAGATGGGTTTTGGCAGAGATCCATAACGAGACATTAATATGTCAGATATGGAGTGAAATGGCAGGGGGTAGAGGGTTTCGCCAGGATGAGGCCGGTGTTGCCTGCCAGGAAACTGCATTTTTATGAGACACTTGAGTTAATCTTTGTATGCGCATTTCAGGAATAGGTGGTATTATTCCCGTGCATGCAAACAAATACATTAATGGAAAGTATATAACAGTAAAAGTAGAGCACTGTTATTTTCACATCAACAGGAAAGGTGAGTAGCATGATAATTAAAGACAAACTGGCTATATAGGGAATCAACCAGCCTATTTAAAGAATTTTTAGATGGTAACCTAAAATGTTAAGTGGCAGTTGACATTTATCCTCTAAAGGTGAGGCTTAGTTGTTCAGGGATTTGTTTTTGCATAAAAGATAATATAATATATGTGGGATTTGAGCAATGACAAAGTAAACATCGCTATCACAGCTAACTAATACACCATACATTTATTTTCCTTAACCAGGCTGTCTGAAAGCTCCTGACCAGGTGCTTTCTTTTATTCGTCGAATCAGGACATAATAAATCATGGCCAAACATATGAGAATCATTGTTCCCCATTGACTGCAATTAAGCATGAATGGGAAACTGCAATTAGCACATGCATTATGCTGTTGGCACATTGTGACTGAATTTGAAGCCGTACAACGTGGAAAACATCAAGAACAACAATCTTGGCGGTTGGTTGCGCATTCAGAGATAATTTTCAGAGGATGTATTTATTTCCAAGCCTTCCCTAGGTCACTCAACTTTGTGTTAGTCGGTTTATCCAATGTGGAAATGATTTATAGAACAGGTAAACCAGAAATACTCTCCAAAAGCTATGATGGAAAAACTTAAATTGTCATATGATTCAATGCGGGACTTGCTTTATTTCCTGATAAAACACACCCCTTTATGTTGGTTAAATGTAAAGCTCAAGCTACAGATATCATTGGTACACCTCCCATTATTATTCCTTATGGGGAGGCCCGTTGACCCAAAGCATGATGTAATTCCATAAGCCTGTCACTAATAATTTCCCCCTCATTTTTAATGACTCCGAGATGAATGCCAGATCGAGACTGGGGCCCCGTCATTTTCAGGGTGTGGAGTTTTTTTCCCCCTCGTCTGCTTTTATAGCAATTTTACACTGTTTATAAATATTTATGGACATACAGGCAGCTAATAAAGTCAGCGTTGGCTAAAGGAAACTGGACAACTTTTCCACTTATTTTCATTTTTGGAGCATTACTGTTCCTCTCCGCCGCCCGCTTTCCGGTGCCAAAAGCCTGCACCCACCATTTGAGTCATAACAAGTTGTTTTCTAACATCAGAAAGAAAGGAAAAATTGCAAACAGACCTTCGGTTCGATAAGTATGCGTGGACATGCCCTCCGGAGATGAACATGCCCTCATGTGTCCACAGTCATGTCTGCTCTGCAAGTGTTGGCATGGCTGGGCCAAGGGATGTCACGCAGACACACACACATCTGCCCGCACGTTTTCCAACACCTGTACACACACAGACACCTGTAGGTCGTTTCTTTCCTCTTGGTACTGTATCGGTTTTCCGTTTGATGTACAGTTTGTTTTTGGTTGTCGAGGCTCAGTGGCCGCAGAGGAGTCAGATGTTGTGTGAAGTGGAAGAGCTGTCAGGAAGAGAAGGGGCTATACGGGTTATTGTTTCACTGTGTTTATTTTTAAAGATGGTACCTTTGAGGATCAGAGAAGAAAACATACAATAGGGTTGGAGAGAAAATACGGAATTTTATCAATTTTATAGAGTTGAAATGTTAAGAACAAGGTTTTTGAAAATACATTTGAAAGAGAAGAATAAAGTTGCAATGTTTAGAATAAATTGGAAATCCATTTAGAGAAGTCATAATGTTAGAATGAAGTCAGAATGTTGAGAATAATTCTAATTAAAAAAAATGAAATGTTTATAATACATTTGGAATGTTTAGAAACTAATTCCAAATCATTTGAAAAACCCAATTTAAAAACATTTTGGGAATAAAATTTCAATACATTGACAGAATAAATTGAACATTTGAATAAAGTCAAAATGCTGAAATAAAGTAAGAAAAAGTCAAAATTAAGTTTGTAATTTTAGAAAAAGTTCAAATGTTGGATAAAAGTCTAAATGTTTTTAAAATATGAATCAAGTTAGAATCAGTACTGAAAAGTGTGTATTTTTTCTCAAATTACAGAATAAAATAATAAATCTTCCTCTTCATTTTAATACTCACCCGTTGTACAAACACATTTCCTGCACAGTACTAGAGCTGCTCTGTGTATATATGTGCATATACGTGTGTGTGAGTGTGTATGAGAGAGAGACAAGAGTACTTATATGGGATTATCTCTATGGGTCCATTTGTCACAGCGCACATTTATCATGGAGCCCATTGGTGTCAGACCTGCTGCTTTCCCACCACGTCTCCATTACGCTCTGCTGGTACTCACTTTGACACTCAACACCTGACCTGACACACACACACACACGCACACGCACACATACACACTCTAATGGCGCATTTCCATTGCAGCGCGTAGCTCGCTTTAAGCGTGCCGTGTCGTGCCGTCCCCTTTTTTGGTTGTGCTTCCACTAGGCCTCGTTCCGGCGCGGCACGGCGCGGGGCCACTTTTTCCCCTCTTTTCTGGCCCTAGAAAATTGTGGTTCTATCGGGGCCAACAAACAGGGCTGAGTCGGGCTGAGTATGCTAAACTAGAGAGAGGAGCGCTGGCAAGAGGGCTAGAACTACAACAAGATGGACATATTTGACCGTGATTTAATTGTAATACACGTTTCAAAATGATGCCGAAGTAACAACATACTGATACCGGTTAGTAAAAACCATGAATTAATGCTTTGTCAAGTCTGCAGACAGACGGCAGGGGAAAAACCTTTTAAAATGCGTGTTTTTCTAGATGGAGATTGGCTAAGCTAACGCAGTATATGCCCCGACCGTCCACACTCACAACAACGGCCTATACAGACATAAATAAGGCAGCGACTGTATTCACCATGACACAGGCAGTCTGTGGTGTGTACTTGTTTAACTTTTGTCGAGTTTCTGAACATATATAAGGAGCTGTGAGCTCTGAGTGCTCACAGCTAACGGCTGTGTTGTGTTTCTGGATTTCTCATTGAAGATGACGTCACGGCTCCGCCTACACTGCGTTACTATAGTAACTACCCCAGTTCCTAAACTGTAATGGAAGCGCAGCATGAAGTGAGTCGGCCCTGTTAAGGCCCAACGCGGCCAAGCCGTACCGAGCCGTACCGAGTGTGGCCGAGGCCGACCGTGTAGTGGAAATGCGCCATAACTGACTCTCCAGTATGTGAGACCCAGACACAAAAGATTCAGAGAATCTACCCAGAGTGAGAGACAGTTCACAGTGCTACCCTGAAAGTCAAGATGAATTCTCTGCATTCTTGTTTTAAGCATGTTCTCCTTTTTTCTTCTTTCCCATGCTTCATCCCACTGCTTCTGGACTCCAAATGCAACGCAGACTTGTTTTGTATTCCGTCCCTGCAGTGTATCTCTGTAATGAGTCTAGATTCCACCGTGCTTATTCTTTACCACATTTTGCTTCAATGATCATGAACCAGAACCATGAACTCGGAGAGGATCCTTCAGCTGCTCCTCGACTTGACAAGCTTTGCTCACGCAGTCTTGACATTCAACATCTGCTCTGCTAAAGTGTCCTTGAGCAACATGTTGTCCCTGCAGAACTTCAAAACATCAGGTCTCACCTGCTTGTAAAGTTATTCTGTTGTACTTCCGTCTCTTATAACCTCATATCCTAAACATCCTGGATATGTTGGATGTAATATCCTGGATACATCCTCATATCCTGGAGCTGTTCAGGTTGAGTTCGTCCCTTTTAGATTTAGTGGTTGAATTTATCTCCATTCATTAAATAATAAAACAAATAATAAAAATAATAATTGAATCCCTCTTGGAGCTAGGGTTGGTAATCTTGAGATCTAGAAAGAGTACAACATATTTTGAAATGTGTACAACCTAAAAAACGCAGCCCAGGTTTGCCAGATGTTTCCCAATGAAAGCGGCTAGCATCACTAACTCTGATAGTTGCTATTAATCTAGCAAAAAAGACAGCAAGTTGGAAACTCTGACAAACCTCAATTGAAAGTCACTCCCCCAGAATTATCATTTTGAATCTGAATGAACAAACATGGCTTTTGTCAGTACCAACAGCTGTCAAGTTACTGTAGCACTTTCTAGAAGACTCTACCAGTAAAAATGTTGTCCTTCGGCTCAATCACCATTGTGATACCTTTTTCTGCCATAGATACTGACATTTATTACAATACAAATCTTTGAGATTACTACTTTAAGCAAGGTGGATATATCTTCCAGTAGCTGATGCAAATATTAAAACCAGATGGAAATTATTTATTTTAATGCGGTCTATAAAATGTTTCCAAGAGAGAGTTCAAGATCGTATGGTCATAAAACATACATTTAAATGTTCAATGTTATAACAAAGAGAAAAGCACCTTCTTTTCATATTTGAGAAGCTGGATTCAGAATATTTTCTTTATATTTGAACCAAATTGTTAGTTCATCATCATAATTCACTTGTAAACTGTCCAGCTCTGAGTTGTGTTTTATTGACGCAGTGTCCTTGTTCATTCACGTTGCACTTGTTTTCTTTTGTGTTATGATTAATGCAACCTGTAGAGTGAGAGAACTCAAGACACAAAGTGTGAGACAGGGGGAGCGCTGGAGGGAGATGTGAAATGAACATTGTGTCAGACTGTCAAGTGTGTGTGTTAGTGGAGAGGAGAGCAGCTGCAGAGGCCCTGGTTCCCGTCTCGCTGGCGCACACCTCTCCACAGGGAGCGGGAAGGGCTCCAAGTGCCCAGAGCTGGGCTCTCACCGCCCCCAGAACCAGACAACACACACACACACACACACACACACACACCCACACCCCCTACGTTACATGCATACATGCCTCCTAGCACTCTAGGGCCCTGTCACTTGCTTCCTCTTTAATTAGGAAAAGATTGGTGCAGTGATGACGTATTCTGTAGGACCAAGAAGTTAGCATCTCAAGGGGTCCCTTGACACAATCATCTGGATTTTTCCATTATGATTATAGCAGATAAAAACATCTGTTGCTAAAAAACGTTTAAAATAGTTACAGGTTTTATTGAAAATATCCACATTTTAACGGCCCTTTAAGCAATCTACATACATCACAATCGCATGACTTCTTTGTCTCCAGCGCTGAGCTATGGCTAATGTTTAGCGTGATGACGTTTAGTAGTCTTATTTTGCCACTTGTTAGCAACTGCCATTTTAAAGAAGCTTCAGTCTTTCACTACTGGGGTTACCAAGCCCCGAGAAAGTGTGTGGGCCATTTAAGCACATGTTGGTAGCGGTCAAACACTGTACTACACTTCTGTTCTAGTCCCTGGTGTCATTTGGGCCCAAAAATACTTTTTCACATTGACGTACATTGGTAAAGAGACATTCTCTTTAGACTTCCACAGTATTTATTGATGTATTTTATGTTGTAAAAAACAAACGTTCAAATCTTTTAACCTCGTGTTTACCACACATCTTTATTTCAGGCATCTCACAAAAAATACATTAAAAATAACACCAACATTGAGGGTTTTAGGACTCATTCCTGCACCTCTTCCCACCACATTTCCAGCCCACTGTATCATTTCAGTTCAACTCAACAAACCTTTTTGCCATGGACTGTATCACATAAGCATCCAGGAAGAATAAACTGAAGAGGAACCATTTAAAGAGTATATTCTTTATAAATGAGTCTCTATGATGTGAATATAGAGCAGCTATCTGGAGCCAAAAAGCCTTTTCAGCCTGTCTAATGCATCTCCTGCTCCGTCCCCCCCCCCACCCCCAGTGGGCCCTCTGAGAGCCCACTTGTCCTTCAGTGAGATGACACAGGATGAAGTCACTCCATTTGCCTTGGCAGCAGCACCTTTGTTTCAGGCCCTGTGGTGATGTGTTCTCACAGCAGAGTGTTCTGCCCAGAACTCTGAGAGAGGGACAAGGCCATCAAAACCAAAGTATCCTCTGGGTTACAACAAATTGCAGTGCGTGACAAACTCAAGCGGGACAGGAAACATTTGTTTCCTGCTATCCACAGGGGCGAGTACAATGCACAATTATACTTATATTCACCAGCCAGCATCTTTTGCACAGAGTAGGGCAGTGGTTTTAAAACCTCTTGTACTCAATGCACCCATATTCATATCTGTGCATAATGGCGTCTCTAACAGGTGTGGTCAATCTTTAAACATTTATTTGTAGTAACTTAAACCTCATACATTTGCAACACTGTTACTCATGCGTAAAGCTATATTTACTGTCATTTTAGTATTCACCATACTTCTAGAAACTGATAGCTAAATACTAGAAATAAAAAACCTTTCATCATTTGATTGGTGGTCGTAGGGTATGTTTTTGTTGTTGTTCCTATCTTAGCTGTTGACACGGTTCCTATTTGATAAAATACGGGATGAATCCTAAAACATAAAACAAACACTTATTTTTCGCAACTATTTCTCTTATTTTTTTCAAATATGTAGCATTTAATGATATGAAGTGAGGATTTTGTATATGTTATTGGTTGGATTGCGTTATCATTGACATGTTTCTGGACTAATTCAAAAGTGTTATATGCTATTTTATATAAATGAACAGTGGGCGTAGCATTTACATCACATCCATACACAAGTGAAAATGGTGGTAGGTAAGAAAACTATTTATTTATAATTTGTCTTTTATAAATGTTTGGAGCACTTGAATAAAGAATGACATCCAAGGCATTTCAAGGCAGCAGAAATAAGTTAACGTGGCTCTGAAGAAAAAACGGATAAAACTTGAAGGATCGCATCTGTGTGTCAAATTTCTCCGGGGGGCCTCTGAGGGTGGAGAACTAGATGGCCTCGGGGAGGAAAAAGGGAACGGAAAGAAAAATGACATTTTTTTTGTGTGGTTGAAAATGACGTAGGAGGTGTGATATCACATCCTGCTGTCATAAACCTTTTGGCGGTCAGACATACTGGGATAGAGGTGGAGATGTGGGGAAGGACAGAATGAAGGACACTTTAAGGGAACAAGCTGAAGGATGGAAAGGCTGTTGAGGTGAGAGGGACAGATAAGGGAGGCAGTGAGAGGAGATAAAACACTCTTTCTCCAAATACTGGCTCCTACAAATATTGTAGCTAAAATGCTGCAGAATAGTCACTACAGTCTGGAATTCAGACGAGGCCGATATAAAAGCTTCTCTTTGACTCCCAGGCCACTTTGAAGCACTTTCTCCATCTCAGTCATCATCTGCTCTTCAAAGATCTCCACATTGTCAAACTTGATGAGCTTAATATACGTGCTATACTTCAGCAACCTGGACATCACGCACTTTTCCACCTTTTTGTCAGAAATGGTTTTATTCTATCAGCTTATCTTATTTATCTTTATCAGATGTTATCGAGCTTTTCGAACTTTCAAAATAGGGTCGCCTCAGAACACATTTATATATGACTTTGTTTAATGACAAAAGGAGCTGTGGAGTTAAGTTAACTACTGCATCTCAAGTCCTAACTGCGCCAACATATGTTTTGGTTGCTCTATTCTATTGTGAAATGGGTTAATTACATAATGTCTAAAACATGGACGTAACGTAGACAAGACTATAGTAGCAACCTGTCAATAAAAAGGTGGCCTCACTTAAAAAAAAAAAAAAATTCCAAAATAAACATCATGCTGTATTGAAGACTTAAAACTAGCGATTGAGACCAAAAACCTGCCAGGAAAATGTTTAATGAGGTTATACGTCGGGTAAAATGTTAGGTCATTTTCTCATAGACTTCTATAGAATGTGACTTCTATTTACAACCTCTCCCTGCTGGCTTTTAGAAAGAAGGCATGTATATAGCACTTTCGCAATGGCATTCAAAACCGAGGGTTGTCTTCTGGTTTTAGAAAGTGGTCAGACAAAAGAAAACAACAAAAGTTGTAGCAACTTAACGATTGGGCTATTGGTCGCAAATTAAAAACCATGCTAATCAATAATGAATTATCTTTATTAGTTAAAGCCCTGATTATAATAAAACTTACTGATCATCATATCATCAATGTAACACAAATATCACAGATACTAGCTACATTTCTGTTAATTGTATTCCAAAAAGGCCTATATCTTAGCGCTAGCCGGTTTTCAACAGATTAGCAAAACATTTTTGGAATCTGAAGATGTTATGTCCTTGCACAAAGTATGTTGAGTGGGGGGTGCTGATAGTAAAAGGCTTTGTGTATGTTTGTGCAGTTCCTCAACGGCTGTTCCCCTCCTTATGAGCAAACGCTAACTTTGGTGCCCTCAAAGAGTAACTCTCTTCCATTAATTCAAATACACAAACATCTGTCCACCAAATTCCTCCTAAACAGCCCTTTGTGTGAGTTGTATGTCTCTCCGTCTGCATGTCCGTCCATCTGCCTCTTATCCGTCCCTCCTTCTGACTTTCCCTCCTTCCGTTCTGCATAACTTCCCTGTCACCCTGATTGTGTCCGAGATCAAACCAGGACTGTTCAAACAAATTAAGATCTCCTTTCTCCCTCCCGGCTCTGTAGTTCACAGACACTCCTCGTTTGCCCTGCTCTTCTTTAGCTGCCTCCTCTTTTCAACTCGATAAGAACCTTGCGTTTGCATACCGCCACTCTCCCCCTTCTTTACTTTCTCCACTCTTGGTCCACCCCTCCCCTTTAGAAGACAACAGAAAGAAGTTTTGATTGAACTGTGTCTTTTCCCAGACTAGGAAGTTGCTTAGGCACTTGAAAACAAATGCAAGAGAGAGAGAGAGTTTGAGAGGAGGGGGTGATCTTTTTTGAAGAGCAACAAAGGATGCTCCAAAGCCCCTAACACCATGTGAAATCCGCAGGAAAAAACAGCCGTAATTAGAAGGCTGAGCCTGTTTTGTGCCAAAAGTGTGCTTATTCTAATGTGATAAAGCAACAGCAGTGAAACAACAGGCCTCTGTTTCTCATTTTTAAACATTATCTTCCTCTGCCAAATAAACGCAGCGGGCCTGTACTGAATCTGCATGCAATTTGAAAACCTGATGGTATAACTGGGTCTTTGGCTCATGCTTGAAAAGATAATAATGCTAATTCTATAGACACACTTTATAGAGAATCTGTGTTTATCTATTAGGTATACCCTGTGAGAGGTGATGATCCACTTTTCAGAACTAAAACATTGTCCTACTCTGCCAAAGGGAGATCGTTATCCAGAGCCATGCTTGTAGCATGGCTCTGGATAATCTTGGAGACCACATAATGAATACTAATGACTTAGGTGAAACGCTGACTCTATTTTCAAGCGCCATGAGGTTCACATTTGTGGTTTAAGAGCCATTTCCAGTAACTAATAGGATTGCTATTATGTACCAATATTCATGTCCACTTTAGGATGGATGCTAATATCATAAGTGATCCCCTCGCCTTTTTTCATCATCAGTTGGTCTTTTTGGGTTAGCTGTTAAAATAAACGTGTGCTTCTTTTTCAAATGTTTTGATCTTTCCTAATAAGATCTATTTCAGCTCAGTCAGTTGTGGGCAGTGTGTCAATTATTTAAGTAGTGATGTGAGAGACGGCAAATTAACTCCACTTTGTTTTATTTTCTAACTATATTTGAAATGATAGCACATTTAAAATATTTTATCATCCAAAAAACAACTGGTAACCTTGCCTTTGCACTTGCCGACCATTGCGAATCCAACATGTGCATGTGATGTCATTCACACCTTCGAGCTGCCAGTCATCACATTGGGTAAGAATGTTGACTAAAAGAGCCGCTAAACTGCTCTGCTAATCACTTTTAGTTTGAGCCAACCGCTCTCACTCTCCCTGCTCATTCTTATATCTGTCATTTTCTTTTCATCTCTTTGTTGTTTATGAAAGGAAATGATAAGAAACAGACAGATAGGTCATCTGGATACAGCATGTCTCTAATCAACCAGAACAACATGGCTGCTCCCGTCCTAAGCTAACCTCAGTCATAAGGCCTGTGCCACGTTTAAAAAAGAAAAACGTAAAATATTAAGCCAGTTATAACAGAGAATCCGAGTTGCTACCCTAAATTAAATAATACCTTCCTACCTACCTTCAATATTACAATTCAAAACTCTGTAAGATTACTCTGTTAACCTAGCGTAACGTTTTGGTGAACTTGCTGCTGTAAATGCTAGTCGCAGAAATGCTCCCGCTAGGATGCTTTGCCACTTGTGGCTACTGTTTTGTGGAATCATATCACATGTGTGGGCCTGGTTTTCATGTTCCCTAGGTTTTCATGTTCCCTAGGTTTTGAAACGTATAAAAGCCCCTCACAGCCAGATGTATCCACTTCAATATCTTGTGGTTTGCTACATAGCGTTCACATAGCAACTACGGCTAGTTGGCGTCAACTATAGCTAGCCCAGTTAATCGCTAACTGATTAGCTAGCTAATACTTAACATCTATTGAAGTTCGTCCTTTACAGTTCCAGCAGCGGTTTTTGTTTCTAAGATTGAAAGACATAGTTACTTCGACATGTGTTGGAAAATAAATGAGTGATTAGACGTCTGCTGAAACTCGACTATACATTGTGACAATACCAAACCAAACCAACCACTTCCCAATGTTGAGGTACAAAGTTAAAGGCAGTTATAGAACAGCTGTTTCTGTGGCTCCTCAGTACACTTATGGCGCATTTCCACCATGGCGCGGAGCGCGGTTTAAGCGTGCCGTGTCGTGCCGGGCCCGTTTTTGGTTGCGTTTCCACTATGCCTAGTTCCGGCCCGGGGCTACTTTTTCACATTTTTTCTGGCCAGACAAAATCGTGGTTCTATCGGGGCCAACAAACAGGGCTGAGTCGGGCTGAGTTTGCTAAACTAGAGAGAGAATCGCTGGCAAGGGGGCTACAACTACAAGATGAACATATTTGACCGTGATTTAATTGTAATACACGTTTCAAAATGATGCCGAAGTAACAACATACTGATACCGGTTAGTAAAAACCATGAATTAATGCTTTGACAAGTCTGCAGACAGACGGCAGGCGAAAAACCTTTTAAAATGCGTGTTTTCTAGATGGAGATTGGCTAAGCTAACGCAATATATGCTCCGACCGTCCACACTCACAACAACGGCCTATACAGACATAAATAAAGCAGCGACTGTATTCACCATGACACAGGCAGTCTGTGGTTTGTACTTGTTTAACTTTTGTCTAGTTTCTGAACAGATATGAGGAGCTGTGAGCTTGAGTGCTAACAGCTAACGGCTGATGTTGTTTTTCTGGGGTGCTCATTGAAGATGACGTTACGGCTCCGCCTACATTGCGTTACTATAGATACTACCCCAGTTCCTAAACTGTAATGGAAGCGCAGCATAAAGTGAGCCAGTCTTAACAAGGCATAACGCGGCCTAGCCATACCGAGCGAGGAAATGTAGTGGAAATGCGCCTATACATACATCAGATTGTACACACACACACACACACACACACACACACACACACACACACACACACACACACACACATATCCCCAGGCCCCCATTGGCTGCTTTACTTGGAGTCATTACAAAGAAAACAACAAGAAACCAAAACATGTGTACATGTGTGAGACATATGGTTCCTCATGAGTGCTAAATCAAGCTTTCCTCATGCGTATTACATATAATACAATGTTTTTTCATCAGATTTACAGTATACAGCAGAAGTGAAATGGAACCTAAGGCCTCCTGTTCCTTAATGTGAGTTCAGTGTAACTTAGACACTAGCTCTCATTGGGGTTCCAGCCATTCGCAGACCCCTCGGGTCCTCGTCAGGGGTCTCGTGCTAATCGGGTGGGAGATGTCTGTCCTCACCGCCAAGGTGTCGAAGGGATAAGGTTTCCCTGGTTTCCGCGTCTAAGACCTACAGAAGCCAGGGAGCAATGTGAGCAGTGCTGCCTGAGTTTAAATCATTCATTCAATTACTGTTGCACCTTTTATCTTTGTTTATTTAATTGTCCATATACATTCAATCATTGTTGATTCCACCTTTTTCTGCCCCCTTTTTTTTCTTTTACCATCTTCCTCTTCTGTCTTGTTAGCCAGACATTATTACATGCAGGGGTAGCTGCAATGCTCTAAGGGCTTCTAGGATTACCTGCTGCCTTCCTGCATATACGTATGTCAGAGCGCATTACCATCCAGCATCTTAACATTCTGCTATTAGATCAGCGTGAATGTGCTTTCAAATCACACAGCGAGATGGATCATGTTTAAACTCACAGGACCAAGCCCTTTTGTGGAGAGATTTTTTCGCCTTTCCTGTTTCTCTTTGCAGATGTTTGAGGTTTTTGAAAACAACAATGTGCTGTTTGGGTTGCCCTGTGTGGCACATTTGCTTCACTTGAAAGGTAATCATAGTTATTCAAACCCCCAACTGTGGAATTAGTCTTGGAAAAATGATTCAAAAGACATACAGTATCTAACACTATTCTTGACATGCCATGCCAAATGCCTTAAAAGGTTTGAAAACATCTTGTCCTCCTCTATCCTTCCCTCCCTCTTTAGCTGATGCACCCACCTTCTTTTTTTTGTTGTCCGCTAAACCTGTCACTTTGATGAGTTGTGTGCAATCATCCCAGGGGCCGTCGGGCTTTCACCAGGGCCTCCGTCCTTCCTGGTACAGTGCAGCCTTTGATGTGGTTCCTTCTTTAGCTCCATGCGGGCAGACCTTGGCTCTTGCTAGCTAAACCCAAAATCAGCTTCTCTGATGCCTTTTAACACCACATAATAACTTAATGTTGATCTTGGTGGAAGTAAGAAGCTGGACAGTGTTGCTAATGCTGAAATACTTTTGTGTTGTTATTTCAGAGGAAGGCATCATTGTGTTTAGTTGACCAACCACATGGCCAGCATCAGTGGACTAGTGATGGGCGGTGTAATAACTCACAGGCAGCTCCCGCTCTGCTACTGGCTCCGAGTCTCAGAAGCATGTTATGGACTATGTTAGGGTCCCGAAAACTACATTACTAAAATGTTGGGTTAGATTTTGGTGTGCTGTTTATTTTTGGACAATGGTAGTGATATAAATCCAGAATTTAGAATAACAACCACTGCAATTAAAGGCAAGCATTTGTGCCTGATTATATTAGATTCAACTTTGTTGTCATTGCAAGTACTACGTTTCAAGGCTTTATTGTCATGTGCACATTAGCTACATATGGCAATGAAAAACTTAAGTCACAGACTCCTCCAACAGTGCAACATGAATATATATAGGACATAGAACAAATAAAACAACCAAAGACAACAAAATGCAGATAGCATCTAACCTAAGAAGTGCAAAACAAGCAGATATTGCAGTGTTATTCATAGTATAATATAAATATATACATCTGGCAGATATAAACTGAACTATTTACACTTTGAACAGTACACACATTATAAACAGCAGTATGGAAATGTAACTATAAATCAGGTATAGAAATAGACAGTATAATACAGACACCATAGACAGAATGAATATGAATTTACTAATCAGATTAGTGTGGAAACATGTCACAAATTACAGAAAATAATCAAATCTAATCTTAAACTCTTGTCAGACAAACAGAAAGCACAATACAACACAATGAACTTTACACAAGTTATTTGTACCAGGTTATTATTATTAGAGACAACTACAAAGCACTAAATGGCTTAGGCTTTGACGGGCCCCGGGGCCAGCTGTGAGAGAGCGCCTCACTACTGCAGATGATTACAGCTTGCTATATGAACTGTGTCCTAATCCTGGTGGACAGCTGAAATTAAAGCCAGGTACGGCCCTCCGCCTTCCCAGAATTCCCTCTGATAAATCTACTCCCCTGCTGAGAAGAATCAGTTGTTTGTGAGGAAATGCATCTCCAGAAGAGTCTGCAGTCTGTAAAGATGAGGTATTTCTTTTAGCCAATCAGGGGACACTGATTAAACTAAAAGATTAATAGCATACACTGGTTCATTTGAATGGGATTTCTGCATTGTGCCCAGCATGGGTTTACAATTTTGGAATGACAAACTTGGTCAACTTAAATGAAAGCAGGCATTGTAGTGTGCATGTTTCCTGGCTTTGCAGACCTTGAATGCATAATATAGACTATTTTTCATAATCCTTTAATCATAGTCATAACAGAAGTCGCTTTTGCTCTAAAAAATAGAAGCTTCATTTCATCAAGTTACCTGGCCACATTTACCTCATGAATGAAGGTATCTTGTTGAGTTTCCTTATACTGTATGTCGCTTATCCTTTCAAAGAAAAAAATAATTGCAAATATGTTCAAGAGCTGTGTCATTAACTTGGATAAGGGGAGATGCGTATTCTATGATGAAAATATTAAGTTGAGGATGTATTAACATCGACAGTTTCCCCCCCCCTCTGAGGTTTGAATGAAACCACAGTTACCCAGGGCTTTTGTTGCTATGGGTGGGGAGGTAGAAAGGATTGAGAGCATCTTAAAGTAGTTATTAAAGATAACCTAGAAGAGCAGCCAACACATCTGAACAGTAATCTATAATTTAAGTACACTGATGTGTTAAAGAACGGGTGTGGCCTTAATAAGTAATTATGTGGTCCAATTTCAGATAATTAAAGGCTTTCTGCTATCTCTGTAAGTAGGGTTGTTAAAAGCCAACTTTGGTTTGATTTATAAAATGTACTTTGTATAATGAATGTTGTACCTAAAGTCTTTTAACTATTCTAGGCCATTATGTAGTGTATTATAACCTGAGAATAGCTAACTTGTCATTTGGGTTAAGCAAACAAGTTAAAGGGGCCCTATTGCTTTTTGGGGTTTTCCCTTTCCTGTAGTGTGTTTTATAGGTTTTTGTAAGTAAATGGTCTACAAAAGCTAAAATTCCAAACAAGAGGGAGTTTCTCTCCCACACTCTCCCCCCTGCCTCAAACGCCTCGATTGTAGTGCTTTTTTTAAACTTCCACAACATATTAGCCGCGTTCACACCAAGTACTTTGCCGTATTTAGTGCCGGCACTCAGAGCCCCGACACTTATGACCCCAGGGCATTTAGTACAGATCGCGTTCACACCGGAGTACTTTTCCCTGAGGGAAGATTACGCAAATGAGCCGCTGACGTCACTTCGTCTTCTTCTGCTTTGGGTTTACTGGCAGGCCGCAAACAACTTCACGGCGTATACTGCCACCCGGAGTCCCCGGCCGGAAGTCCCCGGAGTTGGGGACTGGCTTCAGTAGAAGCTGCTGGGACTCCCAGCAGCTTCTACTGAAGCCTTCCGAGTAAATCGCCAGAACGCCGACACCTCCTCATCTCCACTGCTCCCATGTTTTGTTTTTTGTTGCCATAAGTTAGTCTCTCTGCGTTTGTGCGCTGGGCGAATGCTAATGCTAATAATGCTAATGCGAGGATAATAAAATGGCGGCTCTACAAAACATTTCAGAGTTGTACGGGGCGCGGTTTGCAATTCGCCCAGCCAACCAGAACTGGGGCACTTTTTTCCCCCAGGAAAGTACGATCTCTCAGCAGGCACTAAAAATGGGGGTAAAAGTTCCCGAGATGTAGTGCTCTTTTTGGTGTGAACGCGACATAAGGGGTACTAACGGAACTAAACGCGAAAAGTACAGTGAAAAGTACTCCGGTGCAGGCGCGCCGGATTCATTTTAGAAGTGGGGGGGCCAAAAAAGTGCGTGTGTATGGCCCAATCCCAAACCACGCCCTACACCCTACCCCTACACACTCCCCCTCAGTGACGGAGTGAACTCCGTGGAGTGACACATGAGGCTCCCTCCTGTCAGATGGAGGGAGTAAATACAGCAGCAAGCTTTGGGACAAACTCCCCTCTCTCCGGCAGAAACAGGAAATGCCGTAACTGTATCAACGGTATCAAATCAGCATCTCTTTGACAAAAAATGTAAATTAATAACTAAAATAAAACTCCAAACATCTCTAATTGTGTTACTTTTTTGTAAAGCTCTTTTAGTTTTAAACCTGATGTTTATAAGCTTCTGTAAATATACACAACTTTATAATAAAATGCACACATTTACCTTTTTCTAGACTAAACACAGGTAGATCCTAAGTTAAAAACATATGAGGTTATCATGAGGTTGTTCACATCGCAGTTTATCAGTGAATGTTTGCTGGAAGCACAATAACTGCATGTTTTGCATTGCTTTTACATTTCAGTTAATATAGTGGTGAGAGACTCCCGATACATTAGATTTATAAGTTCATTAATTGTCTCATGATGCATATTTCCCGGTGAGCATGAAGCTCTTCAGAGTGGGGTTTTTCTCAGCTACGAGTTATTTTGGAAATTGCGCAATTGCTCCATCATTCCATCTCTTCTTTTTTCCTGCTCAATACGCTGTTGTTTGACAAGCTGTATGTTGACTGGTGTTTGACTGAAGAAAGCGCACTTTTTTTTAATACACTCTCTGTGGAAATGAGACTTTTCGTGGCTGTCCAGGAGGCTTGGGCACTTTTTCCAGTTATTAACTCCGGTATTAACAAAGCTATCTCCACATTTTGAGAAAGTTACAAGCCGTTTGACAGCAGCAAATCTGCATATTTCACAGAAGGCCCGTTTAGTGGTTTTGCAAAGAATTAACCACTCTCTGTTTTTGTACCATTCTGCGTTGAAGTACCTTTCTCTTTGCCCAAATAATCTAGCGGTCAGTTAGCTGCAGCTTTACCCGTCTCAATGTCTCGACAACAAACCTCCATGCAGTCGGAACCAGCCTGTTTCGGTTCAACGACGGCGGTGGCGGCGGTTTTGACAGTCTCTGCGGCCGCAGAGCTGCTGCTTTTGGGTTCATCTGGCTTCGCTGTTTCTATGATTGATGAAGGTCCAGGCTCCGGAGACGTGGATGTCAGGGATGTGACCTTCCAGTTGTTAATTTAAGTTTAGATTGACTGTATAGTTTCTTCTGCGCTGGTTCTTCTGACGTGTTTGCAAGTGTATATATTTTTTCTATCTAGGTTAACGGCTGACACACACAGAACAACGTGACAAATAAAGTAAACAACGTAACGAATAAACAAATCTAAGCTTTTTTTATTGGTTGTAATTTACATGGATACATTTGAATGGTGTGACAATGTCCTATTTGATTGGGTTAAAATGTACATATTCTTCCTGTTATGTCTGCCTGCTTTATTTTACCTAATGCAAAGTGACCTGCTCCATCGAAATCAGTCGCATTGACCCGAAGACACATTTTGAGTTGTATACACAGTTGGAAAGAGGAGATTCATAGCTTTCTAATGATATCAGGATTGTTGTTGTAGGCTACTCTAAATATTAAGCAAAATATGTCACATTATATAATGACTGTTACAGAGTCATCATTTTGAGAAAAAGGCCTTTAAAGTTTCCTCTTCTCTGGATCGATCTGATTGATTATTAGCGGAGCAAATGATCAAAATAGTACGAAGGGAAGATAGGGGAAGCCCGCGAGTTTGTGTGTGTATATACGTGTGTGTTTGTGTATTTTTGCGTTTGTGTGTATTGTGTTTGTTTCCCGGGGAAAACACTCACGAGAAACACCGGCTGCTCTTATGCCTGCAGTGACGTAAAGTTACTCCGTTGCTTGTAATTATGCCGTTACAAGCTTCAAAGTTGTATTTATCATCTGAATTTGCCAAAACAAGTTTAATATTCTGAAAGCCAAGACTTTGTTTATTTGAAATCAGATAAAAACAAACTGTAACGGACCCTGCCGTGTTATCTATGATTACTATACGCCTTACATTCATAATTTCAGCAGAGGGAGGGGAAGCGGCGCTGTGGAACAGCAGAGTGGCGAGTGAGAGCTTTACAAGCTTAAAAAATGCCTGTAGCTAATGAGATTGAATATAACAATCAAACATAACAAAATATACACAGCTATATCAGATCGCGTTTTAGATGCGACTTTAGAGTAGAGGGGAATTATTGAAACGGGATTTGTACAGTGTTCCACGGCATCCGCCGCTGCGAAAATGTGGGGCAGGGCTGAAAAGTGGGGGGCCAATGGCCCCCTGGCCCCCCCGCTTCCGGCGCCCTTGCTCCGGTGTGAACGCGGCTATTGATATCACTACGTAACACTTGCGCTTCTATTGGCTAGGCTCCGACACGTTGTACGTGATAGTTCAAGGGGCGGGGAACCTCTAAGCGGTTGACCAATAACAACAGAGCCGGTCAGCTAACCAATCAGTGCAGGCTGGGCTCTGGTTTCAGACAGAGGGTGAAAAGACTTGAGCAGCAGTGCATGTGAAATCTGTTAAAGGACTATTGTATTTTGAATGTGTGACTAGCTTCGCATATTAGCATAGTGTATTAAATTGGTTGTTAAATAAAAGTTATCCTTCGCCTCCCTTCATGTAGTTGCCATAATGTCTGTTTAACCGTTATTAGTAGAGTACAATTCAAACTCCAGTTTTTACGTAGGCCTACTGCATTTTGCCTCGGGCACCTCTTTAAGTTTTCAAACTCTCGCGCATGAGTGGTGAAGGTACCTGCCGGTGTGGCAGTGAGCTGGTTAAAGCAGCCGGTGAGGCTGTCCTATCAGTGGTCTACGGTGCAGTTCCAGCCCACCGCCTCCTGCCTCCGGAGAGAGCAGGGAGCCGGGGCTTGTGTGTGTGGCTGTTTGTCATTCTGGCAGGACACACTCCCACGAGAAACAGCCCGCTCTCCCCGATACTTCTTGTTGCCTTTTCGGGGTGCATTGTTTGTCTACCAGCGCTTGGGGATATTTCTACTAAAACCAAAGGACTCTTTAATTGTTTTTGGTTGTAACGAAGCGCCGCGTGCTGCAGACAACACCGTCGATAACCAGCGCAAAGCACCGGGAAACACAACACACGGTAGGATACTATGAGTATGCTCTTCACACGGCTTTTGCCTGCTCTTTATGTGCATTTTCTCCGGATTTAGATGACCGTTTTAGACGAGGAAGTCAAGGAGGCTGCAATGGGAGTGTGCGTTAACGTGTTCCAAAGTAGTGGGAACATCTAGATTCGCTATTTGTGTTCGTTTGGGTCCATGCACCTCCGTCGTAGAGCGTCAGTGTGTCTGTCCAAGTAGTTTGCCTGGAGCGGAGGAGACGGATGACAAAATGACTTTTCCCTTTAGCGTTTTCTGTATAGAACTGATGCATTGACTTTGTTTTTAGTAAAGTAAAAACTAGTTTGTAGCTCCAATATCCTCAATGCAATTAGCCACCAGTAGAAAGCTTGCTGTTTAACTTTTCCCACTTAAAACATCATAAGCATAATTTTCACAAGTTGCTGTTGCTTATCTTATCAACCTAATATAGGTAACGCACAGTTTGAAAGGTATTATGGGTTTACGTTCAATGAGATGTATAGCCAAACAAAATGTAAGCAGCTTTACAACCAATATTAAATTAACTCGTGTTTTCACCGGAATGACACTGATTTAAATATTAGTTGACAGGGTATTCGCTTTACCCGTTTGGAAGAGCTTTTACATTAACGTTTTTATTACTAGTCTTTAAAGCAGATGACGTACTTTTTTTTATACAGTACATTTGCAGCATTTCATTCCATTTTAACAATGTTAAATAGGAAGTTCCATAGTTTTTACAACTCATTATGAAACTAATTTAGTTGTCATTGTAATGATTGTGTAAGACTCCTGGGTTGATGGAATGATAAAGAAGAACGGCAGGTTGCCTCGCTGTGTTCACTTATTTTACTACAAGACTTCCCTGTAGCCTTGAGCCATCTACATCAAATTGGAATGTTTTACAGCCCAGCTGTGAAAAAGCACCCAGAGGGGGTCAAATATGTCCAAAATCTCTCCTGACAACCAGAAACATGACATAGAGAATGTGTCCTAGAGCTATGTCTGGCGTGTGAGTACCTAGCAGAGACGACTGTTGTTGTTTTTGGCGTTGTTATTATTATTATAAGAAGTGATGTGGTTATTAACCGTCTCTTGACTGATACGTGGTAATTACTGCCTATTAGCTTTAATTAAAGGGATGCAGGATGCCTTGCCTTGTGCTGCGCTGCTGCCTGTCGCCCTGGGTCTAACCATCTCTCACACCCCATAATCATAAACTTCAGATGAAAGACGGCAGAAGACGCGCCTCGTCATCACCTGCGTTAGTCCAAACCACGAACCCCGGTGGGAATCATTACACATGTTGGTTTTTGGTCTTGGTTTATTTAAAGGTTAAATAATCCTTTTTACCAAGGACTTATCTGGGTTTGAGGGGGGCTGAGTGTGGCTGTCATTACTGACACATGTAATCCCTTAAAGCTGCAGATATTAGGGTACAAATGCTCAGGATATGACACATAATCATTTTTATAAATCTATAGTTTGACCTGTTGGATAAACGGGAGTCATTGTTTAGGATTCAAGATCAGTACGTGTATCAAAGGTCAAAGTCAATCTGAACAACTGTATTTGTATATCTTGTGTGGTGGAATTTTGCTGCTAAATGCTTATGATGTATGGCTTTTCATTTCCGTAATTTCTCTGTAGTTGAAGTACATCAATCCAAATTGAATACATTCGTTACAAGATGAGGTAAACAAATTAGAAAGTAGGAGGGAATCCCTAATCCACCCAATAATACACTGCTTCTTTATTTCTTACTTGGTTGCTAGCATTACCTTCTTCTTTTCGGCTACAGTTTATTACTACCAGGTTGCACTGCTGCATTGCAAATTAGCTTTAATTCAGTTATTCTGGCGTCTCTTTGATCAAGAACAACTGCTACATTTCCTGCTTAAATAGATGATGCATATTTAGTGCCGTGCTTCCAGTGGTTCAGGGTGTAGCTTGGTCCAGCTGTCAGCTTTTATTTTGAAGGGAGACACAAGACCCTGCTTGTGTCCGCACAGTCTGCCCTAGATGTCTCACCTGCCTGTCAACGCTCAGCATACACACTCTCATGCGCATACACGGGCTAAATTCCTTCAGGCACAAACAGCCCAAAGCACACTCGGTTGCACATTTACACCGTTACGTAGGAACTGAACTGATGAATTATCTATATACACGCCATTCTTTTTTCTTACTTGATCTCCAGTAAGCCTTGGTGTTTCCATTCAAGACTCTTTAAGTCCTGACAGGCTCTTGACAGCTGTGGGAGCCAGACTAATGACTTCATCTGGGTTTCCCTCACTACTCTGCTATTCTGAGCTCTTTGGGCTCCGGAGTTATTCTTCCTTTCCCTCTCCTCCCCTTTTCTCAACCCCGTCCTCCCAGCCACCCCTGACCCAACGGGGCTGTCATGCTCAGGTTTCACCGCTCACTCATGTTGAGGTGTCACAGAGCGCTTTGGTCGCATCGGGAGAAACAGGCTAGTGTGATGTATAGTTAGGAGCTTACATTTTGCGGTGACCGTTTTTTCTGGGGTCATGGTTGGGGTGAAATGGAAACCCGCATGTGTGCATAGGTTGCTTGAAAGGGTAAGGTAAATAGTGATCAAATCAAGGTTGCAGTTTGGACATTAAAGTCATTTTGAAGTGGCTTCAGTCACAATGGTTTTGAGTGGATATTGTGAGAGGACAAAGCAATCATGTTACACAGTATATGGTGCGTTTTGAAGCTCTGCAGTAATCAGTTTAGGTCCACAGCATCTCAAACATTTTCCACGTCATCAACCTCCAGTCTAAGATTTATGTCTTGATGGAATCTCAGATAGTCTTGGCTCTTGATGCATCAAGAAAGAGTTATTAACAATAAGTGCTGTCGTTTACATATTTAGAAAGTAAGACACCAGTTGTCACGGCAGTATTGACAGCTGATCAGAATGTGAAATTCATACTGGGGGATTGTAATAGCATTATTGTGAACCAACACAAAATTCTGTAAGGATTAGCTTCTGAGTAGTGATTGAGGTCATACACTCGGCTTCTTCTTCCAAATGCAGGACATTTCTGCTCGATGTGGCCTTAACCTATGAGGCATGTTGCACTTCTGGCCACATGTCAGGCAGGTATTTGACCTTTGGCAGATTTGAAAACGTAGTTCTTGCATACTATAATTGTTCCACCCAGAATTGAGACGCTGGTCTTTTTGAAGAAACTGAAATAATAGTTGCATGCATATCTTTTCAATGCAATTACTCTTCAATGTGTCAAAGTAGTGGCTACCATAGTTTAATGCTTACTTATTTGGCCATTTTCAGGCTTCATTGACATTGACAGGTGAAACATGGAAAAAGAGATCAAAGGCTCCTCTTTATACTAGTACCCACACATCAGTTTGTATTAAAGAATCAAACCCTAGATATCAGCCATGTTTCCATACTCGTCTTTTTATGTGCATTTTGAAATATCTCATACAAAATGCGATTTGCACGAGGTTGGTCGGAACCCCTTGCGGTGAAAACAACCAGATTAGTTTTGTTTCCACGGTTACCTCCCCTGCTTACCCTCCATCGCTTAGCACAGCAGTCATATGATTGGTTGCATGTCGAAAGGTCAGCAACAATCGAGGACAAAGTTGAAATAATTTAGCGCAGCGCTCTGCGACTATTTCGACCGGTGCAAGCTTGTCACTAAATTTAGCTTAAGGAACTTACTTTAGGGTCTCCTAAGGTTGCCAGTGTCTTGGCCAAACAATCAAATTTGAGCAAACCGCAAAGACTAGCACATCAGCCAAATTCTTTGCTTGCATAAGAAAAAAAACATCTCTTCATTGTTGGTGTCAGTAGTCTACTCGCCATTTCAAAAAGGGTATTGGGAAGGCTATGACTGACAACATGCATGCTGCTGTAATAATACACTCATTGAATCAATGCGTACTTTGCTGAACATTTTCACACTTATTTTTTCAGACGGTAAGATGGGTTGGATGGGCGATTCGTTTTGTTTCCGGTGCACAATCGCTACTTCTTCTACGCTTGTTCACTGCGGAATTACAGCCATTGGTCAATTGTAGCATATACCGCCAACTTCTGACCGCTATGAATTATGTATATCATTAACCCCAAACCAGTTGATGGAAATGCCCAAATTCACATTTATCTTTTACGAAATGTCAAAAATGTATATAGATTGGCTTGATATCTGAATAAAACATGTCTAAAGTCTCTATCTGTCTGTCTTCGAGCCTTATAATATGATTATTTCCTCCTATCTTATATCAGGTTTCTTTCCAACATGAGTCTGAATTTTAGGCTCTGTTCCAACAACAGCGCCAACCTCAACCCTGCATTACCTGTGACACACAACTCAACCGCTTTTGAAGTGCGTCAAGCATATCATGGCACAAAGCTGCAGACACACATACTTTTCTTCCTCCTCACTCTTCCCCCTTCTCTGGTGAAATAGCACACAGAATCACATTTTCACATCGCGGTCTCCTGTGAGTTTTTTTTGTAACTCAAGCCGTACCACATATAGGGGCTGAAACTGTAGCATAACGTGAACCTTCTGTTTGTTCTCACTCTGTTGGAACAATCTTTTTAAGCCTCCAATGCAAGAGTGTCTCATGCTTTGTAATCTATACAAACACCAAAGATTTATGCCGGGTCGTAGTCATGCTTCATAAATCATATTGATCTGAAACGGCCCTTATTTGATGTTGGGACTCCAATAAGGAGACAGAAAACTTGTCCTGTTTGCCAAATATTTCAGTGGTGATTCAGAATACATCAAAAACTCCTTCCCATCTAACGCTTTTGAGCGTCTGTTTTACTTTCCTTTGTTTTGCAAGGCAGGATCAGCATGGGGGTTTTCAGTTACACTTACACTTTTCTTTGCATATATCAGCTGTTAAAAGTCACTTTGATCTTTATTAAGCTTTGTTTGATAAAGTTACTTTACATTTTGCAATATTCTGGTTTTCATTCATTAATCCTCGTACGCCACTGTCCGTATTGTAATTTTTAACAATGTATTGTTAAATATTTAAGTGCAATGTGCACATTACTTTGAGATGTACTTAAAGGTGGGGTAGGTAAGTTTGAGAAACCGGCTCGAGATCGCTAGAATTTGAAAATACACAACCGGAGAAAATCTGCCACTTCCTTACAGAGCCCCTCCTCCAACACACACGAACGCGCACATGACCAATGAGGGCACGAGATAAGTTTGTGCACAGATGGAAGGCTGACAGGCAGGTAGGCCATCCAGTTATTTTAGCCGGGCCGGCAAAAATAATTGGTCGTGCTTTTTACAGTACTACGGCTTCCACAGATGACATTTTTTTATGGATTTTTTGTCAAAGCACTTCAGATATTCATTGCTTTCGGGATGTTAAGAGCATTCCATGGAATATAACAAAAAGTGTATCTTGAGCCGGTTTCTCAAACTTACCTACCCCACCTTTAAATTCTAATATAATATGAAGATATTTATTTTAATTTAGTTTGTTTTTGCACTTTTTCTTGTTAAACTTCATATTGTTATTTACATGTTTTTATTTAAAAAAAAAAATTATATTTGAATTTTTATTCTAAAGTTAAAGCAACTTCAAAGCCACAAAACCTTATTTCTCACAAGGATAAATGGAGTATTCTGATTAATATGTTGTACTTAAATATTAAACCGTAATTAATTCGTAGACAAATCCTTGTTGAAAATGCTACTTTTGAGAAGTTACAGGCACCTCTTTGAATACAAGTTTTTGCATCTATAATGAGATTACAGTGTTTCCTCCGTTTGCAAAACAACTTCATTTGATGTTTTTTCTCACAATGTGTTTATGCTGTATCATAGTTTTCCTCCTGCAGTCTCTGCAGCAGATTCTTAATATGAAACAGCTTTCCTGATCACTTTCTGATTTTTTAAAACATTTTTTATTAGATTGTTCCCTTTAGAGATCCCTGTTGTAGTAGATTGATGTTCAGTTCACACGTTGTCAATACTAGATAAACATCATTCAACACCATTTGGATTCTCTCATAGAAGATTTTTGTGTCTCAATTCTCAGTTTGGAGCAGCAGTGTGTTCAATCTCAAAATGATTGCTCATTTGTTCTTGAAAACTGACAGTTAAAGGGCCGGAAAAAATAGATTGCGTATATTCACGTTTGCATCATTCTGTTTTTAAGGAATATTGTACTAGTTTAGGAAATATGCAAGGTAGAGCCAGAAGATTTGTTTTTAAATGTTGAAGTTAAAAGCATCAATCTGGTGCACTTTGAGAGCAACATTAGGAGATCTATGGATACATCTTTCAACACCCATATGAAACAGAACTGTAAGCAGATTTTCTTTATGGATATTTTACAAATCACTCACCTTTTAAACTCTATTCTTGTTTATTAATAACTTTTTTTTACTGTCATATAGTATTTCATAACTGTTTACATTATTCTCTTATTTTTTTATAATGATCATATAAAGATGTGCCTCTACCTCACTGGTTGGAGAAAAAGCTTCTTATATTCGTTGGCATAGCTAGCTAACCAGATGCTAATAACAACAAAGTGATTGACTGTATGATCAGTATGACAGATGAACAGATCGCCACTGGGCTTTCAACTAAAGACACAGCCACGCAAAAACTGCGGCATGTGTACAGCTCCTTATGGCTGCTGCAATTTGTGAAGTGGCGGAGCGGCGTTCTGGTGCTCTCCTGCAGAACTGCACCCCTGTCAGACGGGACATATACCACGTGATGACACGTTAGGCTCGTGTTGTGTTCAAGGACCCTGACCTAACCCAGGAAAAACAGGCACTCGCTTGTTTAATTTTTTTGCGGTCTAGATTTCATACATTTTTTCTTTTTTGCGTGTGTTTATAAATTACCTCGAGGGCCGTACCAAATGGTCTCGTGGGCCGTATACGGCCCGGGGGCCGGAGGTTCCCCACCCCTGAGCTAGCGAATCAGTGCATGAGAAGCGAAACGGTTGCTTGAGAATGTCTTCCACAAGCAACACTCCAATGGCTGATAGCTCCAGTACCGCACGAAACATGTTTTCGATGGACGAAAGTGAAAATGGAACGCACACGCTATTTGTTGTTTGTTTAGATCACGCAGTCTGTTCTTCTTCTCTGTCTTCCGGTTGTTGCCTCTTTTGAATGACGAATAGACAGTTCGTATGTGCTCGGCTGAAGTCTTTGCGGTGTGTTCCAGTGCGACACATGGCCAAGACGCAGGAGAACACGGCGACGCAACAGTCGGCGTCGGCGAGTTCTCTGGTGACTGCTTGGTGTGTCAGGGCCTTTAGCTTGTAATAAAATAAAGTGTACAGAGGACTATTTGTGATTTCACTTGTGTATATGAATTACTTGGTAGCAGTGCTTTACTGGCAACAACAAGCCTCCAAAAAGTTAGTGGAAGGGTATAACCAGCTCACCACTCCACATAACTTGTCATTTTATGTATGGTGGTTTTTGTGTGGATTTATCAAACAAGAATACAAGATTGTTTCAGCTTCAGACAGAGCCAGGCTGTTTCAAATTGCCTCCAGACTTTATGCTAAGCTTCCTATCTTTGGCATCTTCCTATTTAATGGAGTGCCTGAATAGAAGCCAGAAATATAGTCTGTGATTAGGAGCTGTGTTCCACATATTGTGGATCTCTCCATACATTTCTTCAGTAAATACCATACTTCTGAATGTTGAAATCTTGTAGCAATAACAGCGGTTGCCAACAAATGAGACAACTTAAAGTAATGTTGAACATAACTGCCTTTAGCTTAGCGGTGGTGATGTGCAGCTTTGAGAACGTAACATTAGCTTTTTATTTCAGATGATTGCAATTACAAATCAAAAACCAAAAGTGGTGTTTTATGTGGAGATTATCCTGCTGTAACAAATGTGCTATGTATCGTAAACGTGCGATTACCACAGATCTTATTTTCTACAATAATCAAAATTCCATTGGTATGTTTGTCGAGGGAGCCCTTACAAAGCTAACTTCCCTGTAGGCCCTCACAAACATGTCATCAGTGCACCACTCTATTGTGAAAATGTTTGCAAAATGTCATTGATTTATAATAAATATTAGGGATGCTCCGATCGATCGGCCGCCGATCAATATCGGCCGATATTCACTCTCTGCCGATCGATCGGTGCTCTCTATAAATGCCGATCGGGAGAGCCGATCACATGACGTAAAATACATGACACTTTTCTCTGTGTGCGGCCTCGCAAAAATGGCTTCACCAGTCTGGCAGTATTTTAAGGTGTCCGAAAAAGACAATAAAATAGCGGGATGCAACGTGTGTGAAGCAGAAATCCTGCAGCTCCACCCGCTGTGACGGACCGGTGAGCGGAGCAACACACACACTAAGAGTTAGACCTAACACACTTAGCTATTTTATCTACCTCTGGAACAAGCTAAACTAGTTATAAATATGATCAGTGAGCTGCATGAGACGATACTGACGGGCTGTCAGGAGAGAGAGAGGGGGAGAGAGAGAGGGAGAGAGAGGAAAAGAGAGCGCTTCCGCTCATTTTTCCCGTGTTATTATCCAAAGTTAATGTAAACTTGAATAATGTACTTCATTTGAATGTAATAATTATGTTGGTTGTTGTTTGTGGAAGTGCCAGTGAATGAGCCCCATTAACTGAGTTTTAAACATCACTTTAAATGGAAGATCCCCATAGCCCCCGCGAACTCGATCGGATCGGCGATCGGTATCGGCCGATACTGATTCCGGCGATCGGCCCCAAAATTGGCGATCGGAGCATCCCTAATAAATATTAACCACCTCACAATTGACATTCCTTTCTAACCCACTGTTTGGTCTGCCTAACAGATCCTTAACTTTTCTCTGTTTGTTTTTCTCCCCCAGAGGAGTGACCGTGTCCTTGCCAGGCCCGCTGGGAGAGGACCATGGCCCTGAGCGATGCCAGCGGCGACTCTGTGGCCCTGAGCAACGGAGGACACCATAATCTCAGCGCCAACGGAAACGGCAGCACACACAGCAGCGGCCAGGACCCTCTCACAGCCGCTGACTGCCTCACAGATGGAGACCAGGAGGTTGTAGTAAAGGACGGGGGGTGTAAAGTCCAGCAGAGATCACACGTGGTCCAGAGAACAAACAGACCCAGCCTGAATGGCGGCGTGGTCAAACAGAACAGCTCCCTGAGGAACCTTCCCCCATCCTCCCCCAAACGCCACGTCTCCTCCAGCCTGTCCCAGTCTTCCTCCTCCCACTCGCTGCAGCCCCCCCCCCTCTGCTGCCAGCACTGTCACTTCCACTCCCCCCTGTGCTGCCCCTGTGGACAGCAGGACTGCCCCCTCTTCCAGAACCCAGGCACAGGCCCAGGGTCCGGGACGGCTTCATCCTGCCCCTGCTGCCTCTCTGCCTGCACATACTCCCACCCCCATGCCCATCCTGCTCACCCGTCCTCCCCCCTCTGTCTCCAACACCTCCATCAGCAGCGCTGGCAGGAGCATCTCCAGAACCAGAAGCCTGGAATCAGGTAAGGGGGAGGCATAGGGTTTTGCGATGTCAATATTAAGTTCTATATAGATTAAATGTCAATGTATTCAAAATAATGACTTGGTATCTGTTAGCCAAACATTGCGTGCTATCGTTGTATTGGTACCCTGATCAGGAAACCCATTTAAAGACAGGGTTCCCGCGGGGTCCTAAAAAGTCTTACATTTGATAATCAGAATTTAAGGCCTTAAAAAGTCTTAAATATGATCGAAAAAATAAGAAAGGTCTTAAATATGATTTAGAAGGTCTTAAAAATTATCGGATTTGAAAGTTACTTCTGTGTTGCGATCGCGTCTAAATGTGTTTTGGGGGAAATGTCCGGGCTGCAAAGTAACCAGTACGGTAATAGCCTTTCAGTTCCCCCCAACAATTTGTATTGAAATAAATCAACATGGAACCAGTATACACTAACTTTGTTTCCCCAACCAAGCTTCAGCTAAACTCTGGTATCTTTGAATCTACTTACAAATAAATATGCTGAAGTGTAAGTTCAACCGTATTTGGTTGGAAAACATCGAATTTAGTGCTTGGTTGAAACCAGTGGAGGAGAACGTGTTTGAAGCCCGTTGCACCTTTTGCAAACAAAATTAGCGTTTGTTTTGCTAATGCAGCGTTAGCTAGTGCAGCATTAGCTAGTGCAGCAGCTCCCGCAACAACATCGGGGGACCTCCGGGTGACGTTTGGGTCTGCGTCAACCCTAAAAGCGGAGGTGCTGTGGACGCTAAATACCGTAGTTAAACACCAATCATACAACAGCATGAAGGCAGCAGAGCTCTGAATATAGCTCTTGTCACTCACTCACACACACACTCACACTAGGGCTGCACGATATTGGAAAAAACTGACATTGCGATATTTTCTTCCCCTGCGATATGAAAAAATACAGGAATTGAAGAATTCAACCATCCTTTCTTGAACTTTAATGCTATACAATTGGTATTTTTTTTAACGATATCAGGGCTCGAGCTTAAGGACGTCCCGTCGTCCCGGGGCCGAAAAAAATCGGGTCGGGGAGGATACAAATGAATTTTGGGACGAATTTGGGACGAGAGTTAAAATAAAAATACCCTGCTAACTCTACTACGAACGGCGATGAAAATGAAACTGACTGCACGTTTTGTGTAGCACACAGTTATTAAACCTCCTTGTCAACATAAACACACACAAAGCATTTAGCAACCCGCGAAATACACACACACAGTACGTAGCTACAGCTGTCAGCCAGCCGTACAGCTGTGATGTAACTACCATTTTTTTACTCCGGAGCGGTGCGGAGAAACGAAACTTAACTTATGAAGCAGCTTTTGACGGCGCGCTATGCATGGGGCACCCTAGAGGGGGTTTCCAGACATGTCATTGCAGCTGAGATGAGAACTCTCCATCGCATTTAGTCCTTAGCAATATGCTGCGCCTCTCCCCATGTAGGGATGGGTACCGAGCCCCGGTATTAAACGGGCCCCGGGCCGGAATTATTAAAGACAGTGGTACCAACAGTGGTCTTTTTATCGGTACTGGAGACATTTAAAACATATATGTCATATGTATTATTGCTACATGAACATTATATTGCAGTTTTAGTTTCGCCAACTCCGTTTCTAATATGCAATAAGACTACAAAATGCGTCTATGATGTATTTTCGATCTTATTTTCGATCTTTCCAATCCAGACGAGAGAGCTCTCTCTCCCGTCTGTGTGCGAGGGGGCGGGGCAGTTTGTAAAGGTCTCCTGACTGTGTTACAGACTGTCATCCTGGTTAGTGGTTACTCTGGGTTCTGTCTTCAGGACAGAGTGTTGGATTTTTTTGTTAATTGGATGGGACTTGATTGGATTCAATATTAGAGTAACTTTCTCGCTTGTGTGTTTTTTTTAAATATATTTGGCCTTTGTTTATGTGTTTGACTGATTTACTCAAATAAAAAGGTTGATGAATTATCATCTAATGATTTGTATGATGTTTTATTTATGTTAAAGGTCACTTTGACCCTACAGTCCCCTACAGACTGAACCACTGCCGCCAGAAATGTTCATGTCCTTGTATCATATGTCGATGCATACAAACAATCAAGGTCATGTCCATGTATCGTACGATAAGTCGATAAAATCATTATGGGGACAGGTCTAGTTTTGTGTTGTAGGACAGGTTGGGGTTTGTTTTTTTCTAGTGTGTGTTCCCCTAAGTGGCTTCCTCGTTCTTACATACTTCCACTTCCAGAGAATGTATACATGTGTGCACCCAGTGTACAAATCAGTGTGTTTGCTTGTATGTGTGTGGATGATTGTGTATTCATTGACTCTCCTGATGTTAGTCTGGAATGCAGCAGGAGTGGGTCACGGTTGTTTGGTGCTAGGATACAAATGGGCAATACTTTGGACAAAATACAGGAAGGTTATTTTACCAAAAATGTTCTCCAAATAGAGGTCTGTCATGGTATTTATACCAGTAATGTCTACCCCAGCATGTTGGCAGAATGAGAGCAAATGCAACTTATCACTGACTGATGGAAGCCTTTTGAGGTTTTGTCAGTTGTCATGGCACATACCACAGTTTGAGCCCTGAGTCTGGAGACTTCAGGATGAGGGTAAAGCTGCAAACTTGTTGACACACTATACAAATGTTGGGAGCATGACTTGAGTAGGAAACCACACTTCAAACTGTTTGTGCCAGATCTGAATTATACCCTTAAGCTCCCTTTTTATGTCCACTATATTGTGTGTGTTTGTCTGTAGGCTGTAAGGGCTTGTGGGTCCTTTTAACCCTTATCAATGTGCACTTACAACTCAATTAAATTGAACTCAGGTTTCTTTAAAAGCACCCTATTCTGCTCATTTTCAGGTTCATATTAGTATTAAGTGTCTCTACTGTGACATGTTTCCATGCTTTAATGTTCAACCTTTGATATGGCTTGTGTTTACTAGACCCTCCTGGCTGCGGGGATGCAAACAGCCAAGGTAAAGTTTATCCACAACAGGAGACAGGAATTTAGCATGTTATTTGTCTATACCTGCACACAAGCAGACTCATGGCAACCAGTCAAAGCAGAATGTTGGCATTCAACTCCTTTGTTGGCAAACTCCTTTTTCTGTCCTCAAGTGATCCATCTTTAGAGAGGTGGTTCTTTCCCTTTACACAAAAGCCACAGGCCTTCCACCGCATTTCAAACTGAACCATTTAATGCCTCGCATAATCATTTGCATAATCCTATATTTACCTTCTCCACAGAGGCGGGGTGGGCAAGTAATTATTTACTCATATCAGCTCCTTTATGGGAGCATCTCGTTGCGGGGAATCTGATTTGCATGAGGCTTTATTTCTGCTTCCCGACATGGAATTTTCCTCGCCAGAATTAAGTTGGATCTCCCCCTCATCATTTTCATTAGAAAGAGGGCCGTTGTGGGTGGCGGTGAAAGCTGAGGTTTGTGAAGCCGCAGTGGGAACGTACACGGAACCTGGTGTGCGCAGATGAAACCCTGGGTGGGCACTGAGAGGCAAAACAGGATTATGTTGCAGGCATTTAGACGCATTCACTCCCGGTTATTCCTCCTCCTTCATATTTTCTGTTTTCCTATTAACACTCTTTCTTTCTTCATCTCTGTCCCTCCTCCTCCTCCTCCCCCCTCCCCCGTCTCTTGTTCAACATGAGAATGGGGAGCAGATGTGGCGTTTTGCGTCTCTAATGTTGAACCACTCTCTTATTTACCAAACAGGTCCCTCTTGTTCGGCGATGACAGGTTTGAATTACAGGGCCTGGGTTTCCTCCAAGACTGCATCCACGACCCCCCCGCCACCCCCCTTTCCTGTACTGTGTGTGTGTGTGTGTGTGTGTGTGTGTGTGTGTGTGTGTGTGTGTGTGTGTGTGTGTGTGTGTGTGTGTGTGTGTGTGGTGTGTGTGTGTGTGTGTGTGTGTGTGTGTGTGTGTGTGTGTGTGTGTGTGTGTGTGTGTGTGTGTGTGTGTGTGTGTGTGTGTGTGTGTGTGTGTGTGTGTGTGTGTGTGTGTGTGTGTGTGTGTGTGTGTGTGTGTGTGTGTGTGTGTGTGTGTGTGTGTTGTGTGTGTGTGTGTGTGTGTGTGTGTGTGTGTGTGTGTGTGTGTGTGTGTGTGTGTTTGTGTGTGTGTGTGTGTGTGTGTGATTTGCTAAACGCCATACTAACACATTAACCAAGATACTGTATATTCCTCCATCATCTGTGGTGTTTGTAGTCAGACAAGATGGTGTCAGCTATCAGTTGGATCTGCCTCAGTGGCTGTGATCTGCCCGATTAGCCGAGGGATTACATCTGCGATCACACACAAACCTCACACACACTGATAAGGTGTAACTTTAGCTCTTCGGGGAGACCTTTTAATGCGGGGATTTTTATGCCCCTGTTCTCGGCTTCACAAATCCATTTACCCAGATTAGCTTGTACTTTGTTTCCTAATGTTTCTATTTTGAGAAGATCAAAGCCTTTGGGGTGTTATCTACGTATGAAATAAAGCAAAGCTTTGAAGAAAGGCAAGACACAACTCAGCACTTTCTGCAGAGGGAGTAAAAAAAAAACGATGGGTCTGTTAAAAGTATTAGGACCATGTCTGTGTTTTCGCTGTAAGATGATCTTTTACAGACATTTTATGTGTATTATTTAAGATCGGACGGAAACAGTGTGTCCTTGGGATGTCAGCTGTTTGGCCCCGGTCAGTTTAGTGTGTGCCAGCAGGTTTAAAGGCTTCAGGTGAAAGCCCTTTAGACAAGACTTGGGGGGAAGAAATGAGTTGTGGCTGCTCCTTTTGAGAAATTCTCCCAATGAATGTCTTTTACACTTAAATGACATCATGAAGTAGATTTTAGTTTTATTGATGTATCTGTGCTTGGCTTGACATATTGTTCAGTTGAAAACGTAAAAATGGTGGAGGTCGTATCCATATATAGTCTGAAAAGTGGATACAGTAAAGTCCTTAGCACTTATGTCCATCTATCATTTGGTAGGGGATATCATAAAAATGATTAGGATCAGGTCCGAATACTGCACTATTATTTGATAGTTGTACAAAGACTAGTTGTGTCTTTTAGGACAGCTTGTATGTGTGTGCATTACATTTACAAATATGTTGTTTGATTGTGTTTTTTGTTTGTGTGGGAATTGTGTATCTCCCCTCAATATAGTTACATTTCAGTATCCATTCTTGTAGGAAGTAGTAGTTTTATTCCTGTCTCTTTTTGGCTTTTTGGAAGACTATGGCTAGTTGCGCAGAGCCCAGCGCATGCAGCCCTAAAGTGTCCATCTGGAGTCAAGTATGCACACTCAGACCACTGCTACAGTCTCAAGGCTTTACTCGGGTGTCTGTGAGTGCACACTTATGGTAGATGCAGGCCAGAGGGAGAACTGTATTTAGGGCAAACATTGTGTAGCTTCAGGGCACCTGAGTTCCTGCTAACCTGCTCCTACCTGCACCGCTGACCTGCAGCAGCCACCAAACTGCTCACTGACACTCAACCATCCGGGGTCAGGTCGAGTATTTAACCCCCCCACCCCCTCGCTCACACTCTGCTCTCCTGGGGCGAAATGTTTCTACCCTCTTCCCCGATGCCTCTCGCAACAGCTCTTGTTGTTTATGGCAACCACAAGTTTGGTTTAGATTCATGCCTTGTCAGATAGCAAGAATTCCCATCTCCCCCTCCCCTCCGACGCCCACTCAGGAAAGGTCAGCTTTTATTATCTCCAGCAAGTATGAATTTAAAAGTTTGGTTGCTATGACGGACCAGGGGAAAATGCATTAAAACATGACAACTCAACTAGTAGAGCATTCATCATGTGTTATTCAGCAACTTTTGATCAGATGGTTGTATCCAGAGTCTGAACATGTTTGGTGGACTGCACAGTGTTGACCTGTCTGAGCTTCATTGCTTTCATTTCTTGTTTGCCAAAATTCCAGATTTGTGTTTGTCTTTCCTTTTTGTTGTACCTCCTTTCTTTTGTCTCCCTCGTTGTCTCGCTCTCTGTCAGACAGCTGCAAGCCTGAACCAGCAACAGTTTGTCTGAAAGTGATCTGTGTGCTGAGCTCCGTGTTGGAGGGTGTCAGCTTGACAAGGCTTTGCACATTATAAAGAATAACAAGCGTTTGCAACGCCTTGTGGTCGGGCATATTGGCTTGTTTCTCAATCGTCTACATTTGTCTTTAAAATAATTCCCCAAATTCCCAATGTAGTTCCTTTTTTATCAGAAATGTTCTACACTTGTTTGGCTATCACAAACAAGAGTTGTTTATCACGATAATAATGGTTAGATAATTTATAATAGAATTAGGGCTGTAACCAGCGGTTAGTTCATCAATCAATTGATTATTATCATACGTGTGTTATCAACGTGATAACTATAATTATTTGAACCTGTATTTTGTGACACTCGTATTACTACACAAGTTATATGTTGAAACAAGACGGTACAAATGCAGATGAATTAAAACGGTAATCTGGGTATTTTCCTCATTGTCATTTTACGCAGAAAAGGTTCAGTTAAAGGCCCCAGTTACAGGGTGCTAATATCAGCTAAATGAGATGATACAATCTGTAAAAAGGATGTGTTAATATGTCTGTGTATATCTTGTGGCTCCAGGGGCTTATGTGCAGGCTCTGTGATGGATGGAGAGATTTACTGACATCCTGCGTGTCCAATCCTCTCTGCACTGAAAGGGAACACTTGAGCTACAAGGTTAGCCCGGGGTAAATGTGTGATGATGTCTGCAGGGACAGCTGGTATTTCATGGTCTTTCGTTGAGTTACATCAGCTCAGCTCACATTTAGTGTTCTGTTGGAGCGTGAAGGAAGCTGTGATCTGTGGCACCATGGCAAAGAAGACATCATGAGAGCTAATGGGCTGATGCTCAGGGAGTAGATGTTCGATTGGTGGTTCTATCAACAGCAAAGATCCCCATGTGTCCTTGGGCAAGATACTTAACCCCAAATTACTCCCGGTAACATAGTTTGTGAATGTGTGTGTATGTTAGTCTCTCAGAGCAAATGGCACCTTGTATAAATGGATGTTAAGCCGATTTTTAGAAACTTTTTTAATTGTGCAATGTTGACATCCATGTTTACTAGCTTGCAGTCTACATATTCTCTACCCTGGCAGACATATTGCTACATGTCTCGACGTAACCTACTTCGATTTTTTTTGTAAATGAAACCAATCGCATACTTGGTATACTGGGCATAGACGGTTACAAATTGAAAACTTGCTATCTAAGCTAGCTCGCACTTGCTTTTAGTATGGGAACAGCACCTAGCCAAGGCAGGCCTTGCACATCCCCAGTTCAACCCTCTCGCCCAGAAATGGTCCCTTCTAGCTTAAAAAAACCAAGATGGCAACAGCCAAAACACACACTTAAGGCTTTCATCTTGGTTTTTGACTGCCATCATCTTTTTGGAACCAGAAGAGACGAGGGGGGTTGGAGCTAAGTACAAACAAACACTGACCACGATATTTATAGTCAATCAAAATGTTACAATTAACTTCCATGAAGATATATTAGTTAAAGGTAGGGTAGGTAAGTTTGAGAAACCTGCTAGAGATACACTTTTTGTTATATTCCATGGAATGCTCTTAACATCCCGATAGCAATGTTAAGTGCTTTGACAAAAGATCCATAAAAAAAATGTCATCTGTGGAAGCCGTAGTACTGTAAAAAGCACGACCAATCATTTTAGCCGGCCCGGCTAAAATAACTGGATGGCCTACCTGCCTGTCAGCCTTCCATCTGTGCACAAACTTATCTCGTGCCCTCATTGTTCATGTGCGCGTTCGTGTGTGTTGGAGGAGGGGCTCTGTAAGGAAGTGGCAGATTTTCTCCGGTTGTGTATTTTCAAATTCTAGCGATCTCGAGCCGGTTTCTCAAACTTACCTACCCTACCTTTAATTTTAGTGCTTCTAGTTATCAAAAACTTGAAATCAGGATATTGTTGGGCTTTAGGTTGTGTGTAGTTGTGTAGAGATAATGGTCTGGTTGTGAAATGTGAGGTCAGTTGAAGCAGCTGGTGCTGTAACTGAGGCCGGCCAAGAGATATGAGCAGAAAACTGAGGGAGGGAGAGAGTGAAACAGATGAGTCTGATAGTTCTCACTCTTTAGATTTTCAGAACACTTTTCTGGCCTTCTTAATTCAGGCTGTCCCCGTTTAAGACCTGTCTTAAAGCCTTCTGCTTCTTTTCTTTTTCACCTCACTCCCGGTTTCCCCGCTCTCTTTCTTCCTTCTTTACCACCATTTTAATCTCTCCCTGTACCCCCCCAGTCTTATGGTATAGTTCCCTAGTATGAAGTAAAGCCCATAAAGATAGCCATCCCAGATCAAAGGCCCACGCTGTCCCATAAAGCAGGATCAAAGCCTGATGTGAGCAGGACATTGTCATAACTTCTCATAAGCTGGCTGAGCAGCTCGCCAGCTCTCAGCTGGATAAAGATGGTTCACTGGCTGCTGGAGATCCCGTAGCCCTTTGAAAGGGATAAACTACTACATGTGTTCAGACTGCGGCAAAATGGATTTAAGTCTGTAGGGCTTTGTTTTCTTTGATCAGTTTGAGGTGTACTTTATAGACTAGCTAGATGTTGCTCTAAATTGTAATTGGTGAAGATCATCATTATTAAAAGACATTTGTTGATTTATAACGCAAACATTTTCAATCACAAGTCTTTAAGTCGTGGCATCCTATTTGTAGAGGCGAGGCTCATCTGTCAACAACAGGAGCTGTCTGTCGTTGTGGCAGCAGCAGGCTTACAGATAAATGAGCAATGGCAAATTGAAAAAAAAAGTGGACGGGTGCGAACAAGCCTCTACTCTTTATTCCAAATGATCTTACCATAAACATCATCACCAGACTGCACTAACCTCTCCCACTGTACCAAATGCAAATCAGTCAGTCAGTTGGGGAATTAGCGGCTCTCTAAATGCTGCTGTGGGAATCCCCAGATGTTCTCAGGAGTGTCTTTTTAAAGTGTGAAAAAAAAGTTGTTCATCTATTTGTTTATGTTGCTAGGGTATGAATCAGTGTTTCCGCCAGACCAGGGCTGAGAGGGGCGTCCACCCCGAGAGCGGGGGGGGGGTGGGTGGGTGTGACGTCACGTGACTTGAATTTTGAATTGAGCCGTCCCTTATAGATACTATATCTTTACGTATTAGTGATGGGAATTCCGGCTCTTTTTAGTGAGCCGGATCATTTGGCTCGGCTCACTAATGGCACATTTCCACCATGACGCGGAGCGCGGTTTCGTGCCGGGCCCGTTTTTGGTTGCGTTTCCACTATGCCTAGTTCCGGCCCGGGGCTACTTTTTCACCTTTTTTCTGGCCCGACAAAATCGTGGTTCTATCGGGGCCAACAAACAGGGCTGAGTCGGGCTGAGTATGCTAAACTAGAGAGAGCATCGCTGGCAAGGGGGCTACAACTACAACAAGATGGACATATTTGACCGTGATTTAATTGTAATACACGTTTCAAAATGATCCCGAAGTAACAACATACTGATACCGGTTAGTAAAAACCATGAATTAATGCTTTGACAAGTCTGCAGACAGACGGCAGGCGAAAAAGCTTTTAAAATGTGTGTTGTCTAAATGGAGATCGGCTAAGCTAACGCAATATATATATATATATATAACTCTTCTTATGGCGTTTTTTTTTTTCTTTTTCAAATGACGGCAAGACGCCCCCCTGGCGGAAACGCTGGTATGAATACATACAGTATAAACTGTGCCAATGGGAGAGATAATTATATTGTTTGCATACTTGTGCGTAAAGAGAAAACAGAAAGAAGTTCCTTAAAGATGTTAAGGCTACTTTTACGGTACCCTTAATAACATTTGATCAAATTTAGAAAAAAACAATTGCACTTTTCTGCGCTTTGTTTTCCTCCCCTGCACTTTGTAAACCTCTGCTCGGAATTTTCCAGACCCCTCCACCCCCAGTACTCTTCCTTCCTATCACACAGGGGAGGACAGGTTTCACCAGGCTATCATCATTAGGGCTTCTAGCCTCAGGGCCTCTAGCCTCAGGGCCTATCTGGGGCCAGGACTGCTCAGTCAACCTGGTCCAAAAAGCATCTAATGTCTCCTTTGTATTTTAATGATTTCTGCTCAATGGCCGTTGTTTTGTGCCCGTCGGACTTCTCTTTTAGCGAGAGGTATTAACAGATGCCCATGGGAGGAAGTGGAGGTTCTTTGGTGCAGCCGCAGGTGAAAACCATTGGTTCCACTTCTGGAGGTCTCTGCTGTTCTCAATGGCCACACATAACCACTTAAAGTTGGCTAGCTTACAGCTCCACTCAACCATGCAGTGTAGGGTTGGCGGGTTAAGAAGTTTCTAGATTCATGTTTTCTGGCCAGGACCATTCAACCATCTGGAACTGGCATTTCTGCTCACACTGCCCTCCAGTTATAGACCCTACTTTGCCCTGTAGTAGAAAAACACGTAAATGGCTATAGTTTTTATAGCATATGATCTTAAATGCTGTTTTTCCTCCTCTTAAAAGAGAATCTTGTAATGTTTCTGCACCATGTGCTGGGCTCTGGCTTTGTGAGGCGAGGAGCAGCCCTGATGAAGTCGTCACACTGACTGACAGCCTATAACTATTGGCTACAGTGCTGAAATCCTGTATGCCTGGAATTTCTGCGCGCCCATATTTCACCTCCAAGAATTCAGGGGAATGGCAGATGCAGCCAGAAAGGGCCACGCTCACCACTGGATACACACATGCACACACATTGACTTCCATTGTACTGCTTCAGAATAAATATAGAAATAAAAAAAGCTGGAACATTAAAAGTGGGGTAGGTAATTTTGGAGAAACCGGCTCGAGATCGCTAGAATTTGAAAATACACAGCCGGAACAAATCTGCCACTTCCTTACAGAGCTCCTCCTCCAACACACACGAACGCGCACATGACCAATGAGGGCACGAGATAAGTTTGTGCACAGATGGAAGGCTGACAGGCAGGTAGGCCATCCAGTTATTTTAGCCGGGCCGGCTAAAATGATTGGTCGTACTTTTTACAGTACTACGGCTTCCACAGATGACATTTTTTAATGGATTTTTTGTCAAAGCACTTAAGATATTCATTGCTATCGGGATGTTAAGAGCATTCCATGGAATATAACACAAAGTGTATCTCGAGCCGGTTTCTCAAACTTACCTACCTTTAAGTCAATTTATCGATAAGGGGATTGACTAAAAAATGTTCTTCTTCTGAAAACATGCACTTTGAACTTTGCTAGCCAAACAAAATGCATTGAACACGTTATTAATAAATATAAGAACTCTCCTTAATTAGAACACATTTAGTTTTACTACTTAAAAAATAGCCCTACTTAAAATATATTCAAAACCATATTCAAATAAAAACCAGGATTAAAGGCAACATTTTACAGTCATCAATTGGACAAAAATATAAGTAAAATATGGTCACATACTGTATCATATGTATAGAAGCTCATTGTCTAAATAGTAACATGAAACATCCAGTCATTGATTGTATATAAAAGTCCACAAGAACACACATTAAAGGAAAGTCCCTCTACATAGCAGTTACTACACTCACGTTGCCTTGAAGTGCCCCATGTCTCTGGCTCTGTGGTGATAATGAGAGGAGAGTGTCCCCAGCTGACCTCCATTTAACCTCTGTGTTTAAAGAGCACAGGCCTGTACAGGAGTTTATTGGAGGCCTGTTGGAAACGTGATGCCCTGTGAATCCCACTGTTACTCATGAACCTCTAGCTGCTCTGTAACGTCTTATCAACACGCTTCTCTGCTAATGCAACATTCACCCTTAGATTTCCTCAGAGAAAAACCTATTTTACATTTTCTTTGGACATTTTAGTTGTCACATTTGTGGGGGTAAAACTCTCCGATCAACAGAAGTGCGTTGAAGAACTTATAGAAAACATTTAGATACAAGAAGCCTCAACTTTATAACACTTCTTTTGTCAAATATGTCTCTTATTTATTGGGTTATAGGTATAAAAGATTTTACACTATCTGATTTGATCACTTTTTACAGAAACGCTGCTCTACTAAACTCATCCTTATTCACTTTCAGGCTTTTTTGTTGGCATGCTAAACAAGCTACTCGAAAGGCCCTATTTAGACTTTACTGTCTGCATACTGTAGGAATATAGGAAACTTTAAAAGTATATTCAAACATTATACTTGTTTATTGAACTGTCACTGCCTCAAACGCTGATTTAGTTTTACCCCCTATGTGCCTCCAACATTTACAGTGTCATTAATGTCATCCTAGCATACACTCGGGCTCTCCGAGTGAGTGTTAATACCCCTCTCTGTACGCTGGTTTAACCATAAGAGAATTATATAAATATACACACAAGGCTACTTTTCAGCCACACTGCGGTGTATTTGTGCCTAACCAGTGTCATGATGTCATCTGAAGGGGGGGTGCTGGGAGTCTGGACCTATTTCATGGCTTGGTCGAGCCTCTAATTGTGTGCAGCGTTCCAGCGAGGCACTAATCAGGGCGAGGCGGCCGGCAGCCTGACGGGTGACACTAATTGCTCCTGCTCCGACCTGAAGGCCTTGTTCGCCAAGTATTTACCCGCCCGTCTGTTGACAGTTAGCCCCCCCCAGCCCCCTACCTACTCCTGACTCTGAACCCTTGCGGCACACATACACACTCCTTTACAACAACACACACCTTACAGACTCATGCACATTTATTGGCAAACAGAGGTGGAAGAAGTGATCCAAAAGTATAAATATAAAAATGTAGCAAAACTAAGAGAAGTTATCATGCAGAATGGCGCATTTCAGAATTATATATATATTAATGTATTTCACAGTCAAAATATTGTGTTTTATACAAGCTATACCTCCGTTTCACTCGTCACCCCTAAGGGTTTGTCTAATACCTGGAACAACCATTACCAACAACAACAACTCCATATATTTTAATATTCGTTCTATATATTGTAGAACAACTTTCAATTTTTTTTCTTTATCTTCTTACTTTATATAAACATTTGTATTTTATATTTTTTTACATATTAATATAAATTTTAAGGTTTATATTAATTATTTTGTATTATTAGTTATTTTTTTACATCACATATTTTACTTTAATTTCTAATGTTTATATACATATTTGTATTCTTTAAAAAAAAAGTTTATATCCCTTTTTTCATTCTAAAATGGAACAACCAAACCCAATATCACTCGAGATAAATAAAGTATTTTGATTCTGATACCATCCCATAAAGTTCCTTTGCAATGCAAACACTGTTCACTACTCCAGTTATTAGGACCAACCAAGATAGGTCTATTGGTCCATTCAAAACAATTCTCCCTATACAGCAGAGAGTTGAAGCAGTATAAATATCTGGGGTATTATACCAGCACGTGTGTGTTGAAACGGGGCTACACACAGCCAGCTCACCTTCACACACACTCCGTGGCCCTCTGTCAGCACAGTGCTGAGTGAGCGGCCGGCGGGCTGTGTTTACCTTATTAATTAGCCCAGTGATCCTGAAACACTCTCCCCATGGTAAATAGAATAACACTGAAAGGTTATTCAGGGGAGGAGAGGGAAGGAAAATAAGAAGGGGAGGGGGGGGGGGCCAGAAGCCGGAGAGAGACTGCAAGTTTGTTTTCGAGGCGTCATGAGTAGAAGAGATCACAGAGTCGGGGAGGAAACCCGAGGCGGTGGGTTGTCATCCTGCTGAATTTAGAGCCTCTGTGATCATCAGTCAACACTACTTCTCTGTTGCTCACTGCCAACCACGTTTTTTTTACCCTTTTTTTCAATGCGCTTCAGGTCATGTAAGTTGTTTCTTTCTCTGTTTTTTTTACTTAAACAACAAATAGAAGTCTCAGGGAATGATCACATTGCCAGATCTTGAATTCATCTCCCAAGATCGCTAGGAAAAGGTTGCCTGAGTTTTACGACAACGTCCTAAATTATTGCTAGTGACTTGACGTATTCTCGATCTATTCATCTTTGTCGTGTCTGTGGCCAAATGGCCTGCTCAGGTATGCCGCACGTCTTTCCAATTGGCAGAAATGGATTCAGATCGGAGACCAAAACTCAAAACAGACCTTCAGTAGACAAATAGATATGCCTGACAGCGCTTTTACAAATCCGTTCCAACTATTTCCAATAACTCGTCTCCTCCTTTTCGGGCCATATCTGTGTCCTGGGGTCTGCAGTTCAAGGCCATACATGGGAAGCCAAGAGACAGAGCACAGGAAAAAGAATAACATTAGCAAAACAGAATTTCCCCTTGGCTACTAGTCCCAACGAGGGCAGGGGAAATGTGCTTTTCATTAGGCAATGCTGGTTTAAACCAGGTGGAAGGTCAATTTATAGTGAAGGGAGAGTCCGCCTTACGGGAGAAGGCAGTCATATTAATATAATCAAGAATAGTTCAATATTTTAGAGCAAAAACTAAAAACAGAATCTCATCTATAACTTGTGTACTTTAAAGATAGTGAAGTACGTTCAATTGCACTTCTATTTGGAGCTTTAAACCTTGCCTTCCATCCGCTGTCATATAAATGTCCGGTAAAACTACCAAAGGGATTTACAGCCTTCCTACAACCCCACTCAACCGTTGAGCAAAATTCCTCACCAATCGCTCCAGTTAATTTGTGCCTCCCATTACCAGTAATTATAACATTCCGCAGATTTGACTTTAACGGAAAAACAGGGCAGAAATACGACAACAACCTTTTTGGGACCTCTGGCCAGACTTTGTTAAATCACAGCACTAATGGCCGGAGCACTAATGACCTCAAAACTCACTTCCTGTTCCTCTGGCGGGGTAATTTCAGGACGCTATTTCTATAGTAGGGAAGGGTATTAGCGCCAGGCATGAGGGGATGAAATTGCACGGGTCATTTTAATTTAATTTGGCAAGAATAAAAAAAGAGATGTAGAAACATTATTAGGTTGATATATGAAGTGCAACTTTAAATTGAAGTTCAAGTTAATTATCAACATTTCGACTTTTGACTTGATGTTTTAACTTTATTCTATAAGTGCAAAGAAATTCTCCCAACAATTAAAAAACTCTGCTGAAAAATAGCCTTTATTCTTTATAAATGTACACTTAATTAACAACATTTTAATATGATTATTGTCATTAAAAAAACATATATTTAAACATATTTACTACATTCTCAAAATGCAAAAAATAAAAATTCTTCTTTTTCTTATGCATGGCAATACTCAAAGAACAACTTTATACTCAAAAATCAGACTTCATTATCAACATTTTGACTTTATTCTTGCAATGTTGGATTTTCTCTCAAAGTGCAAAAAAAGTAACAAAATGTTTTTAAAATGTCCTATGATTATTTTTTGAATGCCTAGCAATACAGAAAGATTGACTTTATTCACTCAATTTCGACTTTTTCTCATTATTTTAAAATGTCCTATTTATTTTTATCTTAGGCACAGCAATTTATTAAGTCAGGGCTTTTAAAACAGACCATTTATTTGTACGATACAATTCATTTGGCAGAATCTACAACAGGGATGGGTGGGTCTGCATGAGTTTGTCAGCCCTGCCTAACTCATTAGCATATTCAGGACATCACACTATGTACTTGCTGTATGCGCTCTCCTCCCTCTCAATTCTCTCCACACACACCAGGTCTCATATCCCCCTGACCCTTAAGCCCACATTACTTATCTCCTTCAGCCCTGCTGTGATCAGGTGGCCGTATCTGATTCTCCCCCTTCCTCTCCGTCCCTCCTCTTCCTCTCCACCCGGGGCGTTTGCTGCTCCCGGCAAACCGGACGCTTCCCCACCGCTCCCAGGAAGAGCTGGCGAGAAGTCCAGATAGATCCTGAGCAGCATGTGCCTCTCAGTGTTAGTCCAAGTATGAGGAGGCCACATTAGAGGATATAAGAAAGTAAAGTGTCATAACGTTTGTGTTGGTGTGCAACAAAAGCTGAGGTTGCCTACTCAGATTCCAGTCAGAAACCCTTCAGAATCCGTATGTAAATGTTTCATTTCTCGTGTCAGTTGTCTTTGTGTGTCACATGTTAGGGCTGCACGATTTAGGGAAATAATCGAATTGCGATTTTTCTGACAGATATTGCGATTGCGATTCGATTTGCGATATTTGTTTTTAAGCGACCTAGCGGAAGTTTATTGTAAAATGCGGCCATATCTCCGGCTAGGAAGGTTGTATCAACGTGCTCCCGTCTCTAGCACCCCCGCAGCCCGAGCTACGAGTGAAAGAACTAAACTTACATGAAACTTCCGTTGGGTTGCTTTAAAGTCAAGCTTCAGTTTAAGATTCACCCTGTAATAGATGTAAAACATGTGATGGAGCATTACTAACCTGACTCAGATGCTTTCACCAAACCATCTAGGAAAGCTCCATTGGAAGCCATTTGGAAAGAGCAGGCACTTTCAAAAATACTTGGCAGGTGATTGGATCAATCTGTCTATCACCTTCTATCATGGGCCACTTCTGATTGGTTAACAATGGCTGGTGCATGTGGAGCACAGCACTTCTGATTGGTGTGGATGACTGACACACAAGAGGAACACATTTTTTTATTTATAAAAAATAAATAAATCGCAGGCTTTGCGATTTGATAATTGCATCATTTCAAATTGCGATTTCCATTTAAAATCGATTAATCGTTCAGCCCTATCGCATGTATACTAGAAACCATTGTTAGCCTATGTGTCACATCTGAAACAGATTTGAAAAAGGAGCAGAGAGCATTATGGAGAGTGGTTTGGACAGCCACGTCAGTCTTAATGTTTCACTGGTCTCGTACCTATGGGGTGTGCTGCTGCTGGAAAAAGAAAGAAGAGGCAGATTATGAAGAAAAGATGTCCCTTCTCGCTCCAAAGTCTCTGCAAATCTGTTTTTTATCTCCTGTTGCTTTGATTCCAAGATGTAAGCCTGATTTATCTCCCGTCTTTTTGTTTTTCAGCCCTGCAAGGCCCTTTCGATTCCCCAAAAGGTGAGACCTGCCAAAAAACTGTTCCTCTTGTGTTGATGTTCTGGATTGCAAAGCTCTCTCCTCCTCCTCCTCTCTTTATTTGTCATCCATCCATCACTGCTGTCATTCCTCAGTAGTGAGTCATGGGAGTGTTTGATGGGAGTCTGTCTCTGTACCTGGCCTCCTTTAACCTGCAGCTCTCCAATTCGTCTCAAATATAATCCAGCAGACTGTTTAATCAGGATTAGAGTTTTTAGAAAGGTTCAGGAAAAGATCCCAAGTGTTAAGAGCTACAGGGGGATGGAGACTCTCAGTACACGCAGCTTAACCTTAGACAGCTACTAACACTGCTTCCAAACAAGCTGAGGCCTTAAGCAAAGCCCAGAGGAGGTAGGCTTATCCAGTGGTGAAATGTCACTGAGTACATTTACTCAACTACTGTACTTAAGTACACATAGACTATTACTTTATAAATATAAATGTAAAAAATAAATCAACTAATGCATTGTGATATAATGTTAAAGGTTAATCCACCCACCAGTTTATAAACTCATTTAAATAAACCCTGTGCAACACTGAATAAACAAATTAGACATTTCAAAAATAAATACAATTAGTATATAAACATGTATAAATACACACATGCATATATAATAATCATTACTTTTCAAAATTGCCCGAATTAATAATAAACTAATAGGTTGAGAATATATTAAAATTCATATACATAATGATCATTATAAGGGTGAAAATATATAAAACAGTTACATATTAAGATTGAGATAAAAGTTGATTGCAAGATGGTAATAAAATTACCATCTCTCTTAACCTCAAAAATGTTGCTCTTGTGACTTTTGATTCTTAAGAAAAAGACAGAAAGAAAAAGTGAATTTAGTACCTGTAGCTAGTTCACCAGCACTTACAATGGTGTGACTTGCTTGAAGTGAATATATCTGCACTTTCTTTGTTGTTAAGAGTTTGAATCTTTATGGTTTTTGCACTTATTGTAAGTCACTTTGGATAAAAGCTTCAACCAAATGAAATGTCATGTGACATGACATCACTGTGTACACTATATTAAATCCTTTTCCTTGTTTGCAGCTATGCTGAGCTGATAGCTGATTGGCCGGTGGTGGTGCTGGGGGTGTGCACAGTGCTCATCGTGGTGTGTGCTCTGGTGGGCGTTCTGGTTCCAGATCTGCCCGATTTCTCCGACCCGCTGCTGGTGAGTACAGACCCAGAAGAAAGCATCAAAGCTGAACATCAACAGCCCTGAGTACTGAGTGCTATGTGTGGTCTGTGGACGTAAAGAGGAGATGAAATGGCTTCAGCCCAAAGGCTGTTTCATAATATTACATGTACTTTTCTTTATGGGACAGATTTTACAGTGCATACAGAGTAGTGCCAGCACTTTAACAGTTTGCATGCACTAAAGAGTAATATCTGCTCCATGTGGTTTTCCATAGCTCTATTCCACACGGCCATGTTAATGGGAAAATTGGTATGATCGGATGAGATAAAGAGATCAAAAAACATCACATTTCAAATGCTCAATTTATACCAGCACCATGAAGACAGTAACCTTCTTTCATTATCAAAACGTGTTTCCTTATCCTTACTTTCTTTCTTCTTTAAAAGGGTTTCGAGCCAAGGGGAACAGCCATTGGCCAGCGGCTGGTCACATGGAACAACATGGTGAAGAACACGGGCTACAGAGCCACGCTGGCCAACTACCCCTTCAAATACGCTGATGAGCAGGCCAAAAAGTAACGTCACACACACCTTACACTTCACAGACACACGAGTTTCAGCTTGAGACATTGGGATTAGTTATTAAATAAACTTTCCAGAACTTAAACAGACATTAAATCCAAATACCATTGGGCTAATGCGGCTACTCACTATACTAAACCATTGTTTTTTGATTCACATTAACATGGCTAAAAATGAACAACACTACAAGAAAAGGCAACATATTTGTTTACATATGGCTGTAAAATGAAGCCTTGATCCTGTAACCTGTAACTGAGGGAGTCAGGATGGGTGAGTGTTGACAGACATGCTGAAAGTCTGAATCCCCTCCTGAAAGAAAAGGGGAGCTCACTACAGATGGATCCACAAGGTCATCAGCTGTGCTCTGTCCTCTCATCAGGAGAAGCTCTTCACATGTTGACGTCTGTCTCTATGACACTCTCAAGGTCAAACCGATGTTTCATATTGGATGTGTTCTCCCTGCTTCTACCAATATAAGCCAGTATCTCAAAACACCAATTAAGTCGACTAGTTGAAATGTAATTGCTTGTTTATCGGATTACATTGACATGCCTCTTTAAATGATCTATAATGAATGATGTACCTGCTGTCGGAGCCATTCATTGTTTTGTAATATCAAATAGTTGAACATTTATTTTGTTGCTGTTCTGTATATAGTCATTTGATTATTATGTATCGTTCATTTGAGAAGAGACTGGCACCAGGAAAGGCAAGAAAGGAAAGGTTTGTTCTTTAGCCAGGGCAAGAGAGGTTTTAAAAATAGAAACTATTGTTCTCCGAATACGATCGTCTAAACGTAACATAATATACAGCTCAAACAAAATGTTGCCAGAAGAATGGACTATGATCCTGCGTAATTTGCTACCCGATGCCTCACTGGCAGTTTGATTTTGATTATTTAGTTTTTGGTTTGAGGACAGAAATACGCTCTAGCTGCCTTTTTAAAAAAAAAATAAATAAATAAATAAAATAGGAGCTCACCTTGATCTAACCTCCCTCACATAAATTCATGGAACAAACAGAAATGTCATATTATTCTTTTTAGTTTTCTGCATTAGCATTCCAGTTAGCTCACACTGCTCTGAATCAGACTTCCTGTAGGGTTAAGAATCATCACATCTCCACTCTGCTGATTAGATCCTTTCAGTCTGTCTTCCTCTGTGTCTCCTGCGGTGTCTGTGCCTCCCTTTGTCTCCCCCTCTGTCTCCCTCCACCTGTCTGTCTGCAGATGTAATTGTGTGCTTATGTTCGTACGAGAGGCCTCTGCTGCTGTCAGCGAGTGTCCCAGCCTCACCCCCCCCCCCCCCCGTCTTTCAACCCCTCAGTCTCTCTCTGACAGCCACCTGATTACCCTGCCTTCCTGTCTCTAGCAGGGGACACGGCCCCTAAAAAAAAAAAAACCTGCATACACACTTATAGAATTCCTGTCTGAACCGTCGCTGGCATGTAGGCACTGCAGTACTCAGAAAACACATCCTCCTCGCAAAAAACACACACAATACATACATATACGCCAACGACTTGTCTGCACGTTGTCCCCTCAGGCCCCCCACTCAATCAGAGCCACTATTATGATTATTATAATAATGACACCGGTATCTTAGTACCGCTGTACGCCATTCATCTGACTTTGAGGGGAACAGCAATTACTGCTGCTTTTTTCATTCAAGCATCAGATGTGCTTCCTTTGCTTATTGTCACGCTGACTTTGCAGCCGTGCGTCTCTGGATCTCTGCTGCGTTTATAAAGTCGTGCAAACTTCCTTTTGTTCTTTCTCTGATTGAAGTGATTAGCATTGGTCGCGCTTTGCTCTCCGAGGGAAACCAGATTATTATAGCCCTGATGATAAGAATGATTTGTTTTGATTATATTTCAATAATTTGGGGACAAAAGGGCTGTAAAAAACAGTATAACACTAAGACTTGCTGCCAAAAGTTGAAATAGAGTAGCATCGGAAAGGTTCCCTCGACAAAAAGGCATAGCATATTTTTAATAGATTTGGGAATATTACAGAAACTTAGATCTGTGGTAAACATGTTTATGATACTTACACGTTTTAATCAGCAGTATATTCTCCACATACTGACACCACTTTTATGATTTTTGATGGGCAAATGCAATCAACAGAATTAAACAGCTAACGTTAGTCTAACTACATCACAGTTGCATGGCTTTGCTTCACCACCGCTAAGCTAAAGGTGGCTAATGTGCAGCTTGATGACGTTTAGTAGTCTTGTTTTGTCTCTTGTTATCAACCGCCGTTATTATGTTACATAGAAACTTGGAACATTCACCATGTATTTACTGATGTATTTGATGTGGTAGAACAAAACGTTAAAACCTTGTGTTAGCATTAAGAAGCAGTATCACTTCTCAGTTATTTAAATCTGCCAGTTAAATAGGTTTTCAAGCATAATGTGAATGGCCATGCTTGTTGTTATTACCACATTGTTTAATTGAATGTAAACATACATCTAAGTAATGTAGCTATTTGTTTTCTTGTTTTTTAGTCACCAAGAGCCCAGGTGGCCCGAGGACCACTTTGATCGAGACAAACGGCAAGCAGAGTGGGACTTCAGTAAAGAGTTTTTCTGTGACGTGCCAGGTAAGATTTTGAATACATAAATGACAGTGGTTCAATTTAGATTGAATGAAAATGAAAAATGCAACAAAGACATTTTTTTTTTTTTGAATAAATGCACAGCCACTAAAGCAGGGGTCTCAAACTCAAGGCCCGGGGGCCAAATCCGGCCCGCGACTTCATTTTATGTGGCCCCGCAAGAGCTTGCAAAGAATATAATACGTTTATTATACGGTTACATGCCACTTTACAGAAGCAGGTTGCCCTTAAACTACATGTCCCACAATGCATCTCATTTTGTGACATGCGCACTGAAGAGACTTGCAATTATTTGCCCTGGACTTCTGCTTTCAGACGTAGTTAATTACTAAGTTATTATTCTATCCGATAATAATCAAATTCAGAGGCAATAATGTAATATAATACATTATTTTATATATATATTATATATTTATATAGTTACAACCGGCCCTTTGAGTGCAACCTTTATGCGAATGTGGCCCGCGATGAAGTTGAGTTTGACACGCCTGCACTAAAGGATCTTGGGCCAAACCCAAATGAATACAGCACATTAAAGATGATAAACAATGATATGATAGAATGTAGGTAACAGTATTTACTTCTCTTATATGGATATAGAAAAAAAACTTTGAATTGGATTATTTCCACTATTGTCTCAAGGTATAGATGTTTTTCTTTTGCATTGGAGTGAGAGCTTTTCCAGCCACCAGATCTCCAGATTGTAGAATTGTAATTGCCTCATATTTCCTCCCTTTTATTAATGCAGGAAAGATGGTTTTCCTATTTAAGTAATAAACGTCCTCTCTCGATGCAGGTGACAGTTACTCTAGACTGGTGTTCGCATCAGCTGAGGGGAAGAACCTGTGGAATATTCAGGCCATCAAATCCATGTGCAACCTGGACAACACAAAGGTACGACAACAGAAGAGAACACGGGCCTCAAGACTGGGAATGAATACAGTTACCATTCACTTCTTATAGTTTTTATTTGTTTATTTATTTATAGTATTTTCTTCCAATATAATATCTTATCACATATAAAATGCTTAATTTACAGTTATTTGGGTTTTTTTATTGAGACTAAATGTTTATTTATCCACCTTTTTCCCCTTGCATTCATAATTGAGGAGACATTACATAGGAAAATCTAATTCCTCTAATATTGTGTTGACATAATTCATATTCAGTAAGGTAAAAACATGCATTGTAAATGTACATTCACATAGAGGGGATGAATTACAGCAATACATTTTGTGCTTTAAAGTTTTCAAAGTATTCTCCTATCGACAGAACCCTACAGAAACCAGAAAGTTCACATTATGGTTTATAATATACTATTATTTATTGTCAAAAAGTTGTGTAGGGTTACATTTGTATCATTCAGTGTATACAACAGTAACACTGCGCGTCACATTTCAACTTGCGCACCAGAGGCTTCCATCGGCTAACACCAGATAGCCTGATGCTAACTTAAATGGGAATTAAATAATGAAGTTGTGCAGCTTTTCTAGACTTTTGAAATGTTGTTGAACTTAACTGATCCAATTCTGATCGTTATCAATTTAACCATTGTTGAATAAATGTATTCACATCAATTGTAGAAGATTTATAATTCGTCTGTGTTCCCAGGTGCGTTCCCACCGTGACTACTGGAGCCTCTGTCAGCGCACCAACGATGCCTCCTGCTGTCCCAGCTGGACGCTCGGTAACTATGTTGCCGCGCTCACCAACAGGTCGTCCTGCCAGAAGATCACGGAGCGCGACGTAGCGCACACTCTCAAGATCCTACGCTCCTGTGCAAAGTACTACCACAACGGCACCCTGGGGCCCGAGTGCTGGGACATGGCCCTGCGACGGAAGGACCAGCTCAAATGTGGCACCGTGCCCAGGAAGTGCACCAAGTACAACGCCGTCTACCAGATCCTTCACTTCCTGGTGGACAAAGACTTCCTGGGTACCAAGAGCCTGGAGTTTTCTCCCCCTATGCTCAAATACAGCATGCTCTTCTCCCCCACAGAGAAGGGAGAGTCCATGATGAACATTTACTTGGACAATTTTGAGAACTGGAACTCTTCAGACGGAATCACCACGGTCACAGGGATTGAGTTTGGGATCAAACACGACCTCTTTCAGGACTACCTCCTCACAGACACGGTGTATCCCGCCATCGCCATCGTGATCGTCCTGTTGGTCATGTGTGTGTACACGCGCTCCATCTTCATCACTCTGATGACGATAATCGCCATCATCAGCTCACTCATTGTGTCATACTTTCTTTACCGGATGGTTTTCAACTTTGAGTTCTTCCCCTTCATGAACCTCACGGCCCTCATCATCCTGGTGGGCATCGGCGCAGACGACGCCTTCGTGTTGTGCGATGTTTGGAACTATACTAAGTTTGACAAGCCGCACGCCGAGCTATCAGAGACAGTGGGAGTGACTCTCCAACATGCCGCCCTGTCTATGTTCGTCACCAGCTTCACCACCTCTGCAGCTTTTTACGCCAACTACGTCAGCAACATCACTGCCATACGCTGTTTCGGTGTCTATGCGGGCACTGCCATATTGGTGAACTACATTCTCATGGTCACGTGGCTTCCAGCTGTGGTGGTGCTACACGAGCGCTACCTGCCGAATTTGTTCCCGTGCGCCAAGCCTCAGGAGCCGCAGAGTGGATGCTGCACCCGGACGTTCTGGACAGGTCTTTGTCAGAAGGCCAACGACTGCCTGTTCGCTGTCTCCGAGGCGTCACGGATCTTCTTCGAGAAGGTTCTCCCCTGCATCGTCATCAAACTGCGCTACCTCTGGCTCTTCTGGTTCCTCGCCATCACAGTGGGCGGAGCTTATGTTGTCTGTGTCAACCCAAAGATGAAGCTCCCGTCTCTGGAGTTGGCCGAGTTTCAGGTGTTCCGATCCTCGCACCCGTTCGAGCGCTACGACGCCGAGTACAAGAAGCTGTTCATGTTCGAGAGGGTCCATCACGGCGAGGACCTCCACATGCCCATCACCATCATCTGGGGCGTGACCCCCGAGGATAACGGGGACCCCCTGAACCCCAAAAACAAGGGGAAGCTGATGCTGGATAACAGCTTCAACATTGCCAGTCCTGCGTCCCAGCTGTGGATCCTCAACTTCTGCCAGAAGCTGAGGAATCAGAGCTTTGTGTTCCAGTCAGACGAGCAGGACTTCACCAGCTGCTTCATCGAGACCTTCAAACAGGTCAGTACTGCATGTGCACCAAGTATACTTTAGGGATGCACTGATACAACGATAAGTATCAGTATTGATCCTGCAAAGGACATAATCACTGAATCGTATCAGGAAAAAAAAGATAATCCATTAGCCTAAACAATAATGTAAATGTGTTTTTTTGAGATGTTCAGATTTAAAGACTGGCTCTTATTTTGAACATTTGAAATGTTCATTCATTTCATTAACAAGCTTATTATTTGGAAAAGAGGGATACAAATAAGGTTTTGGTATTATCAGATACTGATAGGGTAGTTTTCAGGTCTTTAACTTAAGTATGGATAGTGAGGTGGGCTGAAGATTGGAAGGTTGCGAGTTCAAATCCCGCCTGGAACACCACCACTAGTGTGCCCTTGAGTAAGGCACTTAGCCCTCAGTTACTCCAGGGAGAATGTCCCTGTAATTGGTCATTGTAAGTCGCTTTGGATAAAAGCGTCAGCTAAATGAAATGTAATGTAAGTAAAAGTACTATTGCCACACTACAAATACTAGTAAAATAATCCTGAATTGGAAATGATACTTGAGTAAAATAAATGAAAAATAATCAACAAAACAAGTAAAGCTGTTAAACAAAACTGTACCCAATGAAGTAATATCTATTTAAAAAAAAAAGAAAAAAAAGAAATCTGCCTAAAAATCAAAGTTATTCAAAAATAAATTAGAAGATTACTTGAATGTTCATAAATGGCAATTATCTCTCAACTGGTCAGTTGATGAATCAACTAAGCTGGTATTATATAGAGTGTTGGCTAGTTAAGTGTATCATTTCTAAACTAACTTTTAATTTAAAGGTGACCTAATGGGAACACAAAATGTACTTTGTTTAGACGTAAAGATATGTAAGTGTCACATGATATAGTGATCTTAACCTCCCTCTCATGTTACCAGTGGATGGAGAACCAGGACTGTGAGGAGGCCCCCGTCTACCCCTGCTGCAGTCAGTCCACCTTCCCCTACAAACAGGAAGTGTTTGAGCTGTGCATCAAGAGAGCCATCATGGAGCTGGACCGGAGCACTAACTACCACCTGGACAGCAAGACCCCCGGCCCACGATTCGACATAAACGACACCATAAGAGCCATAGTGTTGGAGTTTAAGAGCACCTACCTCTTCACCCTGGCCTACGAGAAGATGTTCCAGTTCTACAGAGAAGTACTAACTTTAATTTATTTGGTGTCTCTTTCCGATACGTTTGGTTCTGCATCCGTTTGATTCTCTTGATATTAATGATGGTGGTTCTGTTGTAGGTGGATGCCTGGATCCTTGAGGAGCTCCGCTACGCCCCAGAAGGCTTGAGCCACGGCTGGTTCATCAGCAACCTGGAGTTCTACGACCTCCAGGACAGTCTGTCTGACGGCACTCTGGTTGCCATGGCGCTGTCAGTGGCTGTGGCTTTCAGCGTGATGCTGCTCACCACCTGGAACGTCATCATCAGTCTGTACGCCATCCTGTCCATCGCTGGGACCATATTCGTCACCGTGGGCTCCCTGGTGCTGCTGGGCTGGGAGCTGAACGTCCTGGAGTCGGTCACCATCTCTGTGGCGGTGGGGCTGTCCGTAGACTTCGCGGTCCACTACGGTGTAGCCTATCGCCTCGCCCCCGAGCCCGACCGCGAGGGAAAGGTGATCTTCTCCCTTAGCCGCATGGGCTCCGCTATCGCCATGGCGGCCCTCACCACCTTTGTGGCCGGGGCCATGATGATGCCCTCCACCGTGCTGGCCTACACCCAGCTGGGCACCTTCATGATGCTGATCATGTGCATCAGCTGGGCCTTCGCCACTTTCTTCTTTCAGTGCATGTGTCGCTGCCTGGGGCCCCAGGGGACCTGCGGCCAGATCCCCCTGCCTAAAAAGATGCAGTGTCAGGTGTTTTCTGAGGTCACATCTTCGGTGCCCGCCCCTCAAGGGAAAGGGAAGTACCAGCTGGACAGCAGGGACGGGGAGGCGGAGCATTACGAGCTGGAGCCCCTGGCCTCCAGTCAGAAGAGTGAAGACAAACCCCGAGAGGAGCAGGAAGTGGGCGCTCAGCTCTACAACGGGGTCCCGGCCCACCCCCACACCGGGCCCTTCCCACACATCCAGTACACGAGCAAGGCAGAGCCGGGCAGAACGGGCCCTGAGAACGGCCTCGCTGCAGCCCTGAGGCCACCGTCCAGGTGCCAGTTCTCTCAGAACACTACCTGCACATGTGGGGACCCTTCCCCTCCTCACCACCTGTCCCAGCAATGGACCCCCCACTCCTGTGCTCAGCCCCCCCTGGAGCCCCCTCCCACCCCTCAGCTCTTCCCCCTCTCAGGAAACACCCCCAGCAAACAGAACGCAGCCCATTTAGACCCAGTGTACACGCACATGGACTGCCACATGCACTACGTCCACTGCCCCCCCGCCCATTTCCACCAATGTGCCCAGGGACGGGTAGTGGCCCCCAGGCAGGGACCCGCCCACACCTGTAATCTCAGGAAGTACTGCGTCCACGCTGCGGGCCAGCAGAAGGCCACAGCTCTGACCCAGGAGCCCGGCTCAGAGCCCGGGGGGCCAGGGGACCATAAACATGAAACAAGATCCTCAAGCCCTGACAGTAGCCAAAATATCAGCCCCCCCGCCGTGACTCAGTGCCCATCCCCCTCCCCGGACTCACCTCTCAGTCAGGAGAAACAGATGGGAAGGGACAGTGACCATTGTTGTGGAGACAATCACACGTCCACCACTGACACGACCACACCAGTGGACGCTTGTTGTAAAGTCCCTGGCAACCAGGAGCAGCTCAGAAGTATTCCCGTCACACGGGAGGAGAGCGGGAAGAAGTGCAAGCGCAGCTCTAAACGACAGCGGGCGTCCTCTGCCTCGCCAAAGAAACTCTACTGTTTTAACAGGACGTTGAAAGTGAAGTGCAATTCAGCTTCAGAGTTTAACGTGCCAAAAACTGACACCAGCGTGCCTCCTATCGCAATAAACACCAATCCCTCCTCGGAAAGCTTGTGTTGATGATACATTGTATTAATAAAACTCATTTCAGAACAAATGGCAAATGTTCAAAAAAAGGAACGACCAACACTAAACTGTCTGTGCAATCAAACAAAGTTTCTGATGCTGACCAAGTGCCTCAATGTGTTTCATAAAACAGCACCCGCTCAATATAATCTGTTGACATGTTTCTTTTTCTACTTTCACATAGCATATGTTTTCCACTCAAACACACACTATTTGTTAAAGCTATATCATAATGGGACCTGATCTTTTCACCCCTCCATGAAATGTTGCTAACTTCAGTGTTAAATGTACTCCTGCAGCAGCCATTTGCACCCACATGAAATGGTATAGTATATATTGTGATATTGTGTGTAATTACTATTAAATGTTGTCAGAGATGATAACATCAACAATGACAGAAATGTGCCACGTTTTACAAGCCGATACCCCTCGACACTTTTTTTATCTGTGGGAGCTGGTTTTAAAATTCAGTGTGCCTGTTTTGTTTCAACTTGGCCTCGGATAAAAGATGATTAAAATGTCTTTTTTTTATCACTTCTGGCTTTTATTGTCTGCTCTTTCAATCTTGTGTACACACATACACACGCCATAAAATAAGATGAGGCTCTGTTGAGAGATATCTTCAATGGTAACACCTGTTTCATTGTGCCATTACTGCTGACTCCCCTCTCTTCCATCTGGCCGGAGGTTATTGACTGGATTTAAACGGGGGGGGGGGGGGGCTTTCTGCTCTTCATGTTCTTGTATACTTGCTTTACACTCTGATACAGCTCAGATGTTCTTAAAGCAACAAGTCCATCTGAAGCATGTTTACTGAGGAACTGTTCAATGGACATATTATCCTAATTTTCCTGTGACATGTCTCCATGCTTTAATGTTCAAAAAGCTCTTTATTTCTCATACTGCCTGTGCTGCAGCACCTCTTTTCACCCTCTGTCTGAAACCAGAGCCCAGTCTGCTCTGATTGGTTAGCTGGCTTAGCCTATGACAAATAATGTGTTGGAGTGCTAGCCAATAGAAGCGCAAGTGTAGTGTTGTCACTGTGTTACAGAAGTAAACAAAGAAGTCCATTGGAGGTGTTTCAGGCAGGCAGGGGGGGGGGGGGGGGGGAGGGAGAGTGTGTGTGAGAGAAACTCCCTCTGTAGGGAACACAGGGATGTTAGCCTCTGCAGACCATTAACATGCACTAAAACCTGTATCACACTACAGGGAAGGGACAACCCTAAAAAGCACAATAGGGCCTCTTTCAGTACAGTATTTGAGTAAATGTACTTCACTACATTTCACCTCTGGCAGCGACTGTCTCTAGGTCACATGTTCACCACTCAGTTTAGAACCTACTGATGTTATCCTTCTCAAATCACCCTCAGCTTTCTTCACTTTTGACATTAACATCCAAACAGGCTGAACGTGTTGCCATTCTCGCTGCATTTAAATCATCCATGTCTCTTTGTTCCTCTGCAATGAACTGCCAAGTTAGCGCTAATGTTTGACTTACAATGTTTGTTTATATGAAGAAACACACACTTGGTAAAAGAAAGAGATGATCCCCTTTTTGGCTCGACGATAGTCTTATTCTCTCTTTGGAACCAAATCCAGTGAACTCCAGAGAGCCAGCTTCATTTCTCGCCATGTTGTTCTCACTATCGTTCAGTGCTGCCTGCTTTGACATCTCAAATTTAGTGTTTTATTATTTCAGATCTTTTTTTCACATAGTGTTAGCAGAGGGGCGCTCCTGTGGAAATGTGATGAACTCATCACAAGGCATTAGTTTCAACTTCTTCCAACCACAACTGGCTGGAAGGAGCCGCTGGAAAAGAGCCGCTGGAAAAGAGCCGCTGGAGCCTGAAAACATCTCACCCCCGGCAGGCTGATGGTGTCAGAGGAAAAGTACCGCTATGCTGCTGCTGGTTTTTTTCCTCTCATCACTGCGACACCCCTTAACCCCAGAACAAACTCCCACAAACAAACAAGCCCCATAAAACACATTACGTAAGGCAGCCACCCACACTGGGCTCGCTTGATGCGACTGTGTTGAAGGAAAGATCTTATTTTGGCTCATAGAGATCAGTTTGTCCCCCATGGCTGCCTTTCTTCTCCTCCTCTCAATCTCAGTGAAGACGAGCCCACTTCCCGCAGAGGATCTCCCCCCCCCCCCCCCCCCCCCCCCGGCCTGCGTGAGCATCCCTGTAATTATATTTGCTTAAACAGAGGTCAAATATTAGCTGTGGCCGTGGGGCAGGGTTTATTACATTTCCCTGCGAGGGAGAATCTCAGAAGCATGTGTGTCTGTTCTAAGTATATTCTGCACGCCTGAAATAACTGTGAAGAGGCCGGAGAGCTTGTTTACAAGGTAAACATTTGCTTCCACTTTTCAAATTAGATTTCAGTCGAGCCGCCGGACTGGTCCAGAGTCAGGGAGGAGGATTGCCTTCTCTCTGTCGATCAAAAAGGCAGAAAGATACAGCACACATTGTGAAGTTACTTCTAAACAAATCGAATGGATTGTTAGGAAAATAAAATACTTCATCCTTTTTCTTATCATTTTCTTTGATTCTTTTATATTCAATTTAATAAAGATTACATTAATTTCACTCTGCGATTTATTACCTTTTTTTATTGTGCTTGGCACGTATTCAATCTTTTATTTATTGCATATTTCCTTTCTTTCTTTGCTAATAATGACATGGTGTGTCCATACATGTCCAGGTAAAAGATAAATAGGTTGTGTAACATTAGTCTTGAAATAAATGTGATTTACCTGAACACCAGATTTGAGGAGTAACAGATCGGTGTAGGATACCATCAAAAGGTAACTTGTCCCTTACAGTTGCAGAACAAAAGATGTAATCTGATTACTGGTACATTTCTTTTGAATGGGGTTTATAATCAGGCTTACATATATAATGGTGCACATTACAACACCTCCCGAAACCTTCTTGTTTATTGTTGTTCTATAGACTACTGCTATAATGCTGCACATTAACATCCTGGTTATTTGGTGTGCACGTAACGTGGTTCAGAAACCTACACCGGGTCGTAAACAGATGGTTACCAGCTGCCATGTACAGATATGTCCATGTCCAATTGCCAAAAATCAAATCTTAAAACACTGCACCGCTCTTCCATTGTAGTCTCTGATTTACTGTACATATGTACAGGGTAATACATATTCTCTTTGCACTTACCTTTAGCTCATGTATACTGCTTGTAAAACAGTTACAGCATTTTTAATCTTCCATATGTTTTAAAAATAGTTTTTTAATAGTTCTATATTTGCTTCTTTTTTACAACTAAATACCTCTTACTGTGTTAATAAATGCACCATTTGACACAAAAAGCGAATTCCTTGTATGTGTAAACCTACTTGGCAATAAACCTGAATCATTTCAAATTGCATTGTAAATATTTAATACACATTTGTAATATTTTAAACCATAAAAATTTTGGTTTTCAACAATATTCAAATAAATGAGAATCCATTTGACATCATATTTTTTAGAGAAAGCCCATTGTAGTGACAATACAAATTCCAATTGCATTATTGGACCAAATGGAAAATCTTTTTTGTAGAAACATTGAACCAACTGCAGAATAGCAGTGAGTGAGCCAGATGCTAATGTGGTTCTGAGTTCACATTATGGACTGTCCACAGCTCATAGAGACGGGAGGATGCAGGCCAACAGGACGGAAGCTCTCCTCTGCCCAGTGGCTTCCTGTTTTCTGACACACAGCTCAAAGAGAGGGAACCTGCTGACCCCGGGTCACTCTCCTCTCACTCTCCTCTCACACTCCGACACACACTCCGACACACACGGGAACCTGGGGAGATGCTGCTGTTTGAAGTGAGGGCTGTAATGAAATTGTTTTAATGGAAGGAGTTGAAAGTGACACACCCAGTACATTCAAATCTGTTTTCACTGACTTACTAATTAATACACTGATCACTTAAGACCAGGGGTGTCCAAGCTACGGCCCGGGGGCCAAATGCGGCCCTTGGTCCATTTTGAATCGGCCCTTAGCAAATTCTAAAAGTATAAAGGAATATGGCCCATACATGAAACTTGTGCTTGTCTAATATATTGTTCTTCTTAAATATATATGTAAACATATATTACACAGTAGCATTCATGTGTTAATAAGCCCAATGTCAAATACATTTGATCATTTAAAGTTGAAAACATTTTCTAACAAATCTTAGGTAATAAGAAAAAATCCCAATGACTTATTTCCATTACAAGCTTGAAATATACCCTTCATATTTCCCCTTACTATAAGCAATCTGAGGCTTCTGTTTTAAGGGATGAGCTGCCAAGAAAATAAATGACACCCTATGGAAAGCTGGGATGCTGTTTGTTTTGTTAAAGCATATTCAAGTATCAAGCATCATTGACCTACATGTGATTGATTTTGCTAACCTATAACTTAACCTATAAGGCAATATACCTCACCTTTAGCTAGTGGAGCAGACCTTAGTATGTTTTCTGTATTTGGCCCTCAGTGAAAAAGGTTTGGACACCGCTGCTCAAGACTGACATGTACAGTAGAGCCCTCTATAATGTATATGTATATGTATACTGTCTATGGGAGAGCCAGTAAAGAGCCACTCTCCATCTAGTGGTGAAAATAGTACAAATCCAAAGGGGTCCAAAAAGAGACAAGTGAAAGGAATATACCAGTGATCCATTTTCTCAGTCTGACATCAATTGCTTTTCTCCTTTGTTTATGACTAAAACATATCAAAGTTTTCCAGGAAAATATTTGTATATTTCAATACTGTAGCGTCAAAACTCCCAAGTCGCTGAGAGGCTAAACTCGGCTTTAGGCTTTGACGCGTTTTCAAGAAGAAAGTCCATACTGAAGTTGAAATGTTGATGTTTAATAAACAAAATGAAACCACGATAAATTAGGTAGGTCACAGAAGAAGTATCAGTGCAAGCCCACCCTCTGTCGTCCCACCCCCAGCAACAGGTGACCTAAACACACAACCACACCCATGTGACAATTGCCGGAAGTGCTCAACAAATAGAAATAAAAGTGATGTAAACAAATAATAATAATAATAATACAAATAATAAACTCAGGCTCAAGGGCATTTTGGCTCCTACAAATACCATAATAAATACATTATTTTATTTGATGTAAACACTCAGAAATCTAGTGATACCAATCCACAAGGAGGAACCGGCTGGAAAATGAAGCTTCTTCAGTTTATTAAAAAAAATGACTTTACATACAAAGTGATATAATGTTAACAAGATAAGACAACATGGACCTTCAATAATCCGCCGGGGGAAATTCACGTGTAAAGGCAGCGACAGAATAAGAAGAAACATATATTTCACACACGGAATATACATAGGAAAAAAGGAAAATAAGAAATACAAATAAAAATTGAAATAAAATTAGATTAAACGTGTTTTTACAGTATTAATAGAAATAACAAATGACAGGAGTTATCATTCTGTACACACTTCCCTGAATACACCTATGTTCAGGTCTGCCTTCAGCTGCAGTCCTCACCACCTGCAGAGATCAAAACACACTTTCTCTCTTCAGCATTTCAAAGTTGTGCTGGGGATTTGTTTCATGTGAAGTGAAAAGAAAAGCTATCTAACAAATGGTTAAAAGACAAAGTTATAAGCTCTGCCAAAACAGGCTTATCTCACAGTTTTAACGTTGCAAATGATACATACGAATATCATAATAACACATTAACAATTAACATTATTTATGTTACTGTAGTCATTGGGTCTACTGTGATGGCAATTACAAATAGAAAAATTATTTTTAAATAGATGTCATGCCATGTCACATATTTGCTAAATACATGAAAATGAAAAGACAACACAGGGTTCTGGATTTGGTTCTGTGAAACTGAAATACAAAGGGTTTAAGGAGGCCTTTCATTTGTCTAAAGTTGGTATACCCATTTCCTTTTATTTCTTGAAAATCAGAAAAGACCATTTAAAGTGCAAAGAAGCCTGCGTTCTTGCTCTCAGGGGACACTTCAGCAGGGGGGATGTTGGTACCATCAGGTTTTCTTGGTTAAAGTACGATCTTTTTAACAATCAGAGTTGACATGGGATTGGTCCGATGTTCTCCAGCTGGATACCCTCCTCCTCCTGCGGTTGGGCGTCAGGCTGTGCAGGCTCAGGTTGGTCCTCTGCAAACTTCTTCACCTTTGTGTCTTTGAGAATCTTTGAGACGAGCCGCTCATAAAACCACTCCAGGTCCTGAGGGTCCTCCGGCCAGGTCAGGTACTCCCTCCTCTGGACGAAAGCTCTGACTGCGTGGTACTTCATCAGCTGGTAGTGAGCCATCTTGGGTTTTATTAGAAGATACAAGTCATTAGTGAAGCTCAGGAACTTACGTTTTCTGCCCTGAGTTAAGCAATGATGAATGAAATATGTACGGAGCCTGACATCTACGGGTGGGAGGGAGCTACAGAAATGCCAGTTATACGCTTATCTTTGGGGCTAAAGATGGGATAATAGCAGATGGCGAGTTTTGTACATAAAACTATGGGTTTGGTTACTCTTTAAAGTAGCTATTATCTATATTTTTCCAATGATCACATGACTACTTGTAGTCGTCACGTTGTTGACCCGGACTCTGCAGGTTCCTTCAGCTCTATGGAGCTTTATAGCATCTATCACCTCATTGTTCTGTTTTGACTGTGTCCATAATTCATATTTTTGGTTCATTCTCACCAGGATTGTTAATGCCAGCAGACCACTTTTCTGTCAAGTGATTTTCACGGTGCACCAAAGCTGGAAAAAAACGTGAGCAACTAACACAATGTAGTATTTAGCATATTAGCGCCAGATATTCCCCTCAGGATTTGGGGGCAAGAACCAGAACTCAAAGATCAGAGAAAATATAATATTTTGAATTTTTCATGTGGCAAGAAGACAGACCCCAGATAATATGGTTCATTATTTCTTTAATGTGTCGATACGCAAATGCTTGCTAATGGCTAGTTTCCCTTGCGCCCAATTTCCCAAAAATCTGATATTGCTAGAAATATGTAAATAAAATCTTTCAGAAATGTGGTGTAAAGAAAGTAAGTCAGCAGCCTTATACACACCTTGCCTACCACCACCATAACCAGGACGTTTGTCAGCTCCTCCAGCATCCGGCCCTGAGCCAAAGTAAACGCCTCCAAGCACCAACCATCTGAAAAGAGGAACGAAACAGTTAACCTCTTTTATTTTCATTTGGTTATTCATTTTATCTTTTGGGGACAAAGTGCTATTTCACTTTCTTGCTAAAGGTTAGCTAACATATAGAATACCACTCCATATATAGTTTATATTTAGTCAAAATATGAAACAACCAGGAGATTGTTAGCTTAGCTTAGCTTAGCGTAAAAGCTGAAAGTTCTGGAGTTTTGTGCCATGTCACTACTTTCTTGGCTGGGAGGTGGGACTTCCTGAAGGTTCTGCTGGTTGCCTGCTAATGTTATAGAGATGACAACACTCATAAGCCACTGTTTCGAAGAAATAGTCCAGCCATTTTACAATTCAGATTTGTAAATCACTGCAGCTAGGTGAAAAGTTAAACCACTGGTGGTAGTTAAAACAATATATTCAGGGGGTGTTAAATGACATTCAAAAGCACATTAATGGCATCTCCTTCTCACGAAAGGGAATGAATTGAAATCTCCAAAGGTCGAACTATTCCTGGAAAGTATTTCAAGGCAAATTTTTAAGGAGACTACAGCCGACTGTTACTACAGATCAGAGTTAGAAATACTGTACCTTTAAGGAACTCTTTGGAGACCACGCACACAGTCTTCCTGCTGCTCCAGATTGCGTCCCTGATGTTGGTCAGGTGATCCTCACCAGGCAGGAAGTCTCTGGCCTCGAAACAACAGCGGAAGAGGTTCTCCTCGGAAAACTGGTTATCCAGCTTTTTCAGCAAAGCTGCTTCCACCCACCCATAGTCATTTTCACTAAAGCTGAGGAAGGCATCGTACTGCACTTCGTCCACAGGAAGGTTCGGTTTTGGGCCCTCGAGAACCCTACCGACGATGGTTTTGTAGATGATGAATATGTGCCCTCGGAGACGGGCGTAAATAAACCCGCTGAGGATGACAGTGATGACGAGGACAGCGTTGACGATGAACAGTGCCAACTGAAGATCTTGGATGGCCTTTGCATCGTCTTCCTCACACGGTTCGATGACCCTGGAGAAATTCCCCAGAGGGAGATTTTGGAGAGCGGCTGGGAACTCACATCTGTACTCCTCAGTCGGGCTTGCGAAGGTTACATTCGTCACGTTCAGCCACTTCAGGAAGCTCTCTAGATTGCAATCGCAGTAGAACCGATTTTCAGCCAGACTGAGGAAGCTGAGAGACAGAAAAGTCACAGGGTCCGGGGAGGCTAAAAAGTTGTCCGAAAGGTCCAGTCTTTTCAGGGTGGTCGGAAAGAGATCCTGCTGCAGATACGTTAAGGCATTAGATGATACGTCCATCTCATAGATTGAGTTTAAACCGCTAAAAATCCCTTTTGGGAAAGTCGCAATGGAGTTATAGCTTATATTTAGACCGAGCAGATTGTCTAAATGATCAAACAGGTCGAGGCACTCCCCCCGCGCCCAAATGACATTCAAGGAACTGTCATGAAGATCCAGCACTTCCAAACTAATATGAGGTACTTTCAGACTCATTGTGCACCACTTGATGATGTTGCCACCATAGAAGAAATTTTGGAGACGATTGAAAGAAGTTAAAATGATATAAACATCCTCTAAATTTGTTAATCTGTTGTTTGCGATATCCAAATGGATACTGTTGTTGCCAAATTTGCTGATTCCATACAGAGATTTAAGCTTATTGTCACCCAAAAGAAGATAATCTAAGTTTGGTAATGCGGCAGGAGAGCCAAGGCCTCTGAGGGAATTTCCTGTCAGATATAACGCTCGTAACTTTGGAAGACCACTGAAGGCTTTGGGTGCCAATGCACCAATGTGGTTGTAAGACAAATCCAACACCCGGAGGTCATTGAGATTGGTAAATGTGTAAGAATATACTTCTCCTAGGAGGTTGTATGACAGGTTGAGCATCCTTAAATGTCCTTGAAGACCATTGAAGGCATTTTGGTCAATCTGATTGATTCTGTTCAGGGAAATGTCAATAATGATTGCATTCCTTAGGGGACTCAAAACTGCCTTCTGCAAAGCAAATATACGGCTTTTAGACAGATCTAGAATGTTGACTGAGCTGTTCATGAGGCCTTCAAATGTGCTTTCATCTGGATCAGGAATGTTGGAAAACGAGAAGTCTCTGCCAAGGTGCCCAGAGAATATAAGATGAGTAATTGGAGTACCCTCTATTGCTTTGAAAAAGTATGTTGATGTTTTCGTGTTGAACCCACTACTGGATAAGTCAAGGACTTCAAAGGCCATCCCTGTGAAAGGGTTCCCGCATTTCTTCCAGTCAAAATCTTCACTATAACCCCTATCAAATTTATTGGAGTTCAAATTCAGGAGTTTGAAGTATTTCCCCCGGAAACCAACTAGATCATCTTCACATAATGTTTCAATCGGATTCAATTTGAGGTTAAGCTGTGTGAACTTTGTAAGTTTTGAAAAGAACAGTCCTGGTCTGAGTCTCACTATTTCATTAAGGGAGAGATCAAGAGTTTCTAAGGACAAAAGGGGCTCCAGGTAGCGTTCTGCTAGTATGGAGTCAGACAAATTGCAATAGTCCAAAAAGAGGTGTTGTAAATTAAACAGTCCTGCAAATGCCCTTGGCTCCATCTGAAGGCCAATATTGGAGCCTAGGACCAGTTTTGTCAATTTTCTCTGCCTAAGGAAAGCGTTGTTCCTTAAGACGAGCGGCACTTTCTGCATCCCAAGATCTAATTGTTGAAGATGGTCATAGTTTCTGAGCGAGCTGCTGTTGATCTCACTGATGAAGTTCATCTGCAGGTAGAGGTGGGTGATGTTGGGAGGCAGAGCCGGAACCCAGTAGTGGTTTCTCGAGGGGCAATCCGCCACAAGGCCGTGAAAAGTGCATGATGGGTAGCATGTGGGTACCTGCAGCCAGAATGTGTGTAAATAAAAAATCACTGGACTTTTAAGATGAAGGAATAATTTGACAATTCAGGAAATATGCCTGTTTTATTTTTTCTGGCTGAGAGTTAGATAAGGTGAAAGTGGAGCCAGCAGTCGGTTAGCTTAGCTTAGCATCAAGACTGCAAACAGAGAAAGGCAATGATTAAGCTTTTGATACATCCTTACAAACAGTTTGATTAGTCAACTCTAAAAGTGCCGATTGGCCAGTTTGTGTTACGTTTCATAGCCATGGTAGCTGTTTCCATCTGTTTAAACTTTAAAGTCTTTGTGGAAAGCTAAGCTAATTTATTGCTACAGCATCTGATTCTCGGCAAGAGAGTAATTTGGCTTGAATTTAAGCATATTTTCAAAAGATATAAAACATTTTATTTATTTATTGTCCAGCAGAATCTACATCAGATTAGCTTTAGATTGTTTTTTACTGAATTTCACGTTACTGTCAACTGTTCAGTTTGGTAAAACAGTGAAAGTAATCAATTTGAGCTAAAAGCCACACACATACCTGAAGGTAAAAACCAATGAAAACCAACTGAAGAGCTGACGTCCACATCCTGCCTGACTTCGCCCTAACATGAAGAGAAAGTCAAACATTAGTGACGCTTCAAGAATGTGATTTAAGGACAGGTAGGTATGTGAGAAGAAGAAAAAGGGGAAACTGTCAGATGTTTCCTTCGGCAGGTTTATTGTTCACTGGTGCAGCTTCAGTCTGTACACAACCACTGATTTAATCAGGGGTGCACATCAAGCCCCCAGGAAGTGCGCCGGACTCTGAGGAAAATATTCATTGTGGCCAAACGGCGGTGCTACACTTTCGTATCAGTTGCTGGTTCCCGGAAAGACTTTTTCCCATTGACATGCCCCTTTCACACCAACGCGGTTCCAGGGCCGGTTCGGAGCTGGAGCTTGAAAAGCACCGTTTTTTCCTGTTCACACCGCAGCGGAGCCGCCTCTAAGCTCCGGAATCCGGTTCGTTTCAAGCACCAAAAAGTTGTCGGTCTAGAAGCAAGCACCGCATACGTCACGCAGGGGCAGGGGTGGGATCAACCTCCTGAACAACAACAAAAAGCCCGCGTTTTATCCAGACGATTGTAAAGTCGTCCCATTCCTTCCATTTCGTTTCGACAGAGCAAAACCAAATCGAGTAGCGCAGAGGGGTTTCCGCGCGGTTTGGCTTTATGAAGCAGGCACGTAAACGGTTACGTCATGACGCAAACGATGACGCAATGAGGCAGCACCACTCGGGCTCTGGGTGGTGTGAACAGAGCGGTGGCTGAAAAGAAAAACCGGTTCCGAACCAGAAAAGCTCTAGAACGGGAAAAGCGTTGGTGTGAAAGGGGCATCACATGTGGGGTGCTAGTGGAGCCTCGCAGCGGCGAAACCGTGCCGCGCCACACTAATTGCGCCGCATAAGCGCATAGGTGCGCCACATTTTCGGCTCAGTTGAGGCTCCCTCCGCAAGATGAGGCCCCACGCAGTCTGCATGCTGGGAGTAACGGATTACATATAATAGGATTAGGTAGTTAGGATACAAAAAACAGTATTCACTTATAGTTGCAGAAGAAAATATGATCAGATTACTGTTACTATTGTTGGTGTATATAGGCTATACTGATACTAAATATTTTGGTTTCTTCTTTCCTATGGTCACATTTTTGTTGTCTTACATTAACACATATTTATTTTCTCTTGTAATTTATTTGCCTGCATATTGAGGTAATCCAAAATTAACGGAAAGTAATCAGGTTACATTATTTGTATTTGTTGAAACTAAGATTAATTTACTAATTACTTCTTTTCTTTTTTACAGGTAACTAGTAAATATAAAGCATTCCATTTTAGTAACCCTCCAAACCAAACCCTACTTTTTTGTCATTTTCAATCCACAAGTATTTCAGTAAATGGACATTTCCTTAATTTTCTAAAATACACTTTAGAAGCGTACTTCAGTTTACACATCACAAGTCTTCTGTGCTCTTGGGGAGCTTTCTAAAGGCTGACCAACATGCTCTACATAAATGCTCTCAGGTGGTTGCACTATGGGAAAGGAAGTTGTAATTGGAATGGTCTCTACAAAAGGAGCTGCCAAAATTGGACATATCTCAGCCTCTGATGAATGAAGTTTCACCATTCTTGTTTTTAACTTTATGGAATTGCAAACATTGTTGGAATAGGACATTAATAATCACAACTGATGAGGTTATTCTACCAACTTTCAAATATAAAAATATATACTCAGTGGTGGGAGAAGTAGGTACTCTTGTACTTGAGTCAAAGTAGTAGTACCAGCGTGTAGGAATACTCTGTTACAAGTAAAAGTACTGCAATCAAAATGTTACTCAAGTAAAAGTACAGTATTTGCATTAAAATATACATAAAGTACCAAGAGTAAAAGTAGTCATTGTGCAGATTGGTCCATTTCAGAATAATATATATGATATGTTTTATAATGATTGATCATTAAAGTGTTCTCAAAGCTGGTAAAGGTGCAGCTAGTTTGAATGACTTTGTATACTGCAGGGTAGCTTGTGAATTTACTCCAGGTGGAACTAAAGTCTGATTTAACTGTTTCACACCTTCCCCCCGGTACCGGGCGGATAAACGCGTCATTTGCAGGAAACAACGTCTAAGGAATCTTAATATTGAATAAAACTATGAATGTGTTATATCCATGTAACGGGAAGAAACTCAGCTAACTGATCTTTTTAATTTTTTTTTTCAAAAAAACCCCACAATGCTAGCACTCAGCCTCTGAATTAGCCTCGATCGAAAAAACGGGACCTACAAAGGCACTTAAACTCACTCATAACTCCCTTATTACTTATCCTAGATGCACAACCAAACACTCTTTTTTGGTGTCCTGGAGACACTGAATCTACCGGTGCCCACCTCAACACTCAGTGATAAACATTCGCGACGCTATCAACGAAAGCGTACATCATCACATGTGGAGCTAAGAAGCTAAACATGTAAATATGGCTTACCTTGGTCAAAAGTGGTCTTCAATGGCATTAAAACGATAAAAAAACGATGCTGCAGTTAATCCATAGGTTCATCCTATGTGTCTGTGCCTTCTTTGAAATTATTTCTGATAATCCATAAGCAATACAACTGCGTTTTAGTTTCCAAACTCCAGAAGGAGACATTCCTCCAGTTTAGTTTCGCTTTCCACACGCGAAGCGGCCACATTTTTTCTTTACAATGTATGTGTATGTGAGTCTCCTCCTTCGATTCTATTGGCTCTAACGGTCACAAGGGTATGTCAACCAACCAGATCGAGCAAGGGGGGCCAGAGATAGGTCAAATCCACCCAAATGACCGCAGATGGCCCAGTTTTTGGCTAAATCTCTCTAAAAAGGTCAAATTTCACTTGTTTTGCATCAATCTTGATACAGGGTACTTATTATATGTTGTACTTTGGATTCCTAAAGCTTTTAGTCTACTAACCCATCATCCAAGGGTAGTTTTCACTATCTGTAAAAAATAATTTTTGGACGGACACTATAATTTACAGTTTTTTACTATGTAAAATCTGAATTTTCTTTAAAATAAAAAACATTTATATTGATTCTGACACTTCTACATCCAACTCACAGGTTTATCATTACTTTGAGAAAAAAGATTATTAATTTAACCCTTTTAGAAGGGAAGATATGGTCATTTGTTCTGGGAATGTCATTTTCGAGCCTGAGACCTGAAAAACAGGCTCAGAGTGGAACAGGGACTTGATTATATTTCACATCATTCATCCACATCTCTAACTAATGGTATTAAATACATGAGGTGGAGTAAAAGTACACGATGTACCTCTGAATTGTAGTGGAGTAGAAGTACAGCTCAAAATTGTACTTAAGTACTTTATTTGAGTAGATGTACTTAGTTACTTTACACCTCTGTATATACTGCACATTCACTTTTATATGTAATATTTCATATCATTTGTATGCATTTTCCAGTTTTTTGTTACCTAAAATAGCATAAAACAAACGTACAACGTTTACAAAGTTAAACCAGAAATGTTAGCAACTACAAATGAAGTGACTTCATAACTAACTGTGACTATGTATTTAAATTAAAAAAAGATTCGTGAAATGATATGGCAGATGAGATTACAGCTGTTACTGTTGTGTGTATAAATAGTGTTGAAATAAACTGTACTGTGTACATATCAGGGCGGTACTGCGCATGCGCTCCTCATTTAGCTTTATGACTTTAATCAGATTTATCCTGCGTATCACCATGGCAGCATAATCCTTTAATATATTCACCTAATATATGTACACGCTTTTAAAAATAAGTGTCACACGTCACATTGAATGAGTTCCTGGCACGGGAACTTTATATATACAGTCTATGCACGGGACACACACACGGTTTATTGCACAACAATGCACTATTTTCAGCGGCGGATACAGATTAGTTAAAGTGTCAGCGACTCTAAAGAGCGTGTTTAAGGAGCGGTCATACATGGTCTTTATAGTTTGTATTTTGCAGTGATAATGAAAGGAGAATCGTACCTGTGTTTGACACGGACCAGAGTGGGAGAGCTGTTCCCTGTGTCTCTGCCTGCCCCTCCCCCATGCTGCCTGCCCCCCCACACACACACAGCAAACACTGATAAAACTGGCAGGTCTTCAGAAACGACGGGATATGGTGCAAGTTCCCAAATATCTCCTTCCTCTTTCAAATACATCTTTCTTCGTTGTTTTGCTCCAGTTGCAACCAGTGGTTTAAAGTCACTAAGTAGATGTACTCAAGTACTGTATTTAGGCACAATTTTGAGGTACTTTGCACTTTTACTCCACTACATTCATTTAATAACTTAAGTTACTTCACAGATGTGGATGAATGATGTGAAATATAATCAAGGGTTAAATCAGACTTTAGTTCCACCCGGAGTAAATTCACAAGCTACCCTGCAGTATACAAAGTCATTACAACTAGCTGTGCCACCTTTACCAGCTTTGAGAACACTTACAGTTTCAAAAGTAAAAGATTGGTCCTTTAAGTATATTTTGATGCTAATACTTTTGTACTTTGAATTGATAAATTTTGAATACAGGACTTTTACTTGTAACAGAGTATTCCTACACTCTGGTACTTCTCCCATCTGGTTGCAGCAGCCTGTCCCCTTGTTTTTTGAGAGCTTTATCTTCCAATGTAATACCTTCTAACTTCTAACTAGTGGTGGAGGAGGTATTCCAATCCTTTACTTCAGCAAGCTTATCTATAACCAGGAGTATAGTACACTTTAAAAATTGCAGTACGCATCCCAGGTTTTTTTGCATGATCAAATCCACTGAAAATTCTAAATTCTAGTACTAAAATCTAATATAAAGAGGTGTGTCTGCTGCGAACTGACTTTTATTAATTTCTGAGAGTGATGTGAAGTTATTAGGTCACATGGCAGGGAAGCTATTGAAAAAGAAACCTGGATTAAACATTTTTGGGGAAAATTCAGTGTATTTCACTCAATAGCTTTTCTCTCATGTGACCTTAAATCTTTAAATCCCTCTCAGAAATTAATACTAGTCTGTGCAGCAGACACACCTCTTTATATTGGATTTTTGAACATCCTATGTTTAATATGAATATTTGTATTGAAAATGCAGTGTTTTTCTTCAAGCACCCCGGCTCATAGTGCAGTGCCAGTGTTTGTCCAGCAGGTGTCAGAGCAGCTCCATGCTGCCGGCACCACATGTGTTTAATATTAAATTCTTTATTGAAAATCCAGGTTTCTTTTTCAATAGCTTCCCTGTCATGTGACCTAATAACTTCAAATCACTCTCATAAATTAATAAAAGTCGGTACACAGCAGACACACCTCTTCATGTTGGATTTTAGTAGTAGATTTGAGTATTTTCAGTGGATGCAGCACTACACCCCTGCTCCTGAGCTCTGTGAAGTCACCATTCATACTCTGTGTAAATAACACACTGCACATCTGTTTATAGAGCTCATATCCAAATATGTATATATTATTATAGTATACAGTTTGCTACACTACAGTATTTCCATTCGGCTTCATCGTATTCTATTCAATATGTACATTTGTTTCTTGTTCCTGCAAAATACTTGAAATATTTTGTCTATTGCACAATTTTATGTTGCATTGTTGTAGGAGCCTCACTCAATATATTGATTGCCAGAAATATGCTGTAGCTATTATGACAAATAAAACCTATGAACAATGACCTGTAATTTACTTGTTTCTCCACAAGATGGGGCCTCAGCCTGTGAGGGAAAAAAGAGACACCTCCTTTATTTACCTTTTTATAATTTAATATTTGCACAAACTCAAAAATAAAACGGAGTACTTCATCATGTTGTGTTACATTGCATCTGGTGCATGTGCGTTGAATGGAAGGCTATAAAACCAGTCTTCCAAGAAAACATCTGTCCTGAATGGGCTGGATAGTTATTCAAAAATGTAAACGAAATCAAAATAGTTCTATGCAATATCCACATCTCAGAAAGCCAATATTTGGTAAAGGCAAAATATGTAAAAATGTCTGAATGAAGTAAGTATATTCCCGGGTTACAAGCGTTTATTTGATAGAATTGATTAAAAAAAATATCCTTGCTTGGAATAGATCCTCAATTTACTATGTTTGTCAATGATCATTTGGATAATGTTTAAAATATGGTCATACTGCCAATTGCAATGCCATCCAAAATAATTGCAATTAGCTATTTCTTTTCAAATTGTGCAGCCCTAGTCCTGAAATAAATAGTGGCCTCTTCTGTGTCCTGATAAATCTACATCATTCAAATGGTATCCAAAAGTGTCTCTGCATTGTTTCGGAGGGTTGACCTGTACATTCACATGTCTCGCTTCACTTGTCTCCTTCTTTAAGCATCACTCGCCACTGTCTGTAAACCGTGCGCCTCTTCCTCCGCAGCTTTCATGTCCCCGTTGCTCTCCAGCTTCCCTTTGCCGCTGAGCGTGTGGTGCGCCAGGAACACCACAAGCACGATGAAGAACACAGTGCACACTATAATCCCCACGAGCCCCCCCACTGTCACCGCGGAGGGCTGCCTGGTGGGGTCTGGATGGGGCACGGGTGGAGCTGTGGGGATGCTCGGAGTCGTGCCCTCTCCAGAGCCTCCATCGGTGCCATCTTCGTATTTTACGCACGTGTACTCATCAAACAGCGTGTACCCCGGATAGCACGAGCACACATAGCTGCCAAATGTGTTTTTACAAGCTTGATTACAATATAAGTTCTCGCACTCGTCCATGTCTATGCACACCGTGTGCTCGCCCCTCTCCTCCGAGATGTACCCCTCGGGGCAGTAACACTGGAACTTGTCATTGGGGTCGCACTCCGCGGGGCACTCCTCCACCCCGCAGTGCAGTTTACACTTATGCATCGACTTTGGGTCTGCTCTATATCCATCATAGCACGAGCACGCGTAGCTCCCGAGAGTGTTGTCGCACAGGTGCTCACACGGAGCGGACGCGCACTCGTCCACGTCGACGCACTGGTCTCCGATCGGCGCGTATCCATCCATGCAGACGCACTGGAACCCTCCGATGAGGTTGATGCACACGAAGTTCTCCCCGGGACACTGCCTCTCATCCCTGCAGTCGTTGAGGTCCACGCACGACCTGCCGTCCTGAGCCAGCTTGTACCCTTGCTCACACGTGCACTCGTAGGAGTCTCCGTTCTTGATGCATGCGTGCGCGCACCGCAGCGGCAGGCACGGGTCGTCCACCATCACCTCGCAGGTGACATTATTTGCGGGGTTCACGGTTTGACCCGGCGGGCAGTAGCACGTGGACTCGTGGTTAGGATTCACGGTGCATTTGTGCTCACACCCACCTTCGTGTATCTCGCAGCTCCACGGCGCCTGGATCCACTCCTCGTTGAAGCAGACATAGTTAGTCTCAGCCGGCATTAGTACAGCGGTGCTGCCGAGAGGCAAAGACAGCAAATCCTCTCCCATAAACCCCATCGGGGTGGTGTAGAGGACAGACTCGCCCTCTGCAGCAGCCAGCCCTCTGCACGGGTCACTGAAGCTGTACTCGCAGAGGAACCCAGCCGCATGTTCCGCGCATGGCTCCTGGGTCCATTTAAAGTCGTCCTCTTTGGAAACTGACACGCAGGCATGAGCGGAGCAGCTGCTGTCAAAACTCTGAGCCCAGTGGAGAAAGTCACTCTCGCTGTCTTTGGTGACCCACTGGAAGCCTCTCAGATCCGCAGCAGGGTCCGGGCAGCCGGCCGGGAGATGTAACCCGATCCAGAACCGCCCCGTGATGTTCCCCAGCAGAATATTCAGAATATCTTGGGACACAGAGGAGCGCACCGTCATTAAATGCCCGCCTCGATCTCTGCATTGGTCTCTCGCGGTGGTGAAGTCGCTGGGATCCCCGGACACAGAGAAACACTGAGTCCCGAGGCAGTATCCGCTATTCAGCTCTATCCCGCCGGAGCTGCCCATCAGGAAAGTCAACAAGAAAACAACATGTCGCGTAACCTCCTTCATATTTAAGCCTGAGTTGTGTCCGTTTAAGATCTCGTGCGTTCCATCAGTCCATAGGCCTGTATGTTTGGGAAGATGTTTGTCTCGCATTTATAGCCCCCCGACTCCATGTTTAGTTGTCCCGGCGGAGGAAGGCAGTTGATCAGCCCGCCGCGCTGCCCACTGAAAAAACTTTCTCCTCTGCAGGGCGGACCACATCCCCAATTACGCACGACTTTTACGCACGTATACGCAACGAATCCGCGCGCACGCAAAGGGGGCATTTCCCCAACGCCCCCCATTCGCAGTAGCCCCTCCCAACTCCACTCTGCACTATGGGGATGAATAAGGCTGCCGGTCACACGTCAGATCCAGTTTCCTTAAAGTTCTTAAAGGTTACAGAATTGACCACAAATATTTAGACTTTTTCAGACATTTTATTAACATTATTGTCATTGTATCTCAAAACCAGACCTGGGAAGGCTTCTTCAGAAATGTAATATATGGTAAATGATATATTAAAATTGTATAGGTAAAGCAGCTGTACATGTTCTTAGTAAATTGAGTAATTAAAAAAGTGTATTCCTAAATGTTATAGCCTTTCTAATACAGGTTTTAAATTGGACAATAAAGCTGAAAAGTCCTAACATTTTCAATTGAAACCTTAGTGAAGTCCTAACAGAACTACCTGTTTCAAACTTTTAATAAATGTTTTTTGATATAATTTGATAAAGATGGACCACAGAATGAAAGACTTTTTAACAAAAATATCTTGTTCTTAAGTCAGCACTTTTTAAAGAAACAACATTTGCATTGGTTATTGTCATTTAATTGCATTTTGTTAATCAGTAACTGATTGAAATGACATTTAATATGTAATTTCATTACATAATCATTGCATCTAATCTATATTTCCCCAACACTCTTCAAAAGACGTCACAATATGGTAGAGGATAAGACAATACAAACTTAAAATATGTTGATTATCGGACAAAATGCATGAACACAGATTTGTTTATGAAAAATCCTGTCAATCTATCACATTTACTCCAAACCTTTATTATTGTGTATTATTGATTTCAGCCAACTCTATGACTAAAATGTACAGTATATGTATAATTAGGAGAAAAAGAGAACAGTGACAATGCAAAGAAGGTAGTTATTTTTTCAGTTCACAAGTCTTATCTAAATGTACATTGACATAATAGCAGCACAGTTTCACATGCATTGTTTAGTTAATCACTCAAGCCTCTGTATCTACAGCACTCAGCCTCATGTATGTCAGTGGTCTGTTCTTCCAGTGCAGCATATCAGTGAACAACTTGTTAGTGAGTTATATTTCCTACGCTGTGAAGCACATGACCCAACAGAACTGTAACTGTTTCATGTGTTATTGTTAGTATTAGGTCTTAGAATGAATCGCAAAAATGAGGACCTGTAAAGTCACAATGTCATGTTCGGGTGGATCAGAATGTGGATCTGTTCTCCAAAATGTGTACCCAGAGATACCTTTAAGTGGAGTTGGGCCAGGTAAGAAGGGCGATACAAAATATAAACACCGTTACACTTGAAAATGCTTTTTGTGTTACAAAAATGTTTAAATAAATATACAACAAATCCCTTATCTTGTGTCTCGAATTTGCATACTTATATTTCATTTTGTTGACATTTTCGAGTGTTGGGTTTTTACAGAAGGTATGATCTCTAAATCAGTAAATATTCAACAGCCATTAAACCATTTTTTTTAAATACAATGTTATATTACTTAGAATACAATGAGAATTGTCCCCTCTGTAAAAACCTTTAGAATAAAGATAGCAATAAATCTGGAGTGGAGAATCCTTGCTTCGAGTATGAGTAAAACTATGGATTTAAATGTATTTACCTCTAGTGTATTTCCTTACGTTAAAAAAAAAAAATGAACTTCGTAGATTTTAGAATGTTAAATGATTCACGTCAAGTATATGAATGTGAAATGGTCAGGAATTACTCACTGACATTAGTTATATGCATCAAAAACAGTTCCTATAGCAACCAATACATCCCAAAACAAATAGTGGTCCGGACAAAACCTACACATACTGAGCATTAGTATCAAATGTCATAAATCCAAATGCATCACATAACATATGACATTAGCAAACATTCGTCATGGTGAGTCATTAGCCCTCTGTTAAAAGAAAGCACTAAAATAATGTGCACTTCACTAAAGACCACTTTTTTGTATACTTAAAGTTTCAAATGTTATTCTACCAAAATCTAAAAAAATCATAAATATCTGATGTAGTATACAAACAGTGTAATCATTACAACTATGTGGAATGTTACATTACATTTGCAACGTGTGTATGAGTATCAGGACACAGTGTGTTTTACAGCGAAAAAGTAACAAATCATTGCTTCTGTAGCAACATAATCTATTAACACTCCATTATTATAAAAGGTATCATACAAAAAATGCTATTAGACTTTGTCATTTTTAGTAAACTGGCCTTACTGAGAAAGAAATGTTTTCATTTTTCTACATTTGTAACAACAAGGCTCATAAGAATTGGGCAAATTACAGTGGGAACAATTCCATAAAGCAATCTATAATACATTCAGAAAGCAAGTCCAATATCTATGACTTTACAGTGTGTGGTGTGGTGCAGCGTTATGGATAAATAATCAGATTGCCGTTAACACTGCCTGTGGATAGCTCCATTATCTGCGTCTCAGAGGACATGAACCAGTGGAAAGTGACATTGTAAAAAGTGTAAGAGCAGCATAGTTCTTTAAACTCGTTAAATAAAGTATTTAGCAGTCATTTTTAAACTGTTTGTCGAAGGATAGCCTCTTATACGTCTCTGTGGTCACCTGCTGCAGGTAGAACATATCAATATCTGGGTGTTTGAAGGTGGAAAGCTCAAATTTGCCGCACCGTTTGACTGCGTTTCGGATGAGGAAAAACAGCAGCACTGCACACAGCGCCATGAACAAAGTGATGCCCAGGACGCTGCCCGTCTTGATGTAAGTGGGCACTGAGGCCGGGTGAGAGCCGGCGGGGGTCGGGTACGGAAGAGGAGAGCCTGATCCATTATCCTCTTCTTCAATGGCAACACACTTGTTCTTCTCTTGATCCATGTAGTACCCCTCAAAGCAAAAACACCTGAAACCACCAAATAAATTCTCACACTTTTGATCGCACTGCCCACTGTCACACTCATTGATGTCCGTGCAGAAGGGGTTGTTGTCCTTCATGTCTGAAATGTAGCCGTCGGGGCAGAAACATTGAGACTTGTCCTTGTCTATACTAATGCACGTGGCTTTGCAGTCTCTCTCCATGCAGATCACCTCACACCTGGTGGGGTCGAGGGGTGACACCAAAAACCCCTCCTTGCACACACACTCATAAACCCCGTTGAATTTCTTACAATTCATGTGCTCACAATGTTCACAGATTTCCACGTTCACACATACTCCGTCTTCTTTCTCGAATCCCTCTTTGCACATGCAGTTGGGTCCTCCCGGGGTGATTTGGCACTGCTCGCCTTCTCGCGTGCACGGGTTTTTCTCGCACATGCCTTCCTCGCAGGAAATGTTGTTGTGGTGGAGTGTTTTCCCCACAGGACAGGTGCATCTGTGTGTTGTAGGGTTGCAGTTGTGTTCACAGCCGCCCTGCAACACCTCGCAGGACCAGGGAGCTTGCGTCCAATTGTTTAAACACACATATTTAGAGTCTAGATATTTGGCGCCAACCTTTCGTGCTTCAGCGATGGTTCCCATCGGGAACGTTTCCGAATTGTCCACCTCGATGGTGTACTTCACCTGCAGAGGGGGAAGCATATATAGATATTTTACTAAAGTAAAAGCAGCAATACTACCATGTTGAAATACTCTGTTAGAAGTAAAGTCCTGCAGTCAAATACTAATAAAGAAACAATTGTTTTAGCATAAAATATTCGTAAAGTACCAAAATGAATTATTAGGCATAATGCTATGTATGCTAATATGTTAGCATGTTGGAGATGCTAAAAGGGGGGTTAAAGGTCAACTAGTTAGGTAGCTTATTCTATATTAAAACATCATTAGTTGTTAGTTGATTTATTTTGCGCATCAATAATGTTAAAATGTAAAAGTTAGGCTGAACAATTGATTGAAATATTTATAAAAATCGCAATATAATATGCTAATATAAGTATTGTATTGCTACAGAGATGTCCCCGGCTACAAATCTACAGACTTAAAGTGTTGTAGGGCTGCAGTTGTGTTCACAGCCGCCCTGCAACACCTCGCAGGACCAGGGAGCTTGCGTCCAAATGTTTGAGTGACACACATATTTGGAGTCTAGATATTTGGCGCCAACCTTTCGTGCTTCAGCGATGGTTCCCTTCGGGAACGTTTCCGAATTGTCCACCTCGATGGTGTACTTCACCTGCAGAGGGGGAAGCATATATAGATATTTTACTAAAGTAAAAGCAGCAATACTACCATGTTGAAATACTCTGTTAGAAGTAAAGTCCTGCAGTCAAATATTAATAAAGAAACAATTGTTTTAGCATAAAATATTCGTAAAGTACCAAAAAGAATTATTAGGCATAATGCTATGTATGCTAATATGTTAGCATGTTGGAGATGCTAAAAGGGGGGTTAAAGGTCAACTAGTTAGGTAGCTTATTCTATATTAAAACATCATTAGTTGTTAGTTGATTTATTTTGCGCATCAATAATGTTAAAATGTAAAAGTTAGGCTGAACAATTGATTGAAATATTTATAAAAATCGCAATATAATATGCTAATATAAGTATTGTATTGCTACAGAGATGTCCCCGGCTACAAATCTACAGACTTAAAGAAAATATATTTGCTCGTTACAGATCCTCGCAAAAAATAAATGCCACTACGATCATTGTAATATATTCTTCTATAGAAATGAGACTGATTACGCAAAAAAAAAAGTATTACTTGCAACAATATCGTGGCATACTGTATATCGCAATCGCAATATACATTTAAATAATTGCCATTTGCTTTAAAAATGTGCTACACGTTTAAAAAGTAACTAGGGTAGAAGTATAAAGTAGCAAAAATACCTATAACAAGTAGACCTCAAAATGTAAGGAAAAATGAATGTGTGTAGCAACCGTCAATTGCAATATCTGACTTTCTTCATTTCGAATATTGTGAATATATATCCTATGTAATCACTGTTAAATGGTTTGGTTATTTAGCAGACATTTTTAAGTCTGATATAACAAATGGGTTGGTCTGGCACCAACAGTCTCTGAATAATTGAGTAAAATACAAAAGATGTTGCAACCGTCCCCAGTCTCCCCTACTTGAATATCCTAAAGCCCAGTACTTGTTAGTACTTAGTTACCCTTCACCACTGTTTACCTGTATGTCTGTGCCCGCTGGCACTTCACTGCAGGGCTCCTGGATCGGATACTGGCAGAGGAACCCTCTCAGGCTGCCTCCGCACGGCTCCCACAGCACCGAGGAGTTCGACACGGAGATGGAGGGGCACATCTGGAGGGCTTCCCCCGCCGAGCTGAAGGTTTTTTTTTGGTCAAACCAGTACCTACCTGTGGGCGCAGCCTTCAGGATCTTCAAGAGGTGCTTCGAGTTGTTACTTAATAACTGTCCGCCTAAGTCTTTGCAGCTTTCCTCCGCGCCTGGAAAGTCCAGGGGGCTTTGGAAGAACGCAAAGCACTGGTTCCCGGTGCAATGTCCGCGCTGCGACAGCACCGTTTCCTGCAGCGCGCAGAGGAGAAGCGCACAGAAGAGCCGTGTAGCGACCATGATGTCGATGTTAGTGAAGCTGCCGATGGTGGAAACCGTGTTGGACGTTCTGAAGCTGAACCAGCGACTGACAGCTCCACATAGTCCCCATTTATAAAAGACTGCTGTTTTGTTTTTTTGCTGTCAGGCGAGGAAGGAAGTTCCGTTCAGGCCACTGGTTAAAGCCCCGGTCTGATTGCTCAACCCCCACACAGCCAGGAGCCTTATCTCAAAGAGACTGGCCCATCAAAACACACGCACGTACGCACGCACGCACGCGCGCGCGCACACACACACACGCACGCACGCACACACGCACGTGAACTTTTAATAAGAGAGCGATCCCATAATTCCCTCCCATGAGTGGCTCTTCACTTTCTCGATTTAGATGATATTAAGGTTTCATGGGAAGAGAAACTTCTGCCAAAGTCAACCGGAAAGGAGAAAAAGATTTTTTTGGGAGCAGGTATTTTCGAGTGGTCAAGCACTTACGTTGTCATATTAATATCGTGTAAGTTATTAATTAAACATATATTTCTTTTTGAATACTCTTTTCATTGTCATTTTTCAAACATTCAGACATAACATATCGTCCATTATTCCTAGAATCGCCGTCTGAGGGTTCGAATTAAACTGCTTTAAAAAGTAGGAGAACATGTCTTCATTCAGCATATTTCTATTGTATTATCGCTACGATATAAATGTGTTAGATTTTGCAGCAAACAGACAAGATACCAAAGACTAGTTCTGTGTTATTCAATAAATCAAAATGTAGGGAACATTTGTCAAATTCTCCATAAAAAAGCTACACCAATTCTTTATTTTTGCACTAATAATGGATCAAATGACTGCAATATGTTATGTGTAATGAGAAAAACCTCACTAAGATCAGCATCTCCCTTCAGCTTTTTGGAGTATTTTAATATATTTCGACTTATTATTTAGGTTTCACAACGTGCAACTTAGTTTAGATTTAACCTAGATTGTTTGAAGTTGTTTAGTATACTTTAGTTAGGTCTGAATCACCAAAGTCAAGAGAATAATGAGATGATTTGAAGACCAAGAACAAATCACCAGTTACAGTAAAATGTATTTAATTATAGAACCTAGAGAAGAACCCCTTTCAGGAAAAACGCTGACTCAGGCATACAAACTTCCTTTAAGGTACAATAATAACCGTTCAGGTAGAGACAATTGTCTGACAATCTAAATCCATCATCATGCTTCAGCTATTAGTGGCTTGAAGTGGAGGAAGAGAGCTGCCTTCCACTTTCCCTAGAGGGGAACCTGACTGTAATGAAACAGGAACAAGAGGGCAGGACATACTTCCTAAAGACACAGGGTGCAGAAACAAAACGTGACAAGAACGACATTACATAAACCCACATTCCTATTCCTTGAGCTGCTCAGTTTCCAGGTGGAGTTTTGATTGAGGGAATGTGATCACGTCCGATAGATTCCCGCCCAGAGTGACAAAGAGTGACTCATCTGATGAAAGATAAACATATTTCAGTGCACTAGAATAATCAGGAACTCGTCAGCTGTAATCTTGACCTAGTTAGAGATCTGCAAACTGATTTACAACTGGCATTACAGCATGTTTGAAAAAGTGCTGCCCACAAGGCTCTACTCCAGTCCTCCTTATTTCCCCTCATGAGAGGGGTGTGGTGGGATGGAGCCGGGTGGAGGGGATGTGACAGAGGCGTACGTGGATGGAAATCCTTTGTTCGTGTTGTATAAATAAATTATCAGTTCAGTGTTTTTATTTGAGGAGGGAATGTTCAATGTTAAGATGTTGATCTTTGCTAGGAGGCCTGGCAGTGGGCACCATGGAGTAAATCCAATGCAGTGACACACACTTCTGTGTTATCTGAAGTCGGCTCAGTCTCCATAAATATTTTCCCTCATATCTATCTTTATTGCCCACACTAAGTTTACCCGAGGGAGCCTTCAAAATGTGCCTGACAACAAATCAAAGCAAGCTCTTTCCAGCCTTCCTTTGCAATGTTTCCGTAGTAACCATGGTGTAGTTACTTTATTAAGGTTTGGTCAGCGCCACTAACAACAGCCCCAGTATGGTCTTATTTTCAATTCAATATGTGTGACCATGCTCGATACTTTTGTTTACACTTGTTAAAGGGGCCCTATTATGCTTTATGGGCCTTTCCCTTTCCTGTAGTGTGTTATAGGTGTAATGCATGTAAATGGTCTGCAAAGGCTAAAATCCCAGAGTTTCTCTCCCACACACTCACCCCTTTTCGGAAACGCCTCCATTGGTCTCCTTTGTTTACTTCTTGAACATAGTGGCATCAATAGGTAACACTTGCGTCTCTATTGGCTAGCGCTCTAACACATTGTACCAGATTTGCTAAGGTGCGGGACATTTCTGACACATCTCTAAGCCGTTGACCAATCACAACAGATCCAGCCAGCTAACCAATCAGAGCAGACTGGGCTCTGGTTTCAGACAGAGGGTGCTGCAGCACAGATAGTATGAGAAAAATAAAGAGCTTTTTGAACATTAAAGCATGGAGACACGTCACAGTAGAGACACCAAATACTAATATGAACCTGAAAGTGAGCAGAGTAGGGCCCCTTTAAAGCAGCTTCGCTTGTTTTAGCTGTAAAGACCTTGCTAGTATCCTGCTGCCTGTGAAGTGCCTCATACGCCCAACTGACGGCCGAATGCTAAGGTCACTTCTTCATCCTGCTACTAACTGCAGTTAAATACTATATAGAAAGTAACATGCAATCACCCTCACATCAGTGCTCACTATCCACCCTCCCTGTCTTCTAGAAAAGGATGTTCCATACAGCTAAACATCATTCTCCATTACCTTTCGAGGGACACCTATTTCTTCCCGGTTATGGTCCACAATGAGTCTTGACCAGCAGTTTCATTGGTAAAAGTCCTGTAATTATTTACTTCAAACCTCCATGTGTTGACTTCCAAAGATTTTAATTAGAACTATATTGGATAGGTCAAAAACTGTTGTTACTGTATGGCAACACGTAAATCTGCAGCTTGTTAATTACCCAACATTTACTGTGAAATTCCTCAATGTAATTTCTCTTGATTAATCAAAACACATAAAATACTGACAGATGGGTAATCAAATGTTCATCCAGCAGAACAAATTAGTAATATTTGGGAATTTCATTTATTATTTGTTTTCTTTTGCTGTTATTTTAACACTGTTAAGATGTGGGCTTAACTTATTAGTCTTATTTAACAACTAATTAGCAACTGCCGTTTTAGGACATAAAAGACATTTACCACAGGGGTATTTACTGACATATTTAATGTCATAGAACAAAACATTTATATGTCATGAGCTTGTCAACCAAAAACTCACTTAAAAAAACATTGACTTCAAGGCAAAGGAGTTTTAAAGTGCTTCTGGGTATAGGACCATTCTATTGACCATATCAAGCCGTCTTCATGGAACTGTCTTATGCCGCGTTTCCACTACAGCCCGCAGCCCGGTTTAAGAGGGCTGTGACGTCAGCGGCCCGTTTGTGGTTGCGTTTCCACTTGGCCTAGTACCGGCCGGCGGGTCCTAATTCACAGTTTTTCTGGCCTCATAAAATCGTGGGGCCAGGGCCAGAGACAACGAGGCTGAGTTTGTGACGTCAACGCTCTCGGCTGCTGATTGGTCGGAGAGAATCGTCACAATCTGCGCGCTAGATAATCCATTTTTACAAACAGCATTTTTGTTAACAGAGGAGCTACAACAATGGCAAAGAAAAGCACACCATGGTCGGTCGAGGAAGTGACGACGTCCATTATATTGCAGATGATAAGGTCCAGCGGGTGCTCGACGGGACAACTCGCAATATCAAAGTCTTTCAGGAGGTCTCTACACAGACACTGGCGTTACTGGAGTCTGCATGGTACGTTTTTGCTAACGTTCTGTTATTTGCTTGAAAGCTTTGTGTCCCTATCTGTTCTAAAGCTCACTTCTAACAAATAAGTCTATTTTATCCTTACATTTATGTTCGACAACCCATGATTTTATGGAGCCCCGAAGGCTAGCTAGGCAGATAGCATTAGCGAGAGCTATTGTTTGCTAACACCATATGTGCCATTGTTTACGTTCAGTTTGTCTTTTCTATAGTTGTTGTTGCTATTTATAGTATTGTGCTGCAGTAGTTTGTGGAATTTACAAGTCATGTTTCTGTTCTAGATGATTACATTGGGACTAGCGAGGAGGAACAGTTCCGAACAACGTCCTCTGCATCAACAGCACAAACCGAGGAGGAGACGATCTGGCCCTGCAGGAACGGCAACTGGCCCAGCAGAATCAATGCCATGTCTTATCTTATTGCTTGTTGATAAATAATTGCACCCACCAGCGATCACACAGAAAGATGGCATCATCTAGGCGTCCCTCTGCAGTCAGAAATATCATAAACACCATCGTCCACAAAGCACTGTACAGGGGTTTATGGATTTAAGAGAATATTTATCACAGTGAAACCTTTATCATCTGTTGCAATTAAAGCAAATAAGAGAATAAATACTTGGTTAAATAATACATTTTAACTCTTTAGCAGGACAACTCTGCATACTGTTTGAAATTGAGTTTGCTAGCTTGAGGTCCTCCTCTAAAACATAACATTACATAATGGTATTAAGAATACATGATAAATACATGTAGTAAAAATTACTCAATTGTAATACCCTCGTTGTGCTAGACTCAAACACATTGCTTATATATTTCAAAGAGAAGAGAACAAAATAAAACACCTATACAAAGAGAGCGGTGCACAGCGCTTAATATTTACTTGCACTATATTTCTGTTGATCTGGGTTATTGTGTTGCACTGTTGGAGGAGCCTGTGACCTAAGATGTTCATTGTCATAACTACACTAGCTATGTTCGTATGACAAAATAAAAAACCTTGAACCTTGAGGCTGTGTCTTTCAGACAAACCATCATAATCATATTATTTTATGCTGTGGATACTTTAGCCTCCATCCATGTTAACAATTTTTTACACTTGCATTTATGAATATAGTTCTGTTGTGTTTTACACTTTTGTATTTATGTTTATAGTTTGCTTTGATATTTGCTTCATTTATTAGATTATTATTATTATGGGGGCAGTACTGGTGCTTGAAATTCAAATATTTACTAAATAGTCAATTCTGATAACATTTTTTTGGTTTAAATAATTTGACAAACACATGTATGTGAAAAAGAAAAGATGTATTTATGTTCAATACAATGAATATTTAGGTATTACATTATACATTCTAGGTATTCAGGTGCGCATCAGACCCAAGTAACATGTAATGTAATGTTGACTAACTTATAACGAGCAAAACATTCCGGTTTTTAACATATATTATACAATAATGTCGCTTTCTCACAATGTCCTCAGTATTTATTGCTTTTATCACTGAATAAACATGTATTACATTTTGCAAACATGAAAAAACACATCAGTTTTACACATTTTTAAACACCTTAATTCCTGAATGACAACTTCGCTGTTTTCTGTTCATAATGCCCTCTTTTGAATTCATGTAATGAACGTAGGTTTTCCTCAGGCATCCTGAAGTTCTCCACCCACTTTGTGTGTGAAAGATGGAACAATCACATTCCACCACTCGGTAGCTCGGTCGGTAACTTCTGAAATACACAAACAAAAGCATACATATTTTAATACGTAAAAGTGGTAGCTACAATTAATTAAATACTTGAAATACTTTGGTCGTATAGGGAGCGTGAGCCTAAACACATTGCTAGTTAGCGAACGTTAGCTTACCAAGTAGCATCGTAGTTAGTAGTGATTCGAGTCGTCCTGTAGTCTCTGCGGCGTAGGAGGACTGCCCGAACTCTCGCGTCAGCTTCTTCTATACGTCGCCTCTTTCGAAACAACTCTTGTCTATTTCTTGTGATAATAAACCACACAGCAAAAAACAAGCAAACGATCGCTTTCACATCTTCACATCCTCCATTGTTGTGTCGCATTGAAGATGACGTCACGGCAGTTTTAAGCAGCGTCGCTCCGCCTATACTGCGTTACTATAGATACTACCCCAGTTCCTAAACTGTAATGGAAACGCGCCATAAAGTGAGCTGGTCCTAACGAGGCCAATCGCGGCCCAGCCATACCGAGCGGGGCCGAGCGAGGCCGTATAGTGGAAACGCGGCATTAGAGGACGGAGAGCTGGCACACTTTAGCCGTGTTACACCTCAAGAGTTAACTGCCACACAAAAGCAACGGATTGGAATTTACCCAACCTTTAATCTAGAGTAGAGAACATTTTCATTGTCAGTGTCATGGCAGTTGCCAACTGCGTGAAGGTACAGCCAAGGACCACAGAGAGGGAGATAGAACTGTCACCAGTCAGGGAGGAAAAGGAAGGGGTTTCCATGTCCAGGACAATGAGAGCTGAGGTTAACTAACCAGTGTGCTTACACACACACATATGCATTTAATCTGCACATACAGATTCAAAAACACAAGGAGGCTCCACATGTTTGTGTATTTGGATAAACACACACACATCCATGACACTTTAGTTTTTTTACCGCCCTGTACCACCCACATCCTGGGGAGGCCACGGCCCTGTTGCTATGTCATGGCTGGCACCAGTGGGCAGACATACAACACATGTCCACCCAGATGACCTTTCCTGAGCCCAGTCTGAAACCAGAGACCAGTCTGCTCTGATTGGTTAGCTGGCTGGATCTGTTGTGATTGGTCAACGGCTTAGAGATGTGTCAGAAATGTCCCGCACCTTAGCAAATCTGGTACAATGTGTTAGAGCGCTAGCCAATAGAGACGCAAGTGTTACCTATTGATGCCACTATATTCAAGAAGTAAACAAAGGAGACCAATCGAGGCGTTTCCGAAAAGGGGTGAGTGTGTGGGAGAGAAACTCTGGGATTTTAGCCTTTGCAGACCATTTACATGCATTACACCTATAACACACTACAGGAAAGGGAAAGGCCCATAAAGCATAATAGGGCCCCTTTAACAAGTGTAAACAAAAGTATCGAGCATGGTCACACATATTGAATTGAAAATAAGACCATACTGGGGCTGTTGTTATCTGTATTATTATGTTGCATTGTTGGAGAAGCTGACCTAAGATTTTCAACGACATAATTACTCTGTAGCTATGTTAGTTTAACAATAAAGAACCTTGAACCTTGAAATGTTGGGTCAAATAATGCATCCATTAGCACAGATGCCTTCACCACGAATGGCTACAAAAATATCTCATATCCCAAGCTTATCAACAAGCTAATGTTGCAGCTGAAATGTTCTCCAGGTCACTAATGGCGCATTTCCACTGCAGGGCCTCGCACGGCTTAGTGCGGTATAGTTAGGCCTTGGTAGGCCAGGCTCACTTTATGCTGCGTGTCCATTGCAGTTTAGTAGCTGGGGCAGTAACTATAGTAACGCAGTGTAGGCGGAGCCATGACGTCATCTTCAATGTGAACCACAAAACCAAACATCAGCCGTTAGCTGTTAGCACTCAGAGCTCACAGCTCCTCATATCTGTTCAGAAACTAGACAAAAGTTAAAGAAGTACAAACCACAGACTGTCTGTGTCATGGCGAATACAGTCACTGGTTTATTTATGTCTGTATAGGCCGTTGTTGTGAGTGTGTGGACGGTCGGAGCATATACAACATTAGCTTAGCCGATCTCCATTCAGAAAACACGCATTTTAAAAGGTTTTTCGCCTGCCGTCTGTCTGCAGACTTGTCAACGCATAATTCATGTTTTTTACTAACCGGTATCAGTATGTTGTTACTTCGGCATAATTTAGAAATGTGTATTACAATTAAATCACGGTAAAATATGTTCATCGTGTTGTAGTTGTAGCTACTCACGTCACTAGTTTAGCATATTCAGCCCGGTTGTTGGCCCGGAAAGAACCACGATTTTGGAGGGCCAGAAAAACTGTGAAAAGGTACCCGTTAGCCGGAACTACCCCTAGTGGAAACGCAACAAAAAACGGGCCGGGTTTGGCACGGCACGCTTAAACCATGCTACGCGCTGCAGTGGAAATGCGCCAAAAGTCAACCTCACATGATGATGTGATACCAGTTTTCAAGCACAGTAAATATTCTCTTCCCAGAGTATATGATGGGACCAAGGTGATGATGTACATGGTTTTAATAATACTTTTGCATTTCAATGTTTTCCATTTCAAACCATGAGCTGGTTCAAATAGTATTTGCCTTGATTTACAATATGTTCTCATTTGTTTTATCAGTACAGTTTTGAAGCTTTTGTGCTTTTCTTTGCCATAGTCCACTTTGGACTGGATGAAATATTTCAGGATTGCACTTTTAACACACTTGAAATGTTCTCCCTTGCTTGGTTTCAAAACATAACAAATGCCATAATCTGTTAATTGGGGACCATAACATCAATGCTATTTTTCATTGCTGTTGCCGGCCGCTATTGCTCATGTAAACCTACTACTGCTGCGCCCCCTGTAATCTCAGATGCACCCCAAGTCATTTAGTTCTGGAACCGGGCCTGACCACGGCACTCTGGAGAAAAGTTAAAGGGTTGAGAAGTAGTTATTTCATATAATCTGGCTTCGTATGACTAAAAGAAACACGATCATCGACCTGACGCAGTCCTTCATTGTTGTTGTTGTGAGCGGCGTTTGGGAGAAACGTAAACCGACGTAAACGGTGACGTCATGACGCAGCAGAGGCAGCTCCACTCGGGCTCTGAGAAGTGGAAACACAAGTGGTGCTACAGAGAAGAACCGGTTCAGCACCAGAAAAGCTAAAGAACGGTTCTTGAACTGGATCCGGTTAGGTGGAAAAGGGGCACTAGATTACAATATTTTCTAAAAGTTCCGTTCTATTGAGACTTCCAAAGGTAAATGCAATCGCGAGTAGCAAAAAGCTAACGTAATGCTATAAACCTACAACATCACTTGTGTTCAGTGTGATGATGTTTATTAGTGTCATTTAACCACTTATTATCGACTGCTGTTTTAAGACATAAAATAAATTCACCACTGGGTTATTTACTGACATATTTAATGTTATGGAACAAAACATGAATATATCATAAGCTTGTCAACCAAAAAACTCACTTCAAAAAACATTGACTTCAAGGCAAAGGAGTTTTAAAGTGCTCACTTGTTTCTGGGTATAGGACTCATCCCTACACCACTCTATTGACACATCAAGCCGTCTTCATGGAAGTGACCTAGAGGAAGGAGAGCTGGCAAGTTGTTTAGCCTCGTTACACCTTATGTGTTAACTGCCACACAAAAGCAACAGATTGTAATTTACCCAAACTTTGACCGAGAGTAGAGATTGACACGTATGTTTTTAGTAAACTTTCTTGTTTTATTCAGTAGGATTTTTTAATGAAATTTGATGAAAGCATGGGCCAAGAGAAAACTCAAGAAAAAAGTCAAGAAAAAGCGTAAAAACAGATACTGTATCATGTAACAACAACACATAACAGTCACCTCAAGTCGTTACAACACATAAATAAAGGTTATTGTGGTCTAGCGTAACACATGCATATAGCTAATCGCTTGTTGTTATTATTTTATCGCACATTAACAGTTTTCTTTATTAATATTATTATTTTGAAAGTCCGTTGCTCACTGACTCTGAATACACATTCAGACATACCATGGGTCACAGGAGGGGCAGGATGTTGATCAGTATTGGCTTAGAATGGGCGTATCATGCGTCTGAACCAATGAGAGCATTTGGGGCGGGCCTTAGGCGTTGTGCACACGGGAACGTTTGCGTTTATACACAGTATGCGTTTTCAAAAAAGTCTTCCGTTCACAAGCATTCGTTTCATTTAACGTGTCTGTTCAAACGAGACCGCTGGAAACGCTGGACACGCTGTAGTACATATGCCGGGACTGTAAGTGGCGCTGTAACTTCCGCCACAAAATACACCAAAAGCAGCGAAGAAGACCCCGGAGCAGCCCGGAGCAATGTTGCCATGGTTACCCTTCTGTTTATGCCCCGCGGTGGATTTAGCAACATGTAGTTCATGTAATTCTCCATGTCCACTTGTTGCTGATGGTTGTGGTAGAGGAGCTGTAGATTTTGCACTAACATCTGTAGCATGGTCAGTAGCAGTAGCACTAGCAGTAGCTACTGACAGGAGGAAGTGTGTGTGGCGATTGCTGGTATTCAGCGGGATATAGTAATTTCCTCAGCATGTAAATATATGGATAAATGCAACGGGGAAGTTAACTGAAAGAAACCGAATCTGTGGATATTGCATCGACCGACCAAGAAGCACGTCTCCGTGGAGAGGACGCTCTCAGAAAGAAAGATATTCTCTACAAACACCGGGTGAGATCGCTCCTCTGGGACACGCCGGTCCTCGTGTTTCCTTTTTTTTTGTGGATTATAGCCTGAATAGGCCTACAAACATTTCTATTTTTGCCGCCGACGGGCGCAGGAGCAATGAACAATAATGGCCTGGATTAGGCAGTAAAGACAATTTTGGTGTATCGCAGAGCGAACTGTTTAATTTTGTTTGTGTTGTTTGGCATGAAATCTGACTCTGTTTATTTTGTTTAAGGAGTATATTGGGCGTTAACAATTCTGGTTTGCCTTTTATAATATTATTTCATTCAAGAACCCCTTGTGCGTTTAATTAACACAGCTATTTTTGATAGTTGATCGTTACAGATGGCTACTGGCCATGCTACAGCAGTGAGCAGCAGAGGTGGGGAGAGGTGGGGCTATCGTTATTTTTTCAGGAAATATTCGTATAGAGGCGATTACACGGACTCGTTTGACCCCCCAGAGAGTTTTGTTTGCAAATCTATCCACCTTGGGACCCGTTATCGTTTGTGGGGTCCGTATTTACACGAGGCCGTAACAAACGGACCCCACAAACGATAACGGGTCCCAAGGTGGATAGATTTGCAAACGAAACTCTCTGGGGGGTCAAACAAGTCCGTGTAATCGCCTCTTTATGAATATTTCCTGAAAAAATAACGATAGCCCCACCTCTCCCCGCCTCTGCTGCTCACTGCTGTAGCATGGCCAGTAGCTACTGTCAGTAGCTACTGGCCATGCTACTGCTACTGACCATGCTACAGATGTTAGTACAACATCTACAGCTCGACCATGCTACAGATGTTAGTGCAAAATCTACAGCTCCTCTACCACAACCATCAGCAACAAGTGGACATGGAGAATTACATGAACTACAGTACTACATGTTGCTAAATCCACCGCGGGGCATAAACAGAAGGGTAGCCATGGCAACATTGCTCCGGGCTGCTCCGGCCTCCAGGGTCTTCTTCGCTGCTTTTGGTGTATTTTGTGGCGGAAGTTACAGCGCCACTTGCAGTCCCGGCATATGTACTACAGCGTTTCGAGCGGTCTCGTGTGGAAGTACAGCGCCACTTACAGTCCCGGCATATGTACTACAGCGTTTCCAGCGGTCTCGTTGGTCTATGTTAGTGCAAAATCTACAGCTCCTCTACCACAACCATCAGCAACAAGTGGACATGGAGAATTACATGAACTACATGTTGCTAAATCCACCGCGGGGCATAAACAGAAGGGTAACCATGGCAACATTGCTCCGGGCTGCTCCGGGGTCTTCTTCGCTGCTTTTGGTGTATTTTGTGGCGGAAGTTACAGCGCCACTTACAGTCCCGGCATATGTACTACAGCGTGTCCAGCGTTTCCAGCGGTCTTGTTTGAACAGACACGTTAAATGAAACGAATGCATGTGAACGGAAGACTTTTTTGAAAGCGCATACTGTGCATAAACACAAACGTTCCCGTGTGCATATGGCCACAGAAACGAAGTGGCGGGGACAGAAACATGGACAAATGTACCGAACTCTTACATGGACATTTTACATCTCTTCCAGACCACAGAGTTATTTGTAACCACTGCAAAGCAGAATTTTCTTATCACTTGACGCTGAGGGTAACTTGTTTTATAACAAATTGGATAAAACATTAATGCTCTGGCAGTGGAAAATAGCTTTGGTTTTATATTTGATTTGTTTACATTAATTAAAGTTTAAGTTGAGATTTGTAATAAATATTTTAACTGCTACTGTGTAAAGGGAATACTGCTGTTAAAAAGCACCTTATTTGTTTAAAGTGTTTTCAAACCAAATGGTATTGCACTTTTGTTCATATAGCAGTACTTATAAAATAAAAGTGCACAATACACTACTTTTGAGTTTATTAATGAAATTTGCACATATCAATGTGATTAATAGCGATTAAACATATTAAACAACGTTGCCCAGCACTACTTATAATCAGGGACATTTCAAGACCCTCTGGGGGCCCCAGGTAGAAGAGACCTGCTCCCCCCCTCCCCCGCCCCCACACACACACACACACACACACACACACACACACACACACACACACACACACACACACACACACACACACACACAGAACTGCTAGTAGCATAGGGACCCCGATTCCCGACGTGTCATTGCAGTGTCTTCTACATGCCAATAAATTCAAGGGGGTTTCATGTAGTTGCTGCTGTGGACCAATGGTAACAGCCGTCTTCGGGGGCCTCCTTCCAAGGTAGCATTGGGACCCTTTTAGGGGGGTTATGGAGATATCATTGCAGGGTGTTTTACATAGCCATTTCCATGTTTGTGCTGTGGACCAATGTAATCAACCTTCTTTGGAGGCCCCCTACTGGTCTGGGGCCCCAAGCAGTTGCCTGCCTTGCATGTCGGCAAGTATAACACATTCATTTGAACAATCTCACATTCCTCTTCATTTTGTGTTGCTGTCAATATCTGCCATTAATGGATTAGAATGGAAAGAAACCTAGCAATTATATTGCAGTAATGTTGTGCATACAAAAAATGCACAAAAAACAATATAATGAACTATATGGGAGGAATGCTTAAACGTAAATTTAAACGTTTTCCATTAATTACTTAAGCCTTGAAATACAAATTGTTTCTCTTTTCTGGCAACTGAAGTGTAATGTTCTCTTAACATCACCGGCAGAATTCTGGTAAAAATGATTTGCCCGCTCTTCACAACATCCTATTTTTGCTTGTCAGGGCTTTGAAATTCTTGCAGGTTTTGGTCTTGCTTTCCCTCCCCGAACCCCGCTGACCTGTGAGGAACTTGCTGTGAGGATATTGTGTTTCACCATCTGAGACACACAGATAAATACTGGCAGTGTAAATCATGTCCTGTGTTGGGGCACGGGGGGGAGTTTAGATCCACTGCCTCAATTGCAGGATATGCCCCCTCTGGATTGTCGGGTTATATCGCAACCCTTCAGGTTAAATAAGCAAAATATTATGACTTCTTTACATCTTTGCTTGACATTGGAACATGAACCACAATGAAACAAAAGACAAAAGAAGGGAAACTCAAACTATATTAATGTTTGTCAAGACAAACGTCAGTTTCTTACTAATAATCAAATTGAAAATACTTGACAGAACTCACACGAGAGCAGGATTGCCTTCTTGGTTCTTGAACTGAAACTAGCTGATTTATTAACTTTGGAACAGAAGCTCCACCAAAAGTTGTGAAATACATTTTGACCAGAGGAAATTATTGCACGAAAAAAAAATGGCTTGTTTGTTTCAGTATGAATCAAGTTTAACGATTATAGGCCACTTACAATTTGTAAATAGTTATAGGATATGACATATGATATGTTTTTTGCAGGTGCATGCTGCTAATAAAAGATTAAATGGTCAGCAGACATAGAAAGTTTCATGTTGGGCAGTCTGTATGCACTGCAGAGTGTTATTTGATTTTAAGGGCATGCAAGCCCTCTTTATCATGTTTTCTCTACTGGAATGGCACCTTACAGGTCATTCTTACACATTTTCTCCACTAGAAGAGCACCCTAGAACACACTTCATCACATTTTCTCTACTGAAGTGCACCCTAGAAGGCACGTTTTCTACTGGAGTGGCAACTTAGAGGTCACTTAAACACATTTTCTCCACTTGAAAGTCATCTTGGAGGAAACCTCATCTTGTTTCTCCACTGGAAGTGCATCTTAAAGAGCCCTTCATCATGTTTCCTCTACTAGAACGGCACCTTAGAGGTCACTTTATCACATTCTCTCTACTGTAAAGGAATCTTAGAAATCTCTTTATCCCATTTTCTCCACTCGAAAGGCATCCTAAAGGGAAACTTCATATTGTTTTCTCAACTGGAAGTGCACCCTAAAGGGCACTTCTTTATGTGTTCTCTACTGGAATAGCAACTTAGAGGTCACTATCCCATTTTCTCCACTGGAAAGGCATCTTGGAGTAAACTTCATCATGATTTCTTTACTGGAAGTGCACCATAGAGGTCACTTCATCATATTTTCTCCACTAGAATGACATTCTAGAAGACAATTCATCATGTTTTCCCTACTGTGAGGGCAACTTAGAGGTCACTTTATAACATTTGTTCCACTGGAAGGGCACTTCATCATGTTTTCTCTACTGAGAATGCACCCTGGAAGGCATTTTAACATGTTTTCCCTATCGGAAGGTTAGTTTGGATGTTCCTTTCACATTTTCATTTTCAACACTTGACCGGCACCCTAGAGCCCCTCCATCATGTTTCCTTTACTGAAAGTTCAACCTGGAAGGCATTTCTTCATGTTTTCGGAAGGGCACCCTAGAGGGCACTTCATCATGGTTATATCTCTCACAGGCTCCGCCCTCTACTGGACTCCATGGGGTACTACCTTATCATGCAAGCATTCACCTTCTGAGATTTCTATAGACGTAGCCGGCCCCAGGGCGGGCCATCCCTTTCTCTTCAGCGAGCGGAAGTGAAACACTGAGCAAGAGACGTGAAAAGAGAAAGAGAAAATTGCACCGGACCAGCCCGACATGCCCTGGCCTGATCGCGGGGGCTGATCCGCACCACCTATGCTTCCAGTGCCTGGGGCCGGACCACGCCAAAGACGGCCTAAACCCGTCGCCGGCCTGCAACGCCTGCCGAATGACCCCTCGGCTAAGCCGCCAACATCTCGGGGATCATTTTCGGGTGAGGTGCGGCCCGCAGGAGGAGCCGGAGGATCAGGACCTCGAGGTGGTGGAGATGGGGGAACAGGATGACGAGGTGCCATTCATGTTCACCCTCCCGAGGGGCCAGGGGGCCGCGTTCCCGGAGGGGGAAGACGACGAGGACGCTTCGTTGTCCGGTACTTTCGGGTCCGGCGGCCAGGAGGGTCCAGCACACAGGTCTCGCCCCCGGTGGGTATCTGGCAGTGTGTGGAGGCGACGTGGCAGCAGCCATTGAGGACGAAGGCCCCGATAGCAGCCATGGCAGGTATCATCAGGGTGCAGGGCCGCTCGGACACGGCGTGTCCCGGTGTGCCTCCCCTCGACGAGAGCCTGGCGGCCCATCTGCTTCTGCATGCAGCTGGTTGGGCGGAGGAAAAGAAACCTCTGACCCCGCTGCCGCGGGACAGAGACATCTTAGAATATTTGGATAAAATATTCAGGCTCGGGGCAAAGATAGCGGCTGCGGCGAATAATCTCGGCATGTTGGGTGTCTCCCTGCCCTCAGACGGACGCCCCCGCCCTCCCGCCTCAGGACGGGAGCGATTATCCGGACCGCTGCATTGGTCAGATGAATAATCTGATCCATGGAGTGGCCGCCGCAGCGGGGCAGGTGATGTCTTAGGCCACAGTGGCGTCGCGTCATGTGTGGCTAGGACTCACCGCCCTATCCAAGAAGGACCGAGAGGATCTCCTTGGAGCCCCCGTGTCCACGGAGGGGTTCTTCGGGTCGATATCCTCGGTCACCCAACGCTCGCGCTCCTCCACGGGCTTCCCTGCAGGCGAGGGAGCGCAGTGCGGCGGTGAGACGAAGGGAGAGGCGCCGGCACGGAGCTCCCAGGCCCGCGGCGCCCTCCACCTCTCCGGCCCACTCACGGGGACGGGCTGCCCGACCTCGGCAGGCTCCGCAGCAGCAGAGAGCGGCCGGGTGGAGTGCTCCGTCTTCACGGAGCTGAGACAATTCAGGCCCTGGTGCAAAAACAGGCGGTGTCTGTTGTGCACCCTCAGCACAGAGAAAGGGGTCTTTATTCCATGTACTTCCTGGTTCTCAAGAAGACAGGGGAATTCAGACCTATTCTAGATCTCCGCAGCCTGAATCGGCACATTACCTGCAGAAAATTCCGCATGTTAACTATAAAACAATTACTGGGACTGGTGCAGCCAGGCGATTGGTTCACAACCATCAACCTGAAAGACGCGTACTTTCATGTAGAAATTGCTCCAGAGCACAGAAAGTATCTGTGTTTTGCCTTCCAGAGGACAGCCTACGAGTACAACAGATTACCGTTCGGCTACTCCCTATCCCCACGCACGTTCAGCAAATGTGTGGCCACTGCGCTTCAGCCGCTGCGCGTCCGCGGGGGTCCGTGCACACTCTACACGGGCTGTGACTGTATCAACAGCCTTATTCAACGGTGTGAGTGTGGAGGATATATGCACGGCGACGTCTTGGTCAACGCAAGGCCCCTTCATAACGTTTTATCTCTTTGGCTCTTTCTCCTCGCCTGTGCTTGCTGGGGCAACACAGGACTGGTGAGGAGGGGGGGGGCTCTGGGTCAGTGGGCATCTGACCCCCTCCCCGGGCGTAATGCGTTTTTTCCGGACCCCCTGGGCGCACTGGGCCCTTATGGGGCTGGAGGGCTCTCCTCGTCTGCCTGGGGGCAGGAGGGGAGAGCCCTCCACACTATAGTCCACACACACTCTGCACAGGGTCAGTGTTTGAGTGTGGGGGACATGGGGCACTTGCGCTCTCCCCAGGCTCCTTAGGGACTCGGGAGAGGTGGTGCATAGTGAGCCCATACAGGGCTGGGGACTCTCTGTTTTCCGAGCACACTTTTCGCGAGGTAAGCGCGTCAGGGTGTGCTCTGTCAGCCGCAGCCCAGACTTCTCCACGGTTACAACCGAGGTAGAGGTGAGTGAGGTACAGCGGCTGCTAACCAGAAAGCCGGTCAGGGGCAGTGAGGTGGAACGGTGTTGTTGGACGACAGTGCGTGTATACATCGGAGCCTGTGAGAGATATAACGAGGGGTTACGTATGGTAACCCTTGTTATATAAGCACAGGCGGAGCCCTCTACTCGGGGCACTGTCTGTCCTATACCGCTCGCTGAAGAGAGGTGTAGGATGACGGTCAGGAGGCGAGGCCTCCTTTTAAACGGTGAGATGCACGCGCATTCAGGTAGGCCCGCCCCGGGGCCGGCTACGTCTATAGAAATCTCAGTAGGTGAATGCTTGCATGATAAGGTAGTACCCCATAGAGTCCAGTAGAGGGCTCCGCCTGTGCTTATATAACAAGGGTTACCATACGTAACCACTCGTTTTCTCCATAGGAATGGCACCCTGGAGGACCCAATCCAAATGGACACATTCATTTTCCTAAAATCTTCAGAGCTCCTAACCCAGTCCCGTCATTGTCTCCTTTCACAAGGACATCCCAGGGAGATGTTGCAGTTTATTGTCTGTTTTCCTTTACGGCTTGAAATCCAGCGGCGTTCATACACAATGTAGATATATTGGCACATGTCATTTACCTTCCATTCTTCTTGTTCTTCTCTTTTTTCGATTTTAGTCTAATTGTTTGGAGGTCAAGTGAGTCCATGTTACTTTAAAAATAAATAATATCCCAATACTGAATTAATAAGTACTTGCTCACTCTAATAACGTTGTTTTAGTCTTGCATGAACATTAGCTTATGTTGGGTAATGTTTGCCAATCTAAGAGAGAGAACACAAAATCGCAGCAATATAAATATGCTAAAACAATTCAGTAGCTCTGTTTTTCTTGTATTGAATCCAAAAAACTTCAAACATGAAAGATTTATTGCAAGGAAATCCATCTAATTTTGTTTGCACTGCCAACAGCTCAGCCTCCCATGTGCCTCTTCACAAAGCCCAGTAACACCAGCGTTTCCTCTCAGCTTTCCTCCTCACTTTTCCCAGTCCCACCATGAAGGCCGCTGCCTGCTGACAGAGGGATGTATGGAGAGATGGACAGGAACACCCCTTGTCTGTCCCCTCTACTTCTGAATACAAGACTTCCCCCAGAGGAGGCTATCTTGGCATGCTGACAAAAATATTCTGAACTTCCTGTGACCCCAGAAACAAGAACAAACAGCCTGGACCCTTGTAAGATGGTTCTTAGTACCACTCTCTCACACACACGCAAACACACTTTTCATTTTATCCCTGTTTGGCTGTTTCCACTCTCCCTGTTCTACACTTCCTGTACACTGATGAACACACATTTATTTTTTGGACCTTTACCCACCTTTTGTTCTGCATCAGGGAAGAAAAGTCAACAGAGACCTGTGATAACATTTCACTCGTCGATTGTTTTTTTTAAATTCTGCTGCCTGCGGTAACATGGGAATAAAAACATGAGAGTGGAAGTCTGCAAATCAGGAGGATTGTAGAACCACCGATTAACAGGAAAACAATTTTTTTCCCGAAAACCTGTGTTTTTTACCATGCTACACTGGTATTTAGTTTTTTTAAACCATTCATCTGGAAGGTAAACCAGAACATGCTCGGTTTCAATGGAACCCTGGCTAATGAAGTTGATGTGTCAGACATTTTCACGCATGGCTTGTTTGGATTGATGAAACTACAAATCTAACATCCTTGTTGTAGAGGAAAACCTTTTCTTTAAGTTGCAAGTTTCTGTACTAGGTTTTTGTGCATGTAAATGATCTGCAAAGGTTTCTCCAGAGGGAGTTTCTCTCCCAAACTTATTTCCGTAAAGCCCCTGTCACACTGTCCCGAAATTGACACCAGATGGACACACGAATATGGAATTGTGAATTTCGCACGAAGATGGCCCCGAAGTTGGTCAACAGCCAAGCAACAGCCGAAGCAAGTACGATGCCTACAGAAGGCCACATGATGGCACCCCGAACCACACACGAAAATATGGTCGTAGACTTTACTGATGATTTATAATGTATCCAGACTCAACGTAAGAGCTTGTGCCTCTTCGGGGGGTGCTAACATTTAAACTAGGGCTGTCAAGTTAACGCGTTAATAATGCGTTAACGCAAAAAAAAATGAACACCACTAATTATTTTAACGCAATTAACGCATGTGTATTTTTTGTCCTCGGCCGCCCCGCCCCGTAGTTTCAGAGCGCATCGAGTGTAAAATACCATCTACAAGCTGATGCTGACAGCCCCGCTCCTGCCGCCCGCTTGTGGCAGACCACACTTCCACGCTCACCGGCAGGCCCGGACTGGCCATCGGGAGAACCGGGAGGGTGTGTGTATGAGTGGGGCGAGCGAGGCACACCTTACGTGTTGTTGTTGTTGTTGTTAGCATCTGGTGCTAGCTAGCTGCGCGAACGGATATAAGGAGCTGTTTCTATGAAAACAGAGGAGCGACATTTCGCCGACAACTGCGCCGAGCACTTGACTTTATGCAGGTAGCCAGACAGTGGGACATTGCACAAAAAGTCAGCACACTCAGCACGGATAGTGCGCGCAACATGATTGCAGCGTCCAGGCAGCTCCCATTCGAGCATATATGCCTTGAGCTGCACATAGCTCCAACGATCCATCACAGTGTCTCCACATTCTCTCACACACACACACACACACACACACACACACACACACACACACACACACACACACACACACACACACACACACACACACACACACACACACACACACACACACACACACACACACACAGTATTATTGTATGAGAGAGGTTCCAGGTTGAATTGAGGCGAATATTTGTAATGTTCAGAGGTTGTTGTGTTTAATATTCATGAGAATATTTGTCATTGTTCAAATGATAATAAACAAACATATAAAGCATATTTGTCCACTCATATGTTGATAAGAGTATTAAAAACTTGAAAAATATCCCTCTAAGGTACATTTAGAACAGATAAAAAATGTGCGATTAATTTGCAATTAATCGCGATTAACTATGGACAATCATGCGATTAATCGCGATTAAATATTTTAATCGATTGACAGCCTTAATTTAAACATACACTTTATTCTTTACTTTCTCCGTCTTTATATGTAGATTAGAAGATATTACTTATCTCCGTCATGTTGTTTCCATAGCAACAACAACATCCCGTCAACACTCGCAGACGTCACTCGCCTTCAAAATAAAAGCATCTAAATAAAACAGGAAGTTAACCTAAAATACATTTAAGACATACAACTGCAACGAAAAACAATGAAATATCCTTTTCAGTTTCACAGAACACAAATTGGGTTATTTACATAATATGTTTACATGATTTTGTTGTGCAATAAATGCAATCTCGATGTCATCGTATGATAATACGATGGCTACACAACGGCATTGCGAGGGCTTCACGTAGTCGTGTTGCCTTCCTAAGACAATCGGGCAGCTTCTTGTTTCCTTCGTATTGTCTTCGTGAGGCGAAAAATGCCCGATGGCACCGATGATCACACGAAGTAAAGACGAAGATGACACAATTTCACAAGATGCCCTCACGAGTGCCTTACGAAGAGCAAAATGGACACACGAATTCAACACGAAAATGAACCTTCGCAAGGTTCTTGGGCAATTTTTTGGCATGCCAAAGATTTGCCACCGCTCACGAAGTTGCTGCCGGAGCCTGAGAAACTCCACCGGCGGTCATACGATGGCTTAAGATGCCCTCACGAATGGCCCGATGTTGTTACGATCAGAGCTGAATTTGAACATTTCCTTTATCGTGTGTCCATCTGGTGTCAATTTCGGGACAGTGTGACAGGGGCTTAACAAAGTGACATCACTACGTAGCACTCAAGCTTCTATTGGCTATTGCTCCAATACATTGTACATGATAGGCTAAGGGGCGGGACAATTCTGACAGATCTTTAAGTATTTGATCAATCACAACAGTAGATTGGAAGATACAAATATGAATCTGAAAATTAGGAAAATATGTCTTCTTTAAAGGAGAGGTGTCATGGCCATTTCCACTGATCATAATTCCATTGTTGAGGTCTACTAGAATAGATTTATATTGTGCATTTTTCCAAACTCACATTGGTTTCTCATACAGCATCTCTGTAAACTACGTGTATTCACTGAATTTCACTCTCTGCCTTTAACGGCTCGTTGTAGCTCCAATAGCTCCAGCCCCCACCCTCCCTGTGAACACAGTGTGCTCTGATTGGTCGGGACGTTGTGAATCGCGCTGAGCTCCGTGGAGGTGTTGTTTCCTTGTTTAGGATACATAGCGAAACACAGCCAAATTCATCCTGAGCACACACAAACTCACATCCGAAGTAAAAACAATAAGTGTGGCTTGATATTGAGTAAGAAAAAGGTTGATAAACGCTGTGAGAATGGGTCTGCAGAGAGAATTTCGCCGCGATCCCAACTGTCTGTTATCAGCCTGCAGCCAGGGAGGAGAAATCAGCAGAGCTGCCTGTGTGTGAGGAAGTCCGTGGATTGGTCAATTTGGACCAATCAGCGGGGGCTTAACGTAACGGCTCCGCGGACGTAACATAACGGCTCCACGGATTGGTCCATTTCGTTCCGGGTACGGCTTGACATCATGCCGTACCCGGAAGAATCAAATGGACAATGACGTATCTCCAACGAGGCGTTTTGGGGAGGTATTTTCTGTGTTAGAGTTTTACTCGCTATAGGGTGTACTTTGAGGGTTTTGACTCTGCACACCGTTTACATGCATAAAAACCTTCATAACACACAAGGGGACGGATAATAACCGGAAAAGCATGACACCTCTCCTTTAAGTCCTCACCAAACCTCATCCACTTTAAAATATCAGAACATTTGTATAAAATACTGCTATTTGCTATATTAACCAACTGACCTTTAAGTGTTCAGTCCTCTGCTTAGTTATGTAGGAGGATCCATTATATCCAGGGGACAGGGGTCTCTGCAGAAAGGAACTTAATTGAGAAGGAACTTAATTGAGAACCTGTTACTCTCCTATTTTTGGTAAAACAGACCCTATTGGAAACAGGTGTCATAGTGTGTGTGTTTGTGTGTGTTGTGTTTGTGTGTCTTTCTATGATTTGCGAGTTAATCTAGCAAGGAATTCATGCATTTTCCATGACTGCTAAGCGTCTAAAGTTCACGTTCACATGCAGGACAACTATTCCCACACGTCCCCACTCTGTGCTCTTGTCTCTATGGCTTTTGTATATTAATTAAATATTGACATATTATATACATTCGGTGGTAAATGAGCACAACTAAATCCATGATACATTTTTTCTACAGGAAATGACCCATCTGCTTGGATAAAATTCCCTGAAGTCATCGCTGGGGAACATAACCTGTGGGGAGTTCTGATCCTCTGAATTCCAAAGTAAGCATTCCTGGGTGGAAACGGGAATCGGCTGAGATTGCTGTTAGTTCTGTCTGTTTGTGAGTCAGACCTGGTTTCCTACACAGCAAGGCCACTACATGAACCCCCTGTGTAAAACAACCTCCTCCCTAATGCTCTGACCTACATGTGGTTGTAGCACAATGGGAAATACAATGTTTTCCCAATGTGCTATGTTACTGTAAATGTCTGGTTGGGTAATATATTTTTCACGTGAAAACGTACAAATATTAACACACGCAGTTGCATATTTGTCTCAAAAAGCGTGGGATGTTGGTTATTTTCTCCATCTAGGATGACACCAAAAGCCTCCCAGACGTTGGATTTCGCTCTTGAGGAAGAGTTATTGAAAATGCTGTATTCTCCGCTAGAGAGCTTCACCTCAGCCATTTCGAATGTGGCGCGCTCAGCAGCAGATTGATGCGCTGCAGAGGTTATGATTATGCGCGGTCCCGAGGGGGAGAGGTCTGAGGATTTAAACATTAAACTAAATTATTATTATTTTAATATATTTATTATGCAACACCCGCGACCCGACCCGCATCATCTTTGTTTTACCCAGAACCGAACCCGGAAAAAAGCGAAAAAATACCACCCGCGAATCACTTTTTTTGCGGGTCACCCGTCGGTACCCGATGCAGGACTCTGCCATGCAGTCCCTGTTTGGAAACTGCTTCCCTTTAGCTACAGATCTGAGGTGTTTATAGATTACTGGAAGTGTTTAACTATTGAAGTTATAGTATAAAGCTGACCTTTTGATGCACAACCAATCAGCTAACAGCTGTATGAAGCGGCACAAGCTACAGTAGCAGGAGAGGTAACCAAAGCGCCACAAGCTTTACATTTTCTGTCTTTGAGTCTTTATTTTTTCGTAGTTCGTACGTTTTTTAGTCAACTATACTACTTCTGCACACTTTCAAGAGCATAACCCCTTGAAATATAAAAACTGTTTGAGGACATTAGGGCGTATTCTCTTCATACCAGTGGCGTAGCCACTATAGGGCCAGGGTGGGCCCACCCAGTTTACTCATTGGCCCACCCTGAGAAAGCTTCGATGTAATTTTAAATTTTAAATTTTTTTAATTTGTTATTATTATTATTATAAAAAAATGTATTCACCCATTGAGAATATCCAAGCATTCAAAGTGAAATTCAAGTGAACAAATATCGAGTTGAATTAATGTTGTATGTGTTTTATCCTCTGAACCGAACTCATTTACGGTAAAAACTGGTTGTTGGTTCCGGCGCGCGCCATAGTAACGTGAGAGAGGCAGAGAGCTGCCTGCAAATGATGGCTCAAAGTTCACGAATGAACTTTTTTTTTTTTTCAAAAAGCCAGACTCCAAGAAGAGCCCCCACTGCCCTCATCTAGCAGTGATCCAGGGCCAGGCTCTCCGACTAGTCCGGAGACTGTTACGGCCACTTGCTCCACGGTGCTAGCAGTGCTCCCTCCCGCTCCCGGTCGTCAGCATAAATCAGGTGTAGGCCTACCCGCTGGTCTGTCTGCAATTGATGAACCGCCTTCACAGCCAAAATTGAAGAAGTTCCCTTACACTCTAAATCATGGAAAAGCAAGGTGCTTCTCATCAAGGTGGTATGGAGATGTTCCCTGGGTGGAATACAGCGCTTTCTGCAAAATGTGCAGACATTTTCCCAGCCCAGGAGCTGAAGGTGCATTTACGATGGATATGTAGACTGGAAGCACAGCGTAACTCGTTGGAGAGACATAAAAAAAGCGCGGACCACTGCAAGTCCATGAGCAGGTTTGAATGCTACAACCTATTGTTGCTGTTACCTAGTGCAATACAAGAGTACATAACCCAATTTGTGTTCTGTGAAACTGAAAAGAATATTACATTGTTTTTGTTACTTTCGTTGCAGTTGTAAATATGTCTTAAATGTAATTTAGGTTAACTTCCTGTGTTATTTAGATTCTTTTATTTTGAAGGCGAGTTTACGATGTTGACAGGAAGTTGTTGGTTTATGTTTAAGTTTAGCACCCCCCAAAGAGGCACAAAGTTGGTATTAACTATAATATAAAAATGTAGGCGTGTGGCGCAGTGGGTAGGGTGTTGGTGTTCGGATCAGGGGAGCACAGGTTCAAACCACACTGCAGTCAGCATGTCGTTGTGTCCCTGAGACATTTCACCCCAAATTGCTCCTGTGGGGATTGCCCACAGTATTGAGTATGTAAGTCGCTTTGGATAAAAGCGTCTAACAAGTGACATGTAATGTAATGTAATGTAGGTTGTGTAATTCGTTTGTATGCTGTTTTGTAGCTTTGCTGTCTGTTTACAGTTAACTTTTGGTAGTATGCTAAAGTGATTCTAATACGAATGGAGCCTAAATATATTTGTTATTTTTGTGCCTTTATAGCTCTTACGTTGATATTGGAGATTTCAATAAATTCATATCATCAGTCAAGTCTTCGACCATTATTCGGAGGGAAATGCTACAACGATGCTTGGCAATGGGCATTATTGTATATTATTATTATAGGCCAGGCCTACCTTAAAGTCATTTTTCCCCCTGGAAAAAGCTGGCCCATCCTATTTTATACAGACACGCCCTAAAGTAAATTTCTGCCTACGCTACTGCTTCATACGAGCTCTAACACTTCTGCATACTTTCTGATACAGACTTAAATTTGACTTTCAATGGCTCACAAGACTATCAAAGTATTTTTCAGCATTTTGCCAACTTTTACAGATTTTAAGCCATCAGTGTGAATTACCAGTGTTTAAGTGTTATGACTTTCGGCAGGAAATCCATTTTCTAGGTCAACTTATAACCACTTACAGGTCCCAGGGGTTAAAGGTTTTTATGCATGTAAACGGTCTGCAGATTCAAAAACCCTCAAAGTACACCCTGTAGGGAGTAAAACTCTAACACAGAAAAGACCTGTCTATGCTGCCCAGAACGCCTCGTTGGAGATTTCTCTTTTTCCATTGTTTACTTCTTGGGTATAGTGACGTTACGTCCGTGGAGCCGTTACGTTTGGACCAATCCGTGGACTTCCTCACACACACACTCGGCGGGACGTTGCGAGGCTCGCTGCTGCGAGGAGCGGGACACTGTGAGCTGGCTCACTGGTGTGGGGTCGGCGAGACAGCGAGACACCGCGGAACTCAGCCTGAGCACACACACAAACTCCCAGCCAGGCTGCGGGTGTGTGTGTGTTTAGGGCTGGGTTTCGCTGTGTCTCGCTGTCTCGCAGACGGCCACTGGGCTCACAGGGAGGGGGGGGCAGGAGCTCCAACAAGCCGTTTAGGACAGAGAGTGAATACACATACTATACAGAGATGCTGTATGAGAAACCAATGTGAGTTTGGAAAATTGCACAATATAAATCTATTCTAGTAGACCTCAACAATGGAATTATGATCAGTAGAAATGGCCATGACATGGGACCTTTAATTGAAAAACAATGAATAATTACCAAATCTAAATCATCACTAAAGTTCATTATAGGGAATAAAAAGAGATATATACAGACTGTATAGGTCACATTCCTGGGAATTACGAACATTTAATAAATCTCAAAAGATATCTCTCTAATACTCCCCTATCCCATCTCCGTCTACATGTCATGCTCCTCCAGGCTGGAAATGCATTTATTATATGCCTGCAAGGCCAGAACAATAATTTCAACAAGAATGCAAAATGTTATTGAGAGACTCTCAGGTTTTAAGGATGTTATTACATTATTAAAACATGGACGAAACTCTTCATATTCAAGAAACCAAACTAGAAAATAATTTCATGAAGATAATAAGTGCACGTTATGGCTGTACTAAGTATTGGTTCTGATTGGAATCATTACAACATTATAAACATTTAAAACTGTTTTTTTTTATTGTACAGCGTTGGTCGTATTTGGTCTGAAATTTGACATGGGCTAACTCTTAGAACCATATAAACTGTACTAGTTGTAATATTGAGGTTATTCTTTGTTGCAATTTGAGTCTAGTTTGTACTGTATACAATAACTGATATGTTATAAACAATAAACTAATGATCTATAATCACATAATATTGACTGTGCAAAGTTGATCAGTGTGCAACAAAAAGCATTTATAAATTCAAATGGAGTTTGTAATGCAAACAGGTGCTAAATTACAATACAGTACTGGATGGGCTTCCATATGCTCAAATGCACCACTGTTGACTGTGTTAAACTGAACATTCTTACTTTAGTGAGCATTCTCTTCTTAATCTGGTTTAGTTTGGTTTAAAGGTTGATAAAATGGGTGTTTTCTTACATAAACATTCTCCAAGTTCAAAGGTGTTGGCAACAACATTCAGTGGGCATCATCAAATGGAAATCGTGTGCAACAGTTCTGGCTTTGATGCAGCAGGGTGAAATAGAGCAGAATCTAAGTTGTGTTGAAACACCCCTGATGGATTGATTTCACTGCAGAAGAATTTTGAGATCATGTCAGAAGAGTTATGATGTGATCCAGGGCTCCATTGTTTGAGCAAACACAACATGCTAATGTTTAATAACTTCATATGGTGCATGCAAATGGGCTGAGTATGAACCGACACTGCAGAGTTGGATTTTGTTTATTTGTGAACATTTTAAGGATGTATGGTGTTTTCTTGCTCAATGGCTTTCAAGGACACTCCAGTTTCCCTGAAGGAAAAGAGGATAATGGACAATCCATTCAAAATGAAATGATGCTGCTAAAGTCTTCCTATTATCTCTTTATTAGCATTGTTTTTTCAACAGCTTCAACCTGATGGAAAACAGTGGCAAATCCTATTGTTTGAATGTTCTTAATAGTTACAGTTTGTCAGAATCAGAATCAGAAACAGGTTTATTACCAGGTAGGTTTACACGTACAAGGAATTTGACTTGGTGTCATGGTGCATACATAAAAGTAAAACAAGAATTAAAAACACAGGTAGAGAACTAGAAAAATATAAAAAATAATAAAAAATGCATTTGGTTAAACAATAGGACATTTGCAGCACATATTTTTACACTTAACACAACAAGTCTGGAAAGAGGCCACAGCTGCCAGAATCGCCTCCAGGCAAAAGCAATATTGCTAAAACCCAATTATGAACTGCTGCTACATCTGGATTAATTTACACCAGTGTTCAGATTCCAAACAGTCTTTACTATTTATCGCCTGCATGTTCTGCTGAGTCAAGTTCATTCATTCATATGCTTATAGTTATTTTGGGAGCCAGATAAGGAATCCGTTTTTAAAGCAAGACTGTCTTTCTGTTATTTAACTGAAAATAGTTGTACAAATTAATTGTTAGAGGTACTGTTGACCTTTTGTTCTTTTATTTTACCGAGTGGCTTAAACCTGCACAAAAAAATACTTTTTTGCTCTCTTGGGTGCAGCGAATCTAGCCGTAGACACATTTTGGCCTATTGTCATTTTCAAACATTTGTATTTTCACATATTGGACCCTTTGGTACTGTTTGGGACAAATTGACCTGGGCCATGATGAGTGGTTATAAAAACAATACAGAGATAAACAAATACAATTCTGACGATTGTTATCATTATCTTAATTCCAATACGATTACCTATATTATTCATGTTTGAAAATACTCACTGCTAGATCACTTTTAACAATTAAAGAGTCATTCATTTTGTGACTTTTTTTGTGAGTTATACTTTTGTTTTAAATAAATCCACTGTAATAAAGACTTTGGTTGCAAATTCATGGGAAAATATCTCGGCCATGGCTTTTCAGGTTGAAATATAATATCCTTGTATTGTTTTTCTTTATTAAGTTTAAATATAAAAAGGGTCAATTTGTCCTTGAGCACCACAGAAAGCTAACATGTTAGCAAACAGTAGTTTATTTACACATCAAGCATTCATATTAAATCTCTATCTAAAACATCTGGCTGCTGGATCCGAGAAAAAATGCTTTGAGAGCAGTAAAAATGAAATAAAACAGTAACGTTTTTTTGCTGACAATCAATTAGCTAAAAGAAAAGATGATTCCTCAAGTACCACTTAACATACAGTATATACATTTAAAAATTGTAAATTATAGCGGTTTTTAAATTAGCACAATGGTATTTTCAACTTAAAGGTGATCTTTCAAATCAAGAATTTCAATATTTGTTGCAAAATTAACTCTAAACAATACTGTGCATTTGTGTTTCCCCCAGGTTTAACTGGTCTAATCTCATATAAACAATATATGTTATACTGTAAGCTGACACCTCATTTAAAATAATGCCTTCTTTATTGCTTGCGAATAACTGAGCCCTAAATAAACGTAATATTCTCTAAATGCTCAGCCTTGTTTTTAAGACGTGTTCTCGTCTTGGCTGCTCTCCTGCTTCCTGGTTGTGTTTCCTTTTATTTACGTTCTCAGGTCTATCTGAGAGCTACAGGAGTCTGAGCTGCTGCGGTATTAAAGAGTTGTCTGGCTCAGATACAGCGGTCTGTAAATATTATACTGTTGGCCTGAAATGATATTAAGTTTGAACAGAGGAAGTGCCAAAGAAAACAGCTTACCTTATTAATTAAGAATTGTTCTGATTAGATTGTTTTCTTTTAAATTAAGGGCAGTGGCGACTGGCCCATAGGGGCGCTAGGGGCACCGCCCCACCTCTTCCCACATTCTAGATTGTCATAAAAAAATACTTACATTTTAATTAATTTTATACTTTTTTTTTAATTAAAGGTAGGGTAGGTAATTCACTTCAGAAACACTTTTTGTTATATTCCATGTAATGCTCTTAACTTCCCGATAGCAATGAATACATTAAATGCTTTGACAATAAATACATTAAAAAAATCTGTGGAAGCCGTGGTGCTGTAAAAAGTACGACCAATCATCTGAGTCAGTCCGGCTAAAATAACTGGATGGCCTACCTGCCTGTCAGCCTTCCATCTGTGCAGAAACTTATCTCGTGCCCTCATTGGTCATGTGCGCGTTCGTGTGTGTTGGAGGAGGGGCTCTGTAAGGAAGTCTGAAGGAAGGGGCAGATTTTTTCCGGTTGTGTACTTTCAAATTCTAGCGCACTCGAGCTGGTTTCTCCATTCGTACCTACCCTACGTTTAACAAGGTACATACTATATAGTTGGTGTCAGTAAAATGTATAATCTACAACAAAATATAGATTAAAATAGTTTTACGATGTCTAAAGTTGCTTGGGGCGCAGAAATCTTTGGCCATTGACTCTCCTTATAAGTGGTGCATGCGCAGTCCGCAGCTCTTCAATGCAACAGATAGGAGCAGCTCTTCAATACAACAGATAGGAGCAGCTCTTCAATACAACAGATAGGAGCAGCTCGGGGCGCACACAAGCTGCGCCCAGATCATTTAATGCAGCTGTTAGCGCTGCCAACAACTAGGGGGCAGCAGGAGCGCCCAAGAGAGTGATTGACGTTTGAATGAGAGAGAGTTAGACGGAGATGGAGTGTAAACAAAACTAGATAACGAATATGGAGAAGGAAAATGATGTTTAATGATGAAACACCCTTTGAGAGGGAAAGCTGAAAGTAAACGCTGAAAGTAAAAGAGCCCAGACCTGATCAGCCTGACATAGGCAGGAGTTAAGGACAGAGATAGGCAGTATACATGCTCTTTTTCACGGAGCTGGTTTAGCAAGAAGGCTGGGCTAACTACCTGTAGCAACATCAGTGCTATGTTTTGCTTTGCTAACGTAGCCGTAGGATGGACCCAAATGCAGAACGTACGTATGTTTAACAGAAATTACCTTTAATCAGTAGAGCAGGACAAGGCAAGGCAGAACAAAAGTAACACAACTCTCCATAGGACAATCCAGAACACTACCATATATATATATCTGATATCTTTTACAGTTTTTGACTTATCAACGTTTAAGTTTTGGTACATTTTCAGGCCGTTTTCGATTTTATAATGGAACTCAATGGGAGGAACCTTCAAATCCTCTTTTAACTACACCGTGCGCCAAATGCTACTCCTTCCACATACTTTCAGCTAGAGACTTCATTCCAACTTTAAAATGACATTCAGCTATTCAAATCTTATTCAGATTTTTGATATCTTTTACACTTTTTGAGATATTTAACTTAGTTTAGAGCTTGGTAAAGAGGCTTTCTTCAGATTTTAACATTAGTGTGTATTGCGCAGCTCGTTAAGGCTAGAGTGTGTGATGTCACAGCTAGAGTGGAGGAGAGCTTGAAACTCGCCTTAATTTTTATTTTTTTAAACTGCCATAATTCCCAAACCCTACACTCCCGGGACATAATTTTATGCTTGAATTGAGGAAAACATCTATTAGTTTGAAAAATTAAGCAACACATTTTAACAAAATGCCTCTTGAGGGCATGAAGTGACAACAACTTTCAACATGTCTCCATTAAGGCCTATTGTAAATTAAGCCTGATCTGTCCTCAGAGCAGCAGCTGCACACCTTTAGTAAATCTGCCAAAAAGGCCACATTATGGACCCGAAAGTGCACAAAAAGCACACTCAGGCGCTCGTCGGGGTCCTGAGGCACTTCACGCGTTGATATTTCACCGATATCGGCTACGGTTCTCAACAAAACGCTCACATGTAAGAGGTTTATCTCTCATTCAGATCAATGGAAAGGCTCTCCTCTCACTCATTACTGCACATCACCATGGAAACCTTTGATCTCTGGGCTCAAGCACAGGTGTTTCATAACGTCATTAACTCAAACACAAACACCTGTGTCATGGAACACGATGATGTCATAACTCCAACTGACATGCTCAGAACGCCACCAAACATCACATGATGGTCAACATTGTGGCCCTGAACAGCTCTACATCAAATCTGATGTTACGTAATGTGGTGTTACTATGGCAACACATCCCTCGCCGTAAAACACGATGTCGCTATAACTCCAATGGACACGGTCCGATCGTTCCCCAATCTTCACCTGTATATCACCTCTTCATGCCTCAACAGCTCTACGCCAAATCTGAGACCTCACTCTAAGCCGTTTCCATGGAAACGCATCTCTCGCCAAAAAACACGATGTTGTCGTAACGCCTATGAAAAGGGTCAAAACAGCACCAGACTTCAGATAATGGTTAATGGTCCAGCCCTCAACATGTATATGTGCCAATAGTGAGTTTTCCTCAAAAGCTGTTGCCATGGCAACGCATTCCTTGCCATAAAACACGATATTGCTAAAACTCCTATGAAAATTGTCAAAAAGTGCTCAAACTTCACATGTGTGCTAACAGTCCAGCCGTGAAGACATCTACGTGACAGCTTTGAGATTTCTTCAAATGCCGTTGCCTTGGCAACACAATGCTCGCCATGAAACACAATTTTCTCATAACTTCAGTGAAAATGCTCCAAAGGGCCCAAAACTTCACAGGTTTGGTAACGATGCAGCCATCAACACATCTAAGCGTATTATGGGGTTTCATCAAATGCCGTTGCCATGGCGACAGATCACTCGCCATCAAGTTAGTTCAAAAGTTTGCAGTTAAAATATTCTGCTGCTTTTCAAAGCCCTTTTACTTTCTTTTCTCTTCTTAATACACATTCATTCACTACTACTTACATTTCATATCTAACTCCTTCAGCCTACTTTCAGCTACAGAAACCATTCAACTATTACATTATTCAGCTATTTCAGGACATTGAGGCTATACATTTAGTTGTTTATACCTTTTCTTTTAAATATTAAGCTTATTCACTATTTTTCCTGCTCTTCCAGTTTAACATTTCACTTTCAAGTTTTCAACAAAGTCATTGCAATGCATTTGAGCTGTAACAATTTTGATTCAAATCATTTCATTTTTCTGCATTTCTCCGCTAAGTTCAGCAACATACTTACTTGGTTTTTGTAGCTAAAAGCAGCTACAGAGCCCATTCAACTAATAAAATATTCAGCTTTTTCTGCATTTTCAGCTTAATTCAGCAACAAATGTACACAGTTTACAGCATTCGCATGCATTTTCTGCAGGAAATGCATTTTCTAGTTTCCTTCAGTGTTGCTCTAATGTTTGTCACAAAGTACATTTGACTGGACCTGCTGCATTCCATTCGAATGTCTCTTGAAATGCCATATTTATTTATAACCTATAATTGTATGTAATGTAAATACAAGCACTGCCAGGGGGGTTTAAATTGTTAGCATGGGAATGACTTTAAAGAGTTACCCATGATGAGTATCGAGCGTATTTTTCGTAACTGTTTTTAAAATTGCAATGTTTGACAATACAATAGAGTTTTTAAGAAAACAAAGTCTGTTAAATCAGAATGAGATATACGTCTGTAGTAAATATAGCAGCCGGTAACTTTTATATGCCAATGGCTGAGGACCGAAAGCAATAAACTTAGACCAATAAGCACCTTATTATCACATCATTTGGAATATTCAAAGTGTTTTGATCAGCAGCTGGAGAACAGCGGGGACTTGGTTTACTCCAGACATCTGAGCCCCATCTGAAAAGGATTAAAGCTGTTTCAGCTCTATACCTCTTGAGAAATTATATAAAAGGAAGCAAGAACCCACCTGTTGTGGGCTCTGTTGGTATGGAACCCCTTCAGCCTGATACACTGACACCTTGGCACATTTGTCTCTAGATGACACACAAAACTTAGTGAATCGGTTTTGTGCTGATCTCTATCAGGGTTAGGCAAGAAGTACATTTTCTAAAAAGTCCTTATCTTTTAAAGACTCTTCTCTTGTAAAGCCGAAATAATCTGTTTTAGAACACTTACAATATAGCATAAATGTTGTGTGGTGAATAATCCACAAGACCATACTAAATGGGGCAAGCCAGTTACCAGTCACAAATATAAAAAGGTATAAATGTAACTATGTGCAACTGTTTGGACTCCTAGGACATGCTATAATAGTCTAATCCAAAAACTTAATTTAAGCAAATGGTATTTTGTTCTTGAGGTAACCTTTTTCTGTTAACACTGACTTTATTCTGGCACTATTTTGCCTTTTTTCCCTAAAATGTTATGCTTTCGCCTTGTAAAATCAAGCCTTTTACTTTTACTACAGCATAGAAGTTTTTACTATTACTTTTGAACGCTTTGACTAATTTTGTCCTGATAGTGGTCCCTACGTAGACTGTGCCCGAAAGGTCTATTCATCATATCCTGAGACAAACAATATTTTCTTTGGAAACGTACAATTGTGCAGTGCTTTCTTTTTATGATCAGCTTGCATCGCCAGTTGGAGAGTTGTGGGTCATAAATATTTCCATGTGCGTTATGTTGATGACCTGGACAGTGAGTTGGCAACCATGTCGTCACAGTCTTTACGATAACTGTGGAAAAAAGTAAAAAGGAACAAACTGTAGGAGGAGAAAGCCGCCTGTGTGAAAGTGTTACTGGCAGGACTTTGGCGTCATCTGTGACCGGCTGCTTCTGTCTGGCCAGGATCACCGCTGAGCGCGTCAGTGTATACTGCTTCTGTCTGAATGTGGAGAGATTGTGAGTATGAGTGAGTGTGAGTCAAGTCGTAGTGATTCTATTAGGCAGATCATTTGACGTCATGAACCACATAAGGACTTTTTGGGACGCACTTTCTTTTTACTCACAGGAAGAAGCATCCCTCCAAAAAAATGGACATTTCCTCAAGTGCTCTGCATCATTTTGTCACATAACGATGAATTTCCCCCTCCAGATATAAGATAGAAAAACTGATTTGTCCACAAGGGATTCTGCTGACCTTTGAATCTAAAATATTTTTGGAGTATCTTTCTTTGGGACTGGGAAACCAGTCTCCTGGCACCAAGAGTGAGTTCAATTCAAAGTCATGAAGTCAGATAGAGTTTGTATTTTTCCATAATTTATCTTTTTTATTTCATACATTGTTGGATGAAGTCCAACATTTTGGTTGAAGATTATAATGTTCAACTGTCATGAAGAAATAGGAAACTGTAAAAAACGGAATTCATTGCACATGAAAACTATGGGCACACAACTACAGTAATTACTGTAATGCTTTTGTATATTAATGTTAACATATGAGCTTAAGGTAAAACCAGAATGATGGGAATGTGAATGTAAAAAATCAAAAGAACAAGTTTCTCTAATGCAAAATATAGTGTATTTAGATATGTTTAGATATTTCACTTTAGTCTAAGTTATCCCACCTTTATACGATTATTATAATTATAAAAAGATAACAGAATACATAATAACAGGTATGAAATCAGATGTTACAGAGATTAAGGAAACCATAATGCAGCATTATTAAAGCTAAGTATAATGTTCACGTAGTGTAACTAATGACTTCCAACTCACATTTTACTCCTCATCAGTAAACCAACGGCCATGCTTTGTTTATCCCAGTACACCAACAATTGCTATGGGTAACATGGAAAAGCCCTTTCATTTTGCCTTTGCAAATATGTCAACACTCAATGTTCTACGTATTTCTTTGGCATCTCAAGCAACATTAAGAGTGTGACCTCTTGAGTATATTTAGCCGTGTTCTACCTTGTCAACCGTTGGTTTCCCGAAACCGGCCTTGAGCCTTTATCCAAATGCACGTGCCAAAACTTTGTTAAACAAAAAGTGACAATGATTTTTCAATGCTTGGAAGTGCATTGCCCCTTCCCTAATGAGTTACCTAACTCTCACACTAAGACAAAGTACTTGGATAGGATTTTTATTAGCTGAGGATTTCAAAAAAGTGTTTTTGTCCACACATCCCCTTTGGCAGCAATGTTGTTTGTGTCATCTGGAGGTCACTTTAATGCTGTGGCAATGATATCATAATTAGATACACCACCAAAATGCCAAGTAATAAATCCAGATCAACAGTTGTCAGTGCCAGGTGCATGTCTAGATGTTCTCCAGTACTAATGAGTTTTTCCTACAGCCATTGTTGCTGTCCTCTGTTGACAACCTACTAGGCGATTAAACTGATCTTGTATCTTGCTTATTTCTCCTTAGGAAAGCGGGCACGGGATGACAGCTTCCTTGACACCATCATGGCGATGGAGGACCGCCGTGCCATGGTCAGCAAGGAGAATGAGGACCTGCGTGCCAAGGAGATGCACAACGAACGGCTGCTGCATTCACACAAGGCCCAGGAATCGGATGACCAGCTGCTCATGGTGATGCCATGCCATGCTGACTCGGCGGCGTGCCAGGTGGAGGTGTCGGCGCGCCAGGTGGAGCAACAAAATATCTTTCAGGCTGGGCTTCTGGCAGTGCTAAGCGAGCTGATTAAATCCAACAGGCCTTCAATAAAAAAAATTAAAAAAATTGTCGTCGTTGATAAACTGTACAATGACTTGTTGGGAGGCGTGTGGCACAGGTTCAAACCTCACTGCAGTCAGCATGTCGTTGTGTCCCTGGGCAAGACACTTCACCCCAAATTGCCTACACCTGGGACAGTTAATTTTGTATTATTGTGATTATATATATGCCACTGTTATTAATACTGACACTTCACTTTGCACTAAGGTGTGTCTGCTGCTGAGCTATTGTATATTGTTATTATATATATATATTGCCACTCTTATTATATTGTTTTGATACTACTGACACTTTCTTTTATATTGAAAATGTTAACTTCTATTTACATTAAAACTTTTAACTTGTATTTACATGCATACGACACACCTGGGACAGCATGATGCCGTTATTGATATTGTCTTGAGTGCAATAAAAGAGAACCTACATGGCGATTAAACAGATCCTGTATATTGCTTATTTCTCCTCTGACACTTTATCTTTACAGTGACCTGTGAAGCATCCTATACATCACATGTAAGTGATTATTCTGATACCATCATGTTTCATCGGTTATAAACTGGCGAAGCTTTATTTATTGTGTCCCACCCCAAATATGTGGCTTTGAAAAAGATTATTTCATTGTATTTCAAAATGGCGTCCATCAACACAAGCACTATTTATAGAAAGAGAAATGGTTAAGTTTGTAATTACCAGTGTTGTGAGTTCAATATTTTTAATTAATTATAGTAAGGGAACATCTTGGGAGTTAGTGTAGTGAGTTTCAGAGCAGTGTAATAATTATTTGACCTAAAACTAAATGTTTTTATGAATGTCCTCTGAGGAGGACATGGGGATTTGCTAACTTTTTATTTCCCCCACTTTACACGACACAAATGGAGGCCACTATGGGTCAAAACTAACACGTAGGTTTCTGTAAGGTTCATGGCAGACGGATACAGTTGCTCTCAGGAGGATATATAATAAAGGTGTGTTAACTGCTGAGCCTATTTACTGTGCATACGACACACCTGGAACAGTTTATTCATTTCACACAGGTTACGCAATCCATAGCGCGTGCATGTCGTCCAATCCTTTTGTCAATGCTTCTTAACCGCATTCGCTTCCGAATCAGCATTGCTATTGAATTTGACTGGTCGACGATCTGTATTTGTGTTTGCTTAAAGGGGACCTATCATGCAAAATGAACTTTTGTACGTCTTTTATACATGAATATGTGTCCCCGGTGTTCCAGGGAACTCACCAAGTGTCAGAAAACACAACCCTCTCTATTTTCCTCCATACCCAAATCTCTAAAAAAGGGGCTGCAACGGATCTGATAAAAACTGATCCAGATTTGAACACTGTCCTGACGTCAGGAAAGTGGCGCTACGGCTATTGGGCCAACTCCACCAATCAGGAGGAGACAGCCACGGCCATTGCCGTTCGAAAGCGCTGGAGACGCTGTAGTACATATGCCAGGCCTGTAGATGGTGCTGTTCTCACAGAATCAGCAAAAACAGAGCTAACATTTTTCAAATTGAGCGAAATGAGGCATGGCTAAAATGCATGATCTGTTTAGTATTTTGAAAAAAAAAAAGTATAAATATGCCTTATATAGGTATGGTCCTACACTATATTATTCAAATATAGCATGATAGGTCCACTTTAAATAACTCAGACGAAGCTCATGTCTGAGGTCGGAAGGTAAACAGACGCCTCATATACAGCAGGTGGGCGCGGCAGTATACGCGGGAGGTTTTTCTTCTTCTTCTCTCGGTTTTTTGGCGGATTGCTACTTTAAGGTGCATACCGCCACCTACTGTACTCGCCGTGAAGTTGTTTGCGGCCTGCCAGTAAACCCAAAGCAGAAGAAGAAGAAGTGACGTCAGCGGCTTCATTTGCCTAATCCACCCCCAGGAACTCATTTTTGTGTGAACGCGATCTGCTTTAGTTCATCAGAACGAAAAGAGTTCTCATGAACTGAGTTCTCATGAACTATTGGGGGAAACGCGTCTATTGACAACAAATCATCTACAAAAAATCATTGCAAACAAAAAAGTCTCAATGAAGTCGCTAAGTGGAATAATCAGCAGTAAGTCCAATATGGAATTTGTCCTGATAAAACCTCCTCTCCAAAGTTCAGGGTTTGGTTAGTTGGCACGATGAGTCTTCTTATTAAACTTCCTGGAACACCACAGCTTTGGAAAGGACTCTTCCCCCTTAAGACCATTATGAAGTTGAGTTGAGTCCCAGTGTAATCATCCACTAACAAAGAGCCAAGTCACAAGACCAATTGAAGCAATTATTTAAAATGCTGTGTAAAGAACATCTCAGTAGCTGGAGCCAGGATAATTTCAAGATGAATTGAAACTCTTTTACTGCATGTTAATGAGGTATATTTTGTAAATTTGTTTAGTGTGTTTAAGTTGCATGACTCCAGAAGCCTTAATCATTGGTTCAGACTGTTCGTGACCCGTGTTTGAGTTAATTGGCAAAACAGAAAGAGGTTTACTTTCAAATAAGATCAGTGCTAGTCAGTTCTTGCCTCCAGAACCGTTTCTGTTGTTGGTTGTATGGATCAGTATCAACCGAAGTAACCCAGTACTACCAAGTAGTATTGAAACTTCTTCCTTCAAACGATACCTGCATTCAACCCTTCTTGTACCCAGATCTAGAAAAAAATACTATTTATTTGGTTTTGCTAGCAGCCAATCACTGCAAGTGTTCTTCTTTGCAATTGATTGCAGAGTGTGACTGGACCACTACTAGAGCAGCTGCAAACTATACAGTTTGTGGTGTGGTACATTTGAGCATGTGTATTTCACAAAGCCGCCAAAACTTTGCAAAGTAAGGCTAAAAGAACAGAGCAGTGGCTTTCTATGCAATGCTTTCATTCACATGATGAGTATTTATGAAGAACTATATTGGTATTGGTTACACTTTAAGGGACCTGGTATTGGTACTTGTTTTAGAATACAAGAAACAATATCCATAGTTGGTTGTTAGGGTTACGGTTAGCAGCATATTTGGTGCCAAAGTGAGATTATAACGAGTTGTCATGTTTTACAGAATTTAAAATTGCAACATTTGAAAGTTGCAACAATCTGGATATCTAACGGATAAATTACCTATTTGAAATGTACAATGTCACTTGTATTGACCAACACCCATTGACATAATTATTACATTGTCATTTGATACAGTGTTTTGTATAATAATTTATATTTGTGTTGCTCAGAAGTGAGAGATAAAAAGCAGTTTGTGAAGATTAAAAGTAATAATGCCTTTTCTCTTGTGTTGACTTGTATAAAAGCGGCTATGTTTTCATGCTTGGAGACTGAAAATGGAATTGTCCTTCAGCTGACATGCTAAACTCATGGCATGAGAACAGCGTGAAGGAGGACAGGAACATTGGTTTATTCAAGGCAACAGCAGTGAAGTGCATGAAGTCAAAGGTTTGTGTAAACAACTTAACGCTAAAATGCCCTTGACTGGAGTGTGTCCAGCAGCAGGGTCACTGTGTGCATGTGAATACAGTCCTAATGGCAATAAGGAATTAAAAATAGCTAAAGTTTTATGACGTTCCAATAAAAGTGAATCTGGTTTCCCCCAATTTATTAGTAATGATTTATTCGATTTTCAAGTACTGAACATTCAGTGCTAGCGTGACATTAGCAACAGCTGTGGTCTCTCGCTCTGTCGTGAGATCTGGACGTGAGAGAGAAAGGAAAAAGTAAGTTAGTCAGACGGTCCATTACAGTGCCATGAACACCCTTTTAAAATCCTACTCAGTCATCTTGTCCTCTCCTAGTTTTTTAATTTTCAGCAGGATGTGTTGTTCTCCGTTACCCTGGGTGATCACAAACTTAATCAGATTCAATAATTGTGAAAATCTTCAGCATGACTCACCTCATTCAACCCCAGCTGATTCAAAACATGTGTAAAAACCAGTATGAGTATTCATGGTTTAGTATGATTGCCTGGGGGTGTGGGCCTGCAATATGAGAAACAATCCAGAGGAGACTTTTCAGCAACAACAGACAGAGGATTGTAGATGTGCCAAAGGCCTCAGTGACTTTTAGTTAGAGATCTGATCTTTAACTTGAGTAAAATAAATGTATAAATACTCAGTTCCTTGGCCTGCATTCAAATGTGTACTCAAGTAAAATTACATAAATGTAGCATCAAAATATAGAAGTGAAAAACCATAATGCAGTATGGCCAATTTCAGGATCAATATAAAAGAGCACATATTATGCTAATTTTCATGTTCATAATTGTATTTTGTGTCTCTACTGTGACATGTCTCCATGCTTTAATGTTCAGAAAGCTATTTATTTTCTCATACTGCCTGTGCTGCAGCACCTCTTTTCACCCTCTGTCTGAAACGGACAGCTGGCCTGCTGTCAGTGCATTCACCAGAATTATTCAGGGAGTGATAATTAATCCACAACCAAAGCCTTTAATCACTGTGAGCATTCCTTAGTGAATGGTCTGCCTCCATGACCAGAAATCATTTCCATTAGTTTATCCACCCTGTTGAATAGCCATAATTAATGATGATATGATCATGCTAGGGGACAGGATGACATATGGTATGAAACACAAACTCTTCATCTCTCTTTTTCTCTGCCTGTGTCTCTTGATGCTAGATCATATAATATCATAATAAAATAGAAACACAGATTTTTGAAGAGGTTACGTGTCTGAAAAACGATGGTTGTTAACAAGTGGCTGAATAGGACTACAGAAGTTGTCCAGGCCGTTTTACGTCATTACACCGAACACGTAAACATTCCCGCTAAGTTTGTTTGCCCTGTTCTGCTTGAAAGCAAGTACCTGCCTCCTGCAAACTGTTCAAACAAACGCTTCAACTTGTACCATTTAGAATCTGTATGTTTGAATATGGATCTTAAGTTGGCGTGACGTTGAAGCAGCGACCCTGCTGTAGTTAGTTTATAGCATAACGTTAGCATTTTGCTTCTGGCGACTAGATTTATGATTTGAAAATTATAAAAGTAGGGTAGACATGTGGATATTATCCGGCTGAACAAAACGTGATCCGTCTCTTAAATGTGTGTCAACCACAGACCTTATTTCGAGCTATTTTCCAAAATCCTATGGAGAAATTGCATTGCGTTTTTGACGAAGGAACCGGAAGGAGTTTACTTCCGGGTTTTAGGACGCGTCACTGCGGTGGGGCAAGCCTCAAACCTGAAGATGAAGAGCTTTGAAGTTGCATTCTTTAAAACGGCCAACAGGGGACCCTTCTGAATCTGAGTCTGGTATCCATAGAAGTCTATGAACTATCAACTTTTTTATAACCTGGGGTAATATTTTGATATACGTATTAGGGATGTGAAAGTGTGTGTTGATGTAATGCTCATTTTAGCCACTACAAATGTTTTTGCTTCCCAATTTTTGTATTCACCTGTTCTGTATTTAAAAACACACTTTTATTTTTTTCATTAACCTTACCGAGCTTCGCATTGACAGAAGGCAAACCAATCATTCACAATATCCTTAGATTTATTTTAGATTAAGAATAAACTATATTCAATAATATAATAATATATGTCTTACATGTTATTCTATAACATTTCCCTGGTTTGTGTGAAAAAAGTCGACCAAGCTGAAACACAACTCAAGACACAGTTAATTACATTTGACAGCAATAATGAAGTCAGTCTTTATTCCTTTAACTGGAAAAAAGGTGTTTTAGATTTAAATTTTCCGTGGCTCTCACAAGTCAGGACTGAAACAACAAAAAACATGCATGAGTACAAAGCAAGAATGTACCGGGCACAGACTGACTAACCCCAGTGTGTTTGTTCCATATCTGGTATTTCCGTAGTAATCTTCCAGCTGTTTTCTTCACTGGGATCAGAAGTCTGTTCAGACTGTGGGAAGATCTGCCTCTAAAAAGTCAAAATCCCATGCAAACTGTGCAAAAACTGAATTTGTATGGACAGGAAATAGGTGCCACAGATACTAATGTTGCCAGTACCATTGAGATCATATGCTAATATATTGTATTTTACAACACAAAGGCACATTGGAGAATTTACAGCTGCGGTCTGGATGAGGTGCATACCTTTAAAACACTAAAAATAGAAATAAACTGCATGTTCTCTCATAACTTCTGGAAAGTGTTCATAGTTATATTTCACATTGTCTGGGGAGAGATGTCTGTTTATTCAAACTGGAAGAGATCGTTGTGCTTCTCTATGACAGTTTAATGGTAGTCTGGGGCTATATAAGTCTGTTCTGTGTTTGAATTACTCTCATCCTTACCTAGAACAGATTGTCCAACTCAGAGAGAATCCAGACTACAACAGTGAAGGATTTAATGTTGTATCTGCAGTGTCATATTTTCCATCTTGTATGATTTTATTTTTGGGTTGGAAATTATTCAATTATTATGTTTTTGTCTTTAAAGAATGGATGAACAAAATATTCATGATGGTAAGCAATTGTAGTTTTGCCAATTGGACTTCTGTTAAAGAGAACAGTGTCGGATACTGCTGGATTATCAGCTCTTTAAAATGTAGTGGTTTATATGCATTATAATTAAGAAATTATTTGTGAATAAATAAGGTGAGCTGAAAAACAAACCTTGTTTCAAGCTGTAAACCTTGTTAAGCTTCATATTCAGGCATGACTTGACTGTATTATTCATTTGTGCATGATTACCTGAAAGTAGATAATGTAGAATAATTTGTTTCTCCCCCTTATAGGAACATTCCTTATCGTATTTAAGTAAGAAGCCTCCCTTGTTTCGGTCCTACAGACTGATTTATGTAGTTTGATGTTATTGCAATCTGAAAACATTCTCCATGTTTTCCTGTTGTCTTGCGAATATAATTAATGTATTTTTCCTGAAATATAATTCAATACAAATTCAATAGTAATAATTGCGCTAAATGCCGAATCCAGAGTTTTCTCTCTCCATTGATTTGACTGAGTCAGACGAGACAGGACGGAGCTGATTGGAGGTGGGACTGCTCGTGTTCTATGGGTGGAATGGATGCGAAACATTGCAGACAGATCCTTAGAAGATGGGAATATTACCTACAGTCAGGCCATTTTGGCTTTATGCACCCACTGAGCAACTTTCGTATCGAGTTCTCTTTATACATTCATGGCCCCAAGGGCTTATCAACCGCAGTATGTAGAGTTGTTTCTGCCACTTTGGATTTAGTCAAATAACCAAACCACAAAATATACACAGATGGCTAACATAACATATAGCGGGAGAAACAAATGATTGTAGGATGGCATTGTTATTTTGACAGGCTCTTAGAATATCCTGTAGTTGTTTTCTTTAATAATGGATGACTGTTAATTTTGCAGTATGTGAAAGGCTGCCCCCTATTTCAGCGCACATGGCCACAAAATTACACATTTTCTTTTAACAATTTACAGCTTCAACACAATTTTTATGGAACAATGCAGTCATTAGGAAACTTCCTACAGTCCAGTCTACATCTTCAAGACGGCGTCACAGATTGCCTGACACTGGGCACTCTGGTAACTGTGACTCAAAACAAACAACCACACTTTCCCCTTCTGACTTTCCCAACCCATGCACCACCTCCAAACAATTCCTGCTTTCCCTTCTTTCGCCATCAATCACACTCCATTTGTTTTTTAAACATTCTTCCCCTCAGTGACTCACAGCACAGGGCTACAGTTCATCCTCAGCCACCTGTCCAACACTTGTAGCTTCAGCATATGATGGGAATCAGTAACATCTCTCTTGACACTGAGAACAATCTCCTCCATGTGATCCAAAGGGCTTGAAAGCAGATGTGGAGCTTCCGTTACACAGTGTCCTATCACACCATCGTGCTATTTGGCCGCGCCAACATATACAATAGACAAACCCTGAAGCTTGATTTACTGCTCTGATGGAAAGAATAAGCTCCTTTATTCACGTTTCTTGATAAATTGATAGTTTTTTTGTTGCATGCCGAAGCAAACACAACTTTTTTTCAGCCAGGACAAACTTTGTTAGGTCTAATTTGCCCGGGTGGATCCAGAATATGCTTCTTGAAGTTATCAGTTGAAAGTAGACGGATCAAAGCTGTAGTCTGTCTGGTAAACTCGATGTAATCACATTGAGCTCAAATGGGACGGGGGAAATGTGGGCTTTCCACACTGCAACTCACTTATGTCTTTCCTGCTCCAAAATCAAGATAGATTTGAAAACCCTCCAAGCACAACAACAATCTTATGCCTAGGATGAAACTGTTCCTCTGGAAAGAAGTCTGGAAGTATTTCCAGTCCAAAATGTCACATTTAGCAGGAACCTTAAAGAGGACATATCCTGCTAATGTTCACGGTCATATTTTTGTATTTTGTTCCTCTACTGTGACATGTCTCCGTGCTTTAATGATCAAAAAGCTCTTTATTGTTCTCATACTGCCTGTGCTGCAGCACCTCTTTTCACCCTCTGTCTGAAACCAGAGCCCAGTCTGCTCTACTTGGTTAGCTGGCCAGCTCTGTTGTGATTGGTCAACAGCTTAGAGATGTCCCGCCCCTTAGCCTATCACGTACAATATCTTGGAGCGCTAGCCAATACAAGTGCCAGTGTTGCATATTGCGATGTCACAAGTGAACAAAGGAGTCCAATAGAGGCGTTTCACAGGATTTTAGCCTTTACAGACCATTTACATGCACACAAACCTGTATAACATTATACAGGAAAGGGAAAACCCCAAAAAGTACACATTTACACATTCTGTATCGCTTATCACATTAAGACGAAAAACTGCTAAGACTACAGTCATATTAAAAACCAGCAGTTTCAACTATGGAATTTAGATTTGAGTGGAAAAAATACAAATAATGATCTAAAAGAGAAAGTCACAAAGCTTGCCATAGCTTTCTGATTGTGAAGTTTGAGAAAAAAGCTGCAGAAAAACAATTGTCTTGTCCAGTTTTTAATATCTTGTTGTCAGATAATGTAGCTGTTGCATTGCCTGGCTTTGTTTGGTAGACACTCCTACAAAACATATTCAAGTGTAGCTAGACTACATGATAAGGTAATTAGATTGTAGTCAAGGTTTACAGGCCCCATCTTACATTAGGACAAAGGAATTTGGGGAGGGGAGACTCTGGGGTTTCTGCCTCCGAAGCTGCTTCCCCTCTGCACAGATTCTGCATTGATCTCCACAGAATATTCTTAGAAAATAACCTAGATCCACAGTTGTTGGGTTTCACATTTTATCAGTTGGGGATCAGGCTAATCTCTGGAGCAGCAAGTGTGAGGTCTTCTGTGTTATTTCAAACAAAAAAATATGCTGAAAAAAAGTCACTAAAAACTAGAAGATTATTGGAATAAAAGGGAATATATATCAGTGTTGACAGACGCAACAGGAAACAACTTACTTACAAGTCAAATGTTTGACTGATAACAGAAAAGATCCCCCATAACACACCACCAACTCCCCCGCTTACCCTTGCATTCACACTCACACACAGTTATCAAATAACCCAACACACACACGTACAAATATACACACACATTCTCCCATTTCCTGGCGTGAACGAAAGGCTGAGGTGTCAGAAGAGAAGAAGGCGTTCTCTCATCTGCTTTCACTTACTTCTCGCCCTCTCCCTGTCAGGACCCTGGCACACAGCTCTGGCTCGGGAACTCACTGCGTGGCTCCCTGTAGAGGTTTTTTAATCTGGAACTCCATGCTCTGTATTTGTCTGTTTCTTACTCTTTTTCGGATTTAGTTTTCCACTTTTTATCTAACCCACATCATGTCTCTTTCTCAATCACCCACCCTTTGACACATTAGCTGTTAGCCTCACAGGTACATACACTTGGTGGTTTATGAAGTAATCTACTGTTTCAGTACTGCACCGTGTGGTTTAAAGGGTGAAATCTGCAGCGATAGGGTCACCCAACCCAGTCTCAGGGCATTTCGTGTTATAGTCACAACATTTAATCTATTGATTCGTGTTCACCAACACGATTTTCCCCTTTTTTTCGTGTCACAAAGAACGATTTTAAAAGCAATGTATTTCTATTGGTATATGTTTCGTGCCTGCAACACGTTTTTTTGTCCGGTCGGGTCGTGGAAGTTCTTACTCAATATCAAACCACGATTATTGTTTTTTATTTTAAATCGTATAATGTCTGACTTTTTTTGCCGTCCGTGAGGAAAATAAATGGGGCTCAGAGCATGGATGTATAATAAGAACTGGATACAGCGTCGGAGACGGGGCCTCGTTCATTCCTATGAGAGTTGCTCATTGGCGCATGAGGACAAAATGGCCCAACTTTTGAGAGAGCTAAAAATCACAGATTACCCATCATGCCTAGCTGTCAGAGCAGAAGAATCCGTATGTGCGCTCACAGAGCATGCGCCCCTTAAGCCCCGCCCCCCGAGCTCCCACTCTCAGTAGGCTCAGTAGAATGAATGGAGACAGAAAATAAATCTAGATTCGGCTTTTAGTGCATTTTACAACTTTAAGGACCTAATGATTCTAATAAAGGCTATAAAGTAGTTCATACTGGGTAGTTTATTTAGTTTAAAAAAAAGTATCCGCTGATTTACAGACGTCTCTTTCCCAATTTTAGTCAATGGGAAAAAGTATTTCCGGGCCCAGCGACTGATACGGAAGTGTAGTACCGCCGTTTGGCCACAACGAATATTTTCCTCAGAGTCCGGCGCACTTCCTGGGGGCTTGGCTCAGAGCCTCAGAATACTGAAATCTGTATTTTTTAAATCTTTTTTTCCTTCTAATTTGTTATTCTTTTCATAATAACACACAATTATCCTTGTTTTTATTTATTTGTTTAATTCTATCATCTCTAGCTTTTTTGGCGTCCGTCAGGAACTGAATTTCAAAATAAAATAACCGGAAACAGATACACACCCACTGAACTGATTACCCAAGATCCTCAGCTATGGTTTAAACGCAGTGATTGGATTGTTTAGCCGCAATGCACGTTGGGACATGGTGTTAATGCGATATGAAATCCGAAAAACATTTAAAAAAAAAATAAAAATAATACTTTATTCCGAGTGTACTTGCTTTTCTCTTTGGAAGTCATCACATAACGGCATTGTAATACACGGTTCGGCTGCATTAAATATTACACATCTGCAATAGTTCTTTATTTATAGAGCCCTGATTAGAAGACTTCTAGACAAACTGGAAGAACTGCCACTGAAACTGAATATGTGACGTGGATCATAAATATATCAGCAATTAAACAACATCTTCAATTTCTTTTCACACAATACGTCTCCTTGCAGTATCAACACTAATTCGGCTGACTTTTATATTTGATCCTATTGGTAGATAGGCTGTATTTACACCATAACGGTGCACAGCTGATAGAAAAGGACTTTTTAAAGATATTACTGATTTTCTTTGAATATAAGAATGTAAATACTGAGTTGAAAGAATAGTCAGGGGTTTTGGGTGATGGGAGACACATCTATGGAATCAGAATTTCAATAAAGTAAAACATGTCAAATAATATAGCAATATCCTGTAAAATTATGTGAAAACATGAATAAAACTACAGATGTTATACATACATAAGTGTCCTACACTAATAATAAAAAGTTATTATGGCATTGCATGCTGTGTGTACCTTGTATGCACCGCCTAGTGGTTAAAGCACGTGACTGATTTTTTTTTTAATATGTTATATTTGATGAAAAAAATATTAAGAGTACATACAAAATAGGGGGAAAGTAGAAGGTCAATGATAAATATAAAATATAAAAAATCAAGAAGATACTGTAGTGATCTCTACAATAAAACAGTTTAGTGCCGGATGTACAAAGATATTAATAGGATGTGCAAAACAGAAAAACGAATTAACCTTTATTAACACATTAAAGAATGCTTTAGGTTAAGGTCTTCTTTTGAATAAGAAAAAAGCTTTGGGGGTATCTACAGATAAATATTATGCCTGACAAAGTACTTCACGTCTAATATATTGCTTTCCTGCAATGTTAACTATGTTGAAGCACTTATTTTAACTGATATTATACATATGAATTATACTCTTATGTATGTAGATAGTATAAGAAATGTGCAGAATTTGACAGTTTAATCGTGGAGGTATACACACATATTGATAGATGTCTTGTAATGCACTGTTGAGGAACCTGTGACCCAAGTTTTTAATTCATTGCATAACTTCAACCTAGTTGTGTATATGATATGTCAATAAACCTTAGGAAATCTTGAAATCTTGAACGGTATGTGCAAAATAGCTATTATATACAGTCTTCAATTAAATATTAGTAGAGAATAACGAGTAATGAATATACTTTATAGGGATCTGCAGATAAATGTTTAGTCTTCTCAAGCACCAACTATCAAATATCTCGCCTGATTGTTGGCACTTGACAATCACCTTCCCTGAATTTTACTCAGGTGTAACTAAAGTCTGATTTAAGGGTTGTTTATATGTCACATCATTAATAAGAATCTGCAAAGTAACTAAAATAAATGTAGTGGAGTAAAAACTGTCAACTTCTAATTTTGGGAAAAACGAAAACGTCTTTTAAAACTACAATTAAAGTAGAGACGTGCCATAGAACATGTTGCGAAACACAATAGCCAGCATGTGTAGTTCTGGGAGGGCTGGGGGCTGGTCCCGTTCGAGTCCAGTTTTGGAAAGTCTGCCGTGGTTTCATTCCATTTCAAAGAGCTGTTTGACGCTCGGCGTCACCTTGGCACACTGCCACTCCAACATCCAATCCCAGAGCTTGAAGATTAATCACGGGGTTTGTCAAGCAAAGGGACTGTAGTCCCAAACGATAGCTGAGGATTATGGGTAGTGTAGTGTCTTCGGCCATCCTAAACTCTGAAATGTTTTTCGGATTTCATATCGCATTAACACCATATCCCAACATGCATTGCGGTTAAAACATCCAATCACCGATCTTAAACCATAGCTGAGGATCTTGGGTAATCAGTTCAGTGGGTGTGTATCGCAATGATGCTCGAAATGTCCCTTATAGGCCGACGTCTGTTTCCAGTTATTTTATTTTGAAATTCAGTTCCTGACGGACGCCAAAAAAGCCAGAGATTATAGAATTAAACAAATAAATAAAAACATGGATAATTGTGTGTTATTGTTGAGTAAATAACAGTGTGTTATTTAGAAAAAAATAACAAATTAGAATGAAAAATATATTTGAAAAATACAGATTTCAGTATTCTGAGGCTCTGAGCCCCATTTATTTTCCTAACGGACGGCAAAAAAAGTCTGACATTATACGATTTGAAATAAAAACAATAATCGTGGCTTGATATTGAGTAAGAACATGTTTTTATGAACCCCACAGCTTCCGGTCTTCCAAGATCTGACCGTACAAAAAGACGTGGTGCAGGCACGAAACATACTACCAATAGAAATACATTGCTTTTAAAATCGTTCTGTGTGACACGAAAAAAAGGGGACAATCGTGTTGGTGAACACGAATCAATAGATTAAATGTCGTGACTATAACACGAAATACCGTGAGACTGGGTTGGGTCACCATGTGACTGCTGTTGGTTCTCACTACAGGCCATTTATTATGTAAGCTACAGGACACACTAAAGAGTGGTGCAGTGAAGACATGATTTAGTGGGCTAACTCAGATGTTAGTATTAAAAGGGCTCCCTCTAAAAAAAGGAATATGATTTTTCCATTGGATTTTGGTTTATTGCCAAAAAAAATGTGGCGGAAAACACATGTTTATACTCACATGTTTGTTCAGCAGGTTAATCTCCACATATTAACACAACTTTTATGATTGTTGAAACAGAAATGCTGTAACTTGAGGTAAAAAGCTAACTTTAGGCTATAAACAAACTACATCATGGTCGCATGACTGTGCATCACCACAGCTAAGCTAAAGGCGGCTAATGTTCAGCAGCATGACGTTAAGTAGTCTCATTTAGTCACTTGTTAAACACTTTTTTTATGACACATAGAAGCTTCAGACATTCCCCAGTGGATTTACTGTAATGTTTTATGTCGTAAAACCTCTTAAGCTTGTATTAACCACAGACCTTATGTCAGTCTTATAATCAAGAACACATTTGAAAAACCCAATCTTGAGAAGAAGTTGTAAAAGGCTAACTCACTCTTCGGTTTTAAGACTCATTCCTGCATAGCTTTATTCATCATTACAGAAGGTACGATACAGGTTGCATTTTTGTAGCATAATCCATAACAATTAACTCTAAAAAAGAGGTATACTTGTCCTGAGATTTGGCTGGCTACTGTCTAACAACATTTCAACATTTCATAACTACAAAAATGAAGGAGTAGATTTAAAAAACACTATACCAATATCAAAAATACTTGTGTAATAATGTGTAAAATATATCTGATTTCAAATTAAACTGCTGTGCCGTTTTTGTGCAGCAATGTTCATAATTGTCCAAGGAACAAGGAAGGAAAGGTGCGCTGACCACTGACATATTCTCATTTGGTCCTTTCCCAACAGGCACGTGTTGTTACAGTTAGCTCAGCTTCTCTCTGAGCAGAACCAGCTGCTCCATGTTGTGGCTCTGAGCACGATGAGGTCATCTGTTTTAACACCAGCCCATTACATAAGGGATGTTGACGTAAATTGTACTTTTCGACATTTCAAACAATGGGATTTCATAAAAGACGTGCTCTGCTGTTAATTTGTGTTCTCCTGGTTGCTATGTCAACCCCTGACAAAACCAGACGTTCTTCATTCGGTTTCCTCTGAAGAATTTGTCTTTAACTGCAGACAACAACAACCACAAACATTTGGCAGATCTGGAAAGCTACCATTAAAGTGATAGTCTTAAAAGGTTACCTTTAAGAATACAGTAAACATGTGAAGAAGCAGAAATTGTGCTGGTGAGTGGTTTTAAAGTTCACATTTTATAATTAGCTTGTTTTTTGGGCTGCTTAAACCCAACATACTATCACTGTGTAAAGCTGATATAGCAAACGTGTTAGTATGAGTCACATATTTACAACCCAGTAGAAATGAGTAGCATTCATTCAAAGCTGAGTTTCTCATGCAATATTCACTTTAATGGGTAGTTCTGTTTTGGACAAAAAAAAAAATGATATATCAATTTTAGCTGCTAAATAGAGTGATGCAGGAATGAGTGCTTAAACCCAGAAAAAAGAGCATTTTGCCACTTCTGGTTTGCTTTGTCCTGAAGTCGATGTTTCTTTGAAGGTGCTTTTTGTTGGATGCTTGAAATAAAGTCGGTGGTGAACGTAAACGTAATAGATTTCCACGTTTTGTTCTATGACATAAAAGTAAATTCCTCACTCGTGAATGTATTGAGCTTCTGTGTCATAAAAACAGCGGTTGCTAATAAGTGACTAAATGACACTGCTAAACGTCCTCACTCCGATGACCACAGATCTTATTTTCTGTAATTCCGCAATCCAATGCAAATTCTCTATTTCTTTTTGTGGCAGGAGCCCTTTGAATGCTAACTTCCAATTCAGCCAACACAAATACATCACTGCACAACTCTATCCTCGACTTTGTTCACAAGCTAACTGCTAACTGTGTCTAATTATAGGTACAGTAGCTTGTAGTAAATGTTTTCATCATTCAACCCATTTTAAATTGGAAAAATATACTACAAAACACAAAATAATTGCATCCATTAAACTTTTACAGGCAGGGTTTAAACATGAAGTGTTCTCTGTGGTCATCAGCGCTGCCTTGAGTGTGTCATTTGTGATAGTGAATACAGAGGAAGGTACAGCCAGGGTTAAAACCTCCTCTGCTAAAAATGGAATCCCCCATTGCGGCCTCAGTGTCTCTGGACAATCCTGTCAGGTCCATTTTCAGCGTTTTATCTCTCTTCAAACTTGTGAAAACAACTGTTACATTACAATGAAATGAAAACAGCAGTTAATCCCTGTCATGCGTTCAGCTTGGTTTCAGCATTTAGGAATGTTTCTGGAATCATTCGTCACAATGAGCTCAAAGACTTCATGCTGAGAATGAGATTGTGTTATTTTATTTTATTTTACTTCTTTTTTTTGGCTGTGACAACAGCCAACAGTATCACCTCAAAATACAAGATATGAAACATTTTCAATCATGCAACAACATTTAAATAGTCCTACAAATACTTTTATTTTATTTCCTTCTTATTTTTGTCTAAGCTCAAGGGAGCCAGAGCAGAGGGCTTAAAGAGCCGCATGCGGCTCGAGAGCCCGACCCCTGGCTTAGTGTCGGGGGACACCTTACTTCTTCCTTCTCTCTGTCTGTACCTGTGTACTCTCATGTTCCGAATAACCCAGCTTCCCCCAAATTTCTTTTTGGTGTCTATCTACGCTGGGATCCTGAGTCGTGGCTGATCCTGAGTCCTGAGTCCTGATCCTGAGTCCTGATCTGAGTCCTGGACTTCGAGTAGTGGCTGAACCTGTCACTGTGGTCCTGCCCGACTCTCATCATACTGCTTCCCTGATGACTCCCACAGGAATGTTGACATCCTCGTGCATTTCCAAACATTTGGTCTACCTATGTTGTAAATGTATTATCTTTTCGATTTACACACGGCATCTATTGCACGTCTGTCTGTCCTGGGAGAGGGATCCCTCCTCTGTTGCTCTCCCTGAGGTTTCTCCCATTTTCCCCTTTAAACTCTGGGGTTTTTCCTTTTTTGGAAGTGTTTCCTTGTACGATGTGAGGGTCTAAGGACAGAGGGTGTCGTATTGTCATACTGATATTCTGTACAAACTGTGAAGTCCACTGAGACAAATGTAACATTTGTGATATTGGGCTATATAAATAAACATTGATTGATTGATTGATTGAACACTGAAGCTTTCCTTGTGTGCACACCACATTTGCACCATATATCAAAACATGTCAAACTGGCCTCAATGAATGGAAATGACCAGAAGATATTATCTGCACTCTCAACATAACAATGACATTTAAAGCTTCCCAGCATAGGGGTCAATGTTTCAATGATTACATTCACTCATAAAAGGCCTGTTCTATCCTTCACTTTACTTTGAGTTGTTTTGTTGTTGCTGGAATACCAGGAATGTGGAATGTGCCAACGATAAAATAAGTTCAGTCAGACAACTCACATGTTTCTTAATATGTTTATTAGAAGCAGCATATAGTTTGAGTTTGGCGTCTAGGCTCGGGCCTCATCACTCCACAGATGTACATAGAACATTGAGTGATGATGAGATAACTATCCCCCGAGTCTACAGGTGGAAGCTGGGATGGAAGCAGGGGTGGTGGGGGGGCAGGCATACAGCAGCAACATGAAACACAGCAGCAGCAGCATGAGCGAGGCAGAGGCAGGAAGACCTGGCAGCTTAAATAGAGCGGCAAGTTTAGGAGAATGTGTTTGGTTGGTTCTAAGAGGGACGAGGCGCATCACGTGTTAATGTAGCATTGGTGCTCGAGGCATGTGGCGCAGTGGACTAGTGCGTTGGTGTTCGGATCAGGGGAGCACAGGTTCAAACCCCACTGCAGTCAGCATGTCGTTGTGTCCCTGAGACACTTCACCCCAAATTGCTCCTGTGGGGATTGCCCACAGTATTGTGTATGTAAGTCGCTTTGGATAAAAGCGTTTAACAAGTAACATGTCATGTGTCACGAGTGTACAAGGAGTGGACCCAAAAGCACGAATGCAGACACAGGATTCAAGTATCAAAAAGAGTCTTTACTTGAAAAGTAGTAGGCTATAGTACAAACATATAATGAATATCAAAAACACAGGATCGGCAGACCCAGAAAAATACATACAAAGGTAAATCTACACTAATGCTTACCTAACAATATACCTAGAAAAATACTACTACCTGATCTTACCTGACTATAACTATATATGTGAACAATGACCGTAACGATAACTAGAGGAATTTGGATAACGCTGGAGAGTTTGGCACAAGACACAAGACAATCTGGCAACAAACAAAGGGAGACAGGACACTATACAAGAGGTAAGTGGACACAGGTGGAAACAATCAGGGGCGGGGCAGACACTGACGATGGCGGGAAAATAACCAAGACAGGAAGAAAAGGGACCAGAAACGAGACAGGGGCCGTTTCTCAATGTCGAGTATACTTGCTGCAGAGCCACTATTTCAAGTATACTACGTCATCGAGTGGCGCAGAAGGACTGTTTAAATGTATGTTAAATGCCCAGCATTCGGCGCCACTTGATGACGTAGTATACTTGAAATAGTGGCTCTGCAGCAGGTATACTCGACATTGAGAAACGGCCAGGGTGAATACAAAATAAAACAGGAAGTGGAACATAAATATCTAAACTAACAAAAAACATTTAACACAGTTGCCGACGCACAACATCATGTCATGAGTTGACTGCCTGAACTAGCTCGCAGGCTTCGCCCCATTTGTGTACAACTTTATAAACAAATATAAGAATGCATCTACAAAGCATGAAAATGCAGGAAAACATATTGCTAACTTTGTTGTTTCATTCAAATAGACAATTAAAAGGATAGCAGCAGGTGCAGATATAAAATACATTTGTGTCACAAACAAAAAATGTAATAGTCAATAAGATTATTATTTATTACAGTGACATGTACCATTCTCAAATTCATATCCTAAGGCTGTAGCTAACAATTATTGTATTATTTTAGTCTTAAAATGTCCAAAAATATATCAAACAACAACAATCTCAATCACATATTCCCAGAGCCCATTAAAATGTCTTCAAGTGGTTTTATCCGACCAAAGACAATGGCGATAAGAAAAACACTCCATGTGGACACTGGCACTTCTTCCAAAGTCCCTGCTTTTATATTGATCTCAACTACACACCTGCAAAGTGTGTATAGTCGTTTTCAAAATGTAGTGCTTTTATCTTGGCCTGCTGTCATCATACACCGATCATCCATAACATTATGACCACTGACAGGTGAAGTGAAGAACATTAATTTTCTCATTACAATGGCACCTGTCAGTGGGTGGGATATGTAAGGCAGCAAGTGAACACTTTGTCCTCAAAGCTGATGTGTTGGAAGCAGGAAAAATGGCCAAGCGCAAGGATGTGAGCGACTTTGACAAGGTCCAAATTATGACGGCTGGACGACTGAATCAGAGCATCTCCAAAACTGCAGCTCTTGTTGGGTGTTCCCGGTCTGCATTGGTTTGTGGTCCAAGGAAGGGAAACCGGTGAACCGGCGACAGGGTCATGGGGGGCCCAGGCTCATTGGTGCGCGTTGGGAGGGAAGGCTGGCCCGTGGTTCGATCCAACAGAAGAGCTACTGTAGCTCAAATTGCTGAAACAGTTAAAGCTGGTTCTGTTAGAAAGGTGTCAAGACACACAGTGCATCGCAGTTTGTTGTGTTTGGGACTCCGAAACCTCAGACCTGTCAGGGTGCCCATGCTGACCCCTGTCCACCGCCCGAAGCGCCTACAATGGGGACGTGAGCATCAGAACTGTGTGAACATCTTGGTGCCAAACACCACAGCACAGCTTAGAGGTTTAGTGGACACCATGCATCGATGGGTCAGGGCTGTTTTGGTCGCAAAACCTGCACAATATTAGGCAGGTGGTCCTAATGTTATGGCTGATCAGTGTAGATTTATAGTAGTGAATCTGAGTTTACAAAGGCTTCTGTATAGGATGCTCTTAGGAATCCTAAAGCCTCCTCCATGAGGTCTTCTTCACTTTTAACTCCGAGCAGCAGCTTAGCAGACAATTGGCCAGCACTTCAGAAGTGAGAATCTATGAAGAGCAACCCCCAACAAAACAGAGGCCCTGTTAAAAATAAACAGGAATCAATCTATCATAGGTTGCCAGCCAATGGGCTTTTGGTAATGCTAGCTCTTGGAACTGAAACCAGATGGGCCAACTGGACACTGTAATGTCTTTAGCTTCATAAATATGTGTTTGTGTTTAATTATATATAATTATATCATGTGAAAATATGATTGCTTAATATGCAAACATAAGGGTGAGTTTTTCATTATGATACATTGGGTGCAGTTATTGAGCTACAAGTTGATACACGGTGCCTGATGAAACCTCACGAGTGGTCCAGTGAGCTTTGATATGATATGTACACAGGGAGGATTACTTGGAATTCTGGGTTGGCTGGTAACATGAAGACTGTACATTTGTTTAATCCAATGTGGAGACATCCCTGCAGAGGAATGCTGTTTGTACGGGTCAACATGTTGAGATACACAAGCATACACACTTAGTCAAGCATTTGAAACAAATGTATGAAATACAACAACGTGTCTAAAGAGAATCTTCTCAGCTGTTTGGTTATTGAACATCAATGTTTTTATCCAAACTACTGTGCTGTGCTATAACGTAAACAGAATAACCCTGAATTCAAAACCCTTTTTAAATTGCATTGCCCTCATACCTCACCGGGTTGTTGAAGGAGATATGCATATGTGGCTTTTTTTTAACAGTATGTTCTAGTAAACAACATTAACTTTAAAAGCAATGGACCTAAAGGACATCTGAATGACTTTGCATTATGGTACATGTGGGGTCCAGTGTTTTGGACCCAAACGAGGGACTACTGTAAATGTCGAACCTTTTTCAGATTCTGGGGCTGTAACTTTGAACATTCTTAGTTGTATCTGTCTCCTCTAACAATGCTGGGCAAATAGTTCCTTGGCACAGACAGGTTAACATCCAAATTAACATAGAAGCAATTCCTTCATAGTTTCATTTTGCATCGCTCACCTTGCATCTCTGTGTAGTCCTTTTTCAGGTCTTTTTAGTTGTTTTGAGTATTTTGCATTAATTGTGTTTTTGCTAGCAAAGTCTTTCTTGTTATCGTGTCTTTTACATGTTTTGTGTGTCCTTTTGGTCTTTACATCTTTTTGTAGTAATTTTTTTATCCTTTTTTATTGTTTTGAGTCTCTTGATGTCATTTTTATTCTCTTTTTTTGGTGATGTTGCTTCTCCTTCTAGTTGCGTTGCATCTTTTTTGGTCATTTTGTATTTTTTGTTGTTGTTTTCTTTGTTTTGATTTGTATATTTTGTGTTTGTAGTCATTTTACATCTATTGTTTTGTGTCTCTTGCTTACTTTTTTTGTATTTTTTGTATATGTTTGTGTTCCCCAGGCGCTGTTCAATCGCTGCTCACTGCTCCTAGTACTAGGATGGGTTAAAAGCAGAGACCACATGTCACTGTGTGCTGTGTGCATGTATGTGTGACATTTAAAAAGGGTTTCTTCATACTTCGATTCTTAATGTACAACATCTTTGTAGTAGTATAGAACCAACCCAACAGCAGGTGGTGCCACAATGCTATCAGAAATCAACCGTTTTTACAATATCAGAGACTTGACAGATATTACTATCAGTCATTTTGTCAGGGGTTTTGATCTAACAATGAGAGGGTTAGCTGTCTGAACCCAAGTTAATAACACACCAGTTTGCTTTTTGGATTTATGAGAAAAAGGGCCACAACCCCCCTCCGACTGAACATCAATCAATCAATCAATCAATCAATCAATCAATCAATCAATGTTTATTTATATAGCCCAATATCACAAATGTTACATTTGTCTCAGTGGACTTCACAGTTTGTACAGAATATCAGTATGACAATACGACACCCTCTGTCCTTAGACCCTCACATCGTACAAGGAAAAACTTCCAGAGAAAAACCCCCACAGTTTAAAGGGGAAAATGGGAGAAACCTCAGGGAGAGCAACAGAGGAGGGATCCCTCTCCCAGGACGGACAGACGTGCAATAGATGCCGTGTGTAAATTGAAGAGATAATACATTTTACAGCATATACCAAATGTTTGGAAATGCATGTGTCTATAATAAGAAGATGAATCCACGAGGATGTCAACAATCCTGTGGGAGCCATCAGGGAAGTAGTATGATGATAGTCAGGCAGGACTGCAGAGACAGGTTCAGCCACTACTCGAAGTCCAGGACTCAAATCCAGAACTCAGGATAGAGGATCCAGGACACAGGACCGCAGCAACAGGATCTGCCACAACTCAGGATCCCAGCGTAGATATAGACACCAAAAAGACATTTGGGGGAAGCTGGGTTATTCGGAACATGAGAGTACACAGGTACAGACAGACAGAAGGAAGAAGTAAGGTGTCCCCCGACAGTCTAAGCCAGGGGTGTCAAACTCAAGGCCCGGGGGCCAAATCCGGCCCGCGACTTCATTTTATGTGGCCCCACAAGAGCTTGCAAAGAATATAATATGTTTATTATACGGTTACATGCTACTTTACAGAAGCACGTTGCCCATAAACGACATGTCCCACAATGCATCTCAAATTTGACTTTTTCTCAGAATTTTACTTTTTTTTTCCAAATATGCCTTTTTTCTTAGAATTAGCCTTTTTCTCATAAATAGATTTTTTTTTCAAAATGTCACTTCTCTTTTTCAAAATGTCACAATCAATGTTTTTCCAGAATGTGGCTTTTCTTTTAAAATCATATTGTGACATTCTTACTGAAGAGACTTGCAATTATTTGCTCTAGACTTCTGCTTTCAGACGTAGTTAATTATGAAGTTATATTAATTAATGATATAGTCTTAAAGTTACAACCGGCCCTTTGAGTGCAACCATAATGCTGATGTGGCCCGTGATGAAATTGAGTTTGACACCCCTGGTCTAAGCCTATAGCAGCAAAACTAGGGGTTGAATCTAATCAGCCCTAACTATAAGCTTTATCAAAAAGGAAGGTCTTAAGCGCACTCTTAAAAACGGATAGGCTGTCTGCCGCCCGAACACAAAATGGAAGCTGATTCCACAAAAGTGGAGCTTGATAAGAAAAGGCTCTGGCTCCCATTGTACTTTTAGAGACTCTAGGAACAACCAACAACCCTGCATTCTTGGAACGCAATGCCCTAGTAGGACAGTAAGGTATAATTCTTTAAGGTCAGATGGCGCCTGCCCATTAAGGGCTTTGTAGGCGAGAAGAAGAATTTTAAATTCTATCCTGTGTTCTATAGGGAGCCAATGTAAGGCAGCCAGATCAGGAGTAATGTGGTCCCTTTTCCTAACTCTGGTTAGTACACGTGCTGCAGCATTTTGAATCAGCTGAAGCGACTTAACTGACTTCTTGGTACACCCTGATAATAAAGAGTTACAATAATCCAGCCTTGAAGTAACAAATGCATGGACACAGTGACATCAGTTACTGTGTCCAGTATTTACTGTGCCTGGACAATTGCAAGGCTGCAACAAATACCATGACCAGCAGAGACTGTAAGGCTTAGAATATTAGACACCAGATGTATTAGACACGAGATGTATTAACAATAATAAAACGTCATATTTTAAATCACCAAATTGAACTGTTTCCTGTATTGGTGTTTTCATCAAATAGTATTAAAGCGATTGATTCTACTACACAATGTTATTGTATAGAGCATTGGTTCCCGGTAGGGGGTACAGGACCCCTAAGTGTATTTGAGGGTATTACAGGGGGTTGTAGAAAGTTTAGGGATTGCAATATAGCCTATTTCCACACAAAAAAACATTTTAAAATCAATTTTCATGGTGTCCTGCCCCAAGAACTATCAAAGTGTCACAACATCAGAACTGTGTGAACATCTTGGTGCCAAACACCACAGCACAGCTTAGAGGTTTAGTGGACACCATGCATCGATGGGTCAGGGCTGTTTTGGTCGCAAAACCTGCACAATATTAGGCAGGTGGTCCTAATGTTATGGCTGATCAGTGTAGATTTATAGTAGTGAATCTGAGTTTACAAAGGCTTCTGTATAGGATGCTCTTAGGAATCCTAAAGCCTCCTCCATGAGGTCTTCTTCACTTTTAACTCCGAGCAGCAGCTTAGCAGACAATTGGCCAGCACTTCAGAAGTGAGAATCTATGAAGAGCAACCCCCAACAAAACAGAGGCCCTGTTAAAAATAAACAGGAATCAATCTATCATAGGTTGCCAGCCAATGGACTTTTGGTAATGCTAGCTCTTGGAACTGAAACCAGATGGGCCAACTGGACACTGTAATGTCTTTAGCTTCATAAATATGTGTTTGTGTTTAATTATATATAATTATATCATGTGAAAATATGATTGCTTAATATGCAAACATAAGGGTGAGATTTTCATTATGATACATTGGGTGCAGTTATTGAGCTACAAGTTGATACACGGTGCCTGATGAAACCTCACGAGTGGTCCAGTGAGCTTTGATATGATATGTACACAGGGAGGATTACTTGGAATTCTGGGTTGGCTGGTAACATGAAGACTGTACATTTGTTTAATCCAATGTGGAGACATCCCTGCAGAGGAATGCTGTTTCTACTGGTCAACATGTTGAGATACACAAGCATTCACACTTAGTCAAGCATTTGAAACAAATGTATGAAATACAACAACGTGTCTAAAGAGAATCTTCTCAGCTGTTTGGTTATTGAACATCAATGTTTTTATCCAAACTACTGTGCTGTGCTATAACGTAAACAGAATAACCCTGAATTCAAAACCCTTTTTAAATTGCATTGCCCTCATACCTCACCGGGTTGTTGAAGGAGATATGCATATGTGGCTTTTTTTTAACAGTATGTTCTAGTAAACAACATTAACTTTAAAAGCAATGGACCTAAAGGACATCTGAATGACTTTGCATTATGGTACATGTGGGGTCCAGTGTTTTGGACCCAAACAAGGGACTACTGTAAATGTTGAACCTTTTTCAGATTCTGGGGCTGTAACTTTGAACATTCTTAGTTGTATCTGTCTCCTCTAACAATGCTGGGCAAATAGTTCCTTGGCACAGACAGGTTAACATCCAAATTAACATAGAAGCAATTCCTTCATAGTTTCATTTTGCATCGCTCACCTTGCATCTCTGTGTAGTCCTTTTTCAGGTCTTTTTAGTTGTTTTGAGTATTTTGCATTAATTGTGTTTTTGCTAGCAAAGTCTTTCTTGTTATCGTGTCTTTTACATGTTTTGTGTGTCCTTTTGGTCTTTACATCTTTTTGTAGTAATTTTTTTATCCTTTTTTATTGTTTTGAGTCTCTTGATGTCATTTTTATTCTCTTTTTTTGGTGATGTTGCTTCTCCTTCTAGTTGCGTTGCATCTTTTTTGGTCATTTTGTATTTTTTATTGTTGTTTTCTTTGTTTTGATTTGTATATTTTGTGTTTGTAGTCATTTTACATCTATTGTTTTGTGTCTCTTGCTTACTTTTTTTGTATTTTTTGTATATGTTTGTGTTCCCCAGGCGCTGTTCAATCGCTGCTCACTGCTCCTAGTACTAGGATGGGTTAAAAGCAGAGACCACATGTCACTGTGTGCTGTGTGCATGTATGTGTGACATTTAAAAAGGGTTTCTTCATACTTCGATTCTTAATGTACAACATCTTTGTAGTAGTATAGAACCAACCCAACAGCAGGTGGTGCCACAATGCTATCAGAAATCAACCGTTTTTACAATATCAGAGACTTGACAGATATTACTATCAGTCATTTTGTCAGGGGTTTTGATCTAACAATGAGAGGGTTAGCTGTCTGAACCCAAGTTAATAACACACCAGTTTGCTTTTTGGATTTATGAGAAAAAGGGCCACAACCCCCCTCCGACTGAACATCAATCAATCAATCAATCAATCAATCAATCAATCAATGTTTATTTATATAGCCCAATATCACAAATGTTACATTTGTCTCAGTGGACTTCACAGTTTGTACAGAATATCAGTATGACAATACGACACCCTCTGTCCTTAGACCCTCACATCGTACAAGGAAAAACTTCCAGAGAAAAACCCCCACAGTTTAAAGGGGAAAATGGGAGAAACCTCAGGGAGAGCAACAGAGGAGGGATCCCTCTCCCAGGACGGACAGACGTGCAATAGATGCCGTGTGTAAATTGAAGAGATAATACATTTTACAGCATATACCAAATGTTTGGAAATGCATGTGTCTATAATAAGAAGATGAATCCACGAGGATGTCAACAATCCTGTGGGAGCCATCAGGGAAGTAGTATGATGAGAGTCAGGCAGGACTGCAGAGACAGGTTCAGCCACTACTCGAAGTCCAGGACTCAAATCCAGAACTCAGGATAGAGGATCCAGGACACAGGACCGCAGCAACAGGATCTGCCACAACTCAGGATCCCAGCGTAGATATAGACACCAAAAAGAAATTTGGGGGAAGCTGGGTTATTCGGAACATGAGAGTACACAGGTACAGACAGACAGAAGGAAGAAGTAAGGTGTCCCCCGACAGTCTAAGCCAGGGGTGTCAAACTCAAGGCCCGGGGGCCAAATCCGGCCCGCGACTTCATTTTATGTGGCCCCACAAGAGCTTGCAAAGAATATAATATGTTTATTATACGGTTACATGCTACTTTACAGAAGCACGTTGCCCATAAACGACATGTCCCACAATGCATCTCAAATTTGACTTTTTCTCAGAATTTTACTTTTTTTTTCCAAATATGCCTTTTTTCTTAGAATTAGCCTTTTTCTCATAAATAGATTTTTTTTTCAAAATGTCACTTCTCTTTTTCAAAATGTCACAATCAATGTTTTTCCAGAATGTGGCTTTTCTTTTAAAATCATATTGTGACATTCTTACTGAAGAGACTTGCAATTATTTGCTCTAGACTTCTGCTTTCAGACGTAGTTAATTATGAAGTTATATTAATTAATGATATAGTCTTAAAGTTACAACCGGCCCTTTGAGTGCAACCATAATGCTGATGTGGCCCGTGATGAAATTGAGTTTGACACCCCTGGTCTAAGCCTATAGCAGCAAAACTAGGGGTTGAATCTAATCAGCCCTAACTATAAGCTTTATCAAAAAGGAAGGTCTTAAGCGCACTCTTAAAAACGGATAGGCTGTCTGCCGCCCGAACACAAAATGGAAGCTGATTCCACAAAAGTGGAGCTTGATAAGAAAAGGCTCTGGCTCCCATTGTACTTTTAGAGACTCTAGGAACAACCAACAACCCTGCATTCTTGGAACGCAATGCCCTAGTAGGACAGTAAGGTATAATTCTTTAAGGTCAGATGGCGCCTGCCCATTAAGGGCTTTGTAGGCGAGAAGAAGAATTTTAAATTCTATCCTGTGTTCTATAGGGAGCCAATGTAAGGCAGCCAGATCAGGAGTAATGTGGTCCCTTTTCCTAACTCTGGTTAGTACACGTGCTGCAGCATTTTGAATCAGCTGAAGCGACTTAACTGACTTCTTGGTACACCCTGATAATAAAGAGTTACAATAATCCAGCCTTGAAGTAACAAATGCATGGACACAGTGACATCAGTTACTGTGTCCAGTATTTACTGTGCCTGGACAATTGCAAGGCTGCAACAAATACCATGACCAGCAGAGACTGTAAGGCTTAGAATATTAGACACCAGATGTATTAGACACGAGATGTATTAACAATAATAAAACGTCATATTTTAAATCACCAAATTGAACTGTTTCCTGTATTGGTGTTTTCATCAAATAGTATTAAAGCGATTGATTCTACTACACAATGTTATTGTATAGAGCATTGGTTCCCGGTAGGGGGTACAGGACCCCTAAGTGTATTTGAGGGTATTACAGGGGGTTGTAGAAAGTTTAGGGATTGCAATATAGCCTATTTCCACACAAAAAAACATTTTAAAATCAATTTTCATGGTGTCCTGCCCCAAGAACTATCAAAGTGTCACAACATATGTTGACACTGCTATAAATGAGTCTTAATATGATTATTTTTCACTTACAATAAGTATATATTCCTGCTCTCTGGTACTTCTACTTTTACTTAAGATCTGAGTACTTCTTCCACCTCTTCCTGCATGTGTATTGTTGTTCTGAGTTTGCATATTTGTGGTTTATTGCACTTATTGTTACTTTTGGGTTAAAGCTTCAGCTAAATGTAATGTAATGTAAACTTAACTTAGATGCAGCAGGGCATCACACAAGTCAAACGAGAAGTGTTTAGGTGCTCTGCTACCACCTAGTGGCTACAATAAAAAACACTACCATTTAGTCATCAACACAGTTCACTGTCTAATATGAATAGAGAAACACAAAGCTTTAATCAACAACATTCTTTATCAGTAAACACTATTGTGTTGTGTGTAATAAATCATACTTCACATCATAAAGAGTTCAGTAATGTGTGGAACATTCCAGATAATATAAGGATCGATGCATCACATTCATGAAATCCTTTTATTTAAAGCAGAGAGTTTCACAGAAGAATTCTCAGCACTGTGTGCCACTGAATCGCAATGACAGGAAAACAATCATATATCATATTTTAGTTGATTTTATTTTTGTATTCCTTTTTAGTTATAATGAATGGCATTCAGAAAGAGTTGTGAGAGCAGGCAATTGCACATTTTGCACGTGTGATGGTAATGGTGTGGGCTTGGCATGTTTCTGTTGCCCTGCAGGAAGCACCTGCACTGGGCTGCAGCTGCTCTGCTAACAGTTAAATGCATCCTAGTTTGACAAGTCATTTCTAACTGAGCTGTGTGAACCAGAAATGTAGCTTTTCAATTCCAATGCCTGTAAATGCAGGTCTCTAAAAAAAGATAATGGATAAAGGTCTATGGCTTTCTAATTCATTTTACCAAGAGAATAGATAATTTAATTTCACAGTTAATAATGGCTACTTATTTAATGTAGTCGCTGTGATGACAGAGGAAGAAGCCAGACTTATTATGAAAAGTAGCAATCATATTCTAAAAAATAGTTACTCTGGAAAAACAAGATTTTGTATTATTATTTTAAGCTTTCCTTTACAGTTGCTTCATAGCAAAACAATCTTTTTCAGGCAATTATGTTGTGTATTGTGTTTATAGAGTTTTATTGTGAAAGGTGGCAGATAGAGTTGGCTTATAGGGAACCAATCCAAATGCTGATGGTTCATTATTCTACAGCCACTATTATTAGTCTACAATGTGCAATCCAGATGTAGCCAAATTCATAATGGTAAATTAAAGCAAAGATGTAATCCAGTGCCACTTAATGTGCAATACTGTAAATGTATTGGCTCTGTCTCTTTATTATGCATGCTTTTCAATGCATGCAACATCCGTCAGAGTTTTAAATGATCTCTGTCAAAGCTGAGCACTGGCTCAAGAGATGCTCAAAGAAGTAGCAGCATAAAATAATTGTGTGTTGGCTCTAACATTGGCTTGATATAATCAACAAAGAGGCTATTATCGTCTGTTTTTAGTTCATGTTAAAAGCTGCCGTGAGTTGCAACCTCTGCCTTTGAAAACATTTTGAAGACAATGCAGCTCCGTGGCTCGAAGTTGAACTGCCCTGTTAAGAAGAAACATGAATCACTTCAACGCAGAAAAACAAAAACAGTCACACGGAAAATAATAATAAAAACTAACAAAACATGAGTTATGATTTGGCCGTGGTCCTTTACTCTCCAACGAGGAAGTGAGAAATATTTTGTCATGTCAGTTTTTGTGTTTTTTAATGACTTTTATGGATAGGGCTTGTAGAAACTAAGAGAATAAATCACAAAACTAAATGACAACCCCTTGCATAGTGTGGAAAAAGGCCCTATAAAGTATAAGCCCTGTGCATTTGTCAGGCTCCATCAACCGTAGCAGTCTCGGTTGATGGAGCCCCCCCCCCATCATGTGAGCCACACATGAAGACTGAAGGCTTCGTACTGCAGCAACACCAACCAAATGTCCATTTTAAAACTCTGCATCATTTTACTGGAATCTGTGCAGGACGCCAGAAGAGTCATATTCTGCGTCTACATTGTGTGTCATAGTTGGTGACACACAATGTAGAGTGAAATAAATTGATGTTCAAGTCTTGTGAGTCTTGTGAGTCTTGTGAGGTGGTGGAATGCAGAGTGTTCCTGGCTGAGACTCAGGGGGCTCCATGAGGAGCCGACAGGACATGACAAACCCCAGCTGCAATGGGACCGGGCCTCTTGGGTATGACTAAAGCCTGGGAAAATCTGAAATAGTGACCAGAAATGCTCATCCCTATAAGGTTGTATTCTATCCCATGGATACATATATTTACAAACCTCCATTACCTTTTTGGAGCAGTTAAAAAAGAATACTTTACAAACAAAATTACCATTTGTATATCAATTACTCACCCCTTGTTAGCTTTTAAGTATTTGTCCTGCATGACTTTATGGTGGACTAAGAATCCAAAACTGAGAAAAGATGATTTAAGAATTGAGATAAATGTTTTCCCTCTTAAACAGCAAAACTAAATTATATAAAAACATCTGTTGACAACAGTTTTTTTTTAATATTTCTTATATTTGTGAATCTTCAAGAATCCAAGGTAACACAGGGGGAGTAATTGATGGACATTTTGAAAGTAAGGTATTATTTTAGGATTGCTGCAGGCATTGTTTCAAGAGTGTTCCACAAAGTTTGCAGCCTGTTTTTAAAGGTTGTGCTATGTGTTTCTTCTCAACACCAATCTCAATCCAATAAATCATTTGCAATTTTATGAGAAAATGGCAACATTAGGAGAGACTTAAAAATCTGCTCTCCATACTTTATCATCTCTGATATTTCATAAAACCTATAAAGATTACACAAAAAAACCGTAGCATATTTTATATGAATATTATGTGTTAAGGAAACAATGCAAACTGCTTTTGTCAAGAAGTCACAAACAAAGAAAATAATAGCATTCAGAATTAAATTCTACATAGCTTCTTCATTCTACATTGCCTAGTTCCAGAGAGATATCATTTAGTTATAGGTATGAATTTGATGTCGACACCTATTACAAACTGCTACAAAACTCCAATGACAGAAATCCAAATAGACACACACAGAACACAGAAAAAGTCCTGGTTCCTCTGCAAGAATCTCAACAATGATATGTCAAAATGAGTTCAATGTGTTATGTATATCTGAAAGATGTTTAGCTAAATACAGTCTGTAGCCATGAGCAACCTGTTGCACTTATTTGGAATTTGGGAGGGGTCATGCTGGGTAAAAATAAACACCAGTCGCAGCGCAAAATGAATATCCATTGTATTTAACAATGTTTAATGGTTTGCAACTGAGAACAGGAAGACAGGAACAGAGAATACAGGCAGCTCACAAAATACCATCCAGGTTGGGGACCAAGGTTATGTGTGTGTTTGTTTGTGGGTATAAGAAAACAATACAAAGAATATAGAAAAAGTGCAATACATAATTGATAGTTAGAATACAAATACTAAAAAGTAATTAAAAAACTGAATTACACAACCTTAAGGTTAAGACATCCAAAATGTTATCGTTAAGGGAATGAATAATACAGAAATAATAGATTTTAGAAAACATTTGATTGGGATATTTTTTTGCATCACCTGTATTTTCTTTTTTACATGCATAGAGGAAATGTAAAGAGGAAGAAGACATGCAAGAAAAACTCCCGGAATACATTTAAATTGGGCATGATGCAGGTTACATGGTATTCCCAACAGAGTATATTTCCCCTTTGATAATTCTGCTGAAAAAAACAGCATAGACCAGCATGGTGTTGACCAGCATAGACCAGCATACAAGTGACCAAAACACAACATATGCTGGTTTTGCTGGTCAACACCATGCTGGTCTATGCTGGTCTTTTCAGCACGGATGTATCTATCTATCACCAGCTTATGTTAGTATTAAATATACAATGTATTCTGGTAACTATCAAAATAAAGACATTATATAGTGTTCATAACAGTATTTTTATTTAATAAATTATACATTAACAATACAATAATATTACAAAAAAAACCTACATCTAAATAAATATATAATCTAAAATGGATGCATTTGATTTAAAAATAAAAATAACAAATATAATTCAAAATTTAAATAGCAACAAAGAAATTATTAAAAGAAATATTAAAGTATTTTTTTTATTTTTCTTGTTAATATCCATTATCTTCTCTGTTATGTATCTTCCGGTCTTTGCCAATCTGGCCAGCATTTCTTGGTCCTCCACGTCTTTCTCGTACAGCCACTGCTTGAAGCAAACTGAAAATAAATGAAAAGATCAGAGTATCAAATATCGTCTAAAAATGTACGGTACTACTACTTTTATCGATACCGCTTATTGATCCGGTCCTTTAACGGTACTCTTATCGGTTCTTTTGAACAAAAAAAAGGTAAATGAACTAAACATATTGTGAACAAAATGAACATTGCTTTTTATTTAAATTAAATAAATAATATTTCACATCAAAAGAAACAACAATGTTTTAACAAATCGTATTAAATAATGTGATGACAGAACTGTAAACAGAGTAGCTGAAACTTTAACAAAATAAATAACTCAGTTACCTCTAATCATTAACCCATGTTTGTATCATTGAGTTAGCTCCGTGTGTTGCTGCTAGCACACATAATACCTGACGTGGAAACTTTACTTGTGGATGGGGCTACAGAGCTACTAGAAAGACAGTCGAACCCGGTGCATTTCTCCGTCTGGATGTGGTGCACTTTTGCTAAATGTTTAGACAAATTGCTCGTGTTACCGCCCTTACATGCTAAATTCTTATTGCATTTTTGGCAACGAGCATTTTCCACCTCAAGACCAAGACCCCAGGAAGTGCGCCGGACTCTGAGGAAAATATTCGTTGTGTCCAAACGGCGGTACTACAATTTCCTTATCAGTCCGTGACGTCGACCGGCTCAGAAATACTTTTTCCCATTGACTAATTGAAAGAGACGTCTGTAAATCGGTGGATAATTTTTTTGAAACTAAATAAACTACCCAGTATGAACTATTTTGTAGCCCTTATTAGAATAATTCGGTCCTTAAAGTTGTAAAATGCACTAAAAGCCGAATCTAGATTTATTTTCTCTCCCCATTCATTCTAGTGAGCCGAGTGTAAGGTGAGATTGTGGTCACCTTCTCCTGATTGTTTTCACCTGTGCCCCATTACCTATTGTGTGTATATATAGCCCTTCTCTCCTTTTGTCTTTTGTCGGTTCGTCTTGTCTAAACACCAAGTCCATGTCTGTATTCCCCCGTGAACTATTGAGCAACCTAGTCGAACCTAGAGAACTTTTGAGTATCCTAGTTGATCCTAGTAATCTTTTACTTTGAAAAGTCTTTTGTAAAATAAAAGATATTTTTGAAGTCAAAACCGAATCGTGCATCCGAGTTCCTGTGAGTCCTTCGTGTCACCGAGAGTGGGTGCTCGGGAGGTGGGGTTTAAGGGGCGCATGCTCTGTGAGCACACATACGGGTTCTTCTGCTCTGACAGCCAGGCATGACGGGTAATCTGTGACGTTTCGCTCTCTCAAAAGTTGGGCCATTTTGACTTCATGCGCCAATGAGCAGCTCTCATAGGAAAGAACGAGACTCGAAAATACATCATAGACGCATTTTGTAGTCTTATTGCATATTAGAAACGGAGTTGGCGACAGTAAGACTGCGATATAATGTTTATGTAGCAATAATACATATGTCTCCAGTACCGATAAAAAGATCGATAACGTTGGACCTTAACGGTACAACGGTCTTTAATAATTCAGCCCCGGGGCCCCGTTAATACCGGGGCTCGGTACCCATCCCTAGTTTTAATTATTACATCATCAATATTACATTTCAAATAACCAAGTACTTGGTATCTCACAAAGAGCAAGTGGCTAGTGCTGCTAAGAACATACCTTTCAAAACCGATAGCTTCTGCGGGGTTAGAGGCTGCCTGGTGGTCTTGGTGGTGGGGCATTCCTTTCCAGTCAGGCTCCTTGCCCCAAAACGCCACAGCCAACTCCTTCACGAACATGGAGTCCCTTGTGTTGTTTTTTATTTTTGCCCAGACCTCTGGACGCACTGGAATCTCCCCTTGCAAGTGAATCTGACAAAAATGAATAGAATATCCCCTCCCATCTTCAGAGCAATCTGACTATTATAACATTAGCGTTAAGAAAGCTTAATTAAATATCTGCCACAACATAAGTAACCGGATCGAAGTAACAGTACAGTCCGCGGCATATCACATCATAATGTATCATATATTTCCTTATTTGAGTCAGCTTCTTGAGCCGTATCTGGCCGTGCAAACACTTACAGTGTCACATACTGTATGCAGAAGTATTATTTTAAGCAACACATTAAGTTGACGAAACACTCGAGTCAAATGTAATTAAAGTCAGATCCACTCGTGTCTTAACGGGGCAGTGATATCATAAACCTGTTAATGTACGCATTCAAAGACTTTTTCTTTTACCAGCTGTATTCACCTTGCAGGTGCAGCTATGTGGCTTTTATCCTGGATAAAGTGTTTAAGTCATGGATGTTTAAAGTTTAACTTCTTCATATGTCTAATATTAAAGTTCACTTTTCATTCAGGAAGTATGACGCGCTGCGCTGTCAGTACGCTTCTCCATGTTTGTGATTGGTCGAATGCTCCAAATACCACCCCTTTCATGTGAACGCGCACCTAACTAGATAGGACACGGCTGGCTTGAGCGATCCACTTGATAACCCGCGTCGTAGGACCGTTTAGCGAGAGCGCGTATGTTTTGGATTAGGCCAACCGGCTAACTCAAACATATCCAGGTTATGTTGAACCGGCTTCGTAGTACAGGCCTCTGGTGTCTCAGATTGTTCTTCTACAGAATGTGAATAAGACACAAAGAAAGGGTAGCAAAAACATTTCAACAATAGTATAAATTCATATGCGTATATCTTGATGGGCTGATTGTTTACACATTTCACTGCCACCTTGCCCTTATTCCACCTAGCTTAGCACTTTCTACTTTTGTTGTTACACAAACATGAAATGTACCTTCTGTATTAACGTCTAAAGATGTTTCAGTGTCATACAAATGAGTTCCTGTTGTAATTTTGTTCACCATTTCTTACTTTTGTTTGTGATGCTTTTCTGCCTGAAGATTCACAAGTTCTTGATCAGGTGTTTGATGTGGGCTGGCATGATCCTTTCTGCAGCGATAAATAAAGAAAACAAAGAAAACAATATTAATAATAGTAATGATGGTAACAACAATAATATTAGTATAACTATTCATATAGCACTTACACAATTGCAAAAATAAAGAACAAAACAATATCATCAATACAAAAACTAAGCATTAAAGAAGTTCAGAGACAAAGAAATTATAAACATTTTGAGAGGCCGACTACAAAAGGTAGACTCAATGGCTCTTGATGACATCAATGAGCAGTCCCAATACATGCTGTTGTATAAAAAGAAATAGAATAGGTCCAGATTTCTTCTATTTTGTGTTGGATGATTTGTTGTATTGATTGCTGATGGATGTTAAGATGTGTTTTACAATTATAACAAAAATATTATTGTAATTGGAATAAAGAAGTTTACAAATCGTAGTTGTAATAAAATCACTAGCAATATAGGATTTATTCAACAGCAGTAAAGCATTAACTTGCTAAATTAACATACACTGAACTGTAAAACTTACCACTATTTAGGAAAGGACCTGATCAGAAGGGTTGACTAGTAGGACAGCAAAGAGGTGGAGGAGGTCTATGTCATCTACAACCATTGGTAGATGTTACACCTGAAAGAAATATAAGGAAATAAGAGAAGACAGGAGGACAAACATTCTCTTAAAGTGGACCTATCATGCTATATTTGAATAATATAGTGTAGGACCATACCTATATAAGGCATATTTATACTTTTTTTTTTTCAAAATACCAAACAGATCATGCATTTTAGCCATGCCTCATTTCGCTCAATTTGACAATTTCTAGCTCTGTTTTTGCAAGGGCTGATTCTGTGAGAACAGCACCATCTACTGGCCTGGCATATGTACTACATCGTCTCCAGCGCTTTCGACCGGCAATGGACGTGGCTGTCTCCTCCTGATTGGTGGAGTTGGCCCAATAGCCGTAGCGCCACTGTCCTGACGTCAGGACAGTGTTCAAATCTGGATCAGTTTTTATCAGATCCGTTGCAGCCCCTTTTTTAGAGATTTGGGTATGGAGGAAAATAGAGAGGGTTGTGTTTTCTGACACTTGGTGAGTTCCCTGGAACACCGGGGACACATATTCATGTATAAAAGACGTACAAAAGTGCATTTTGCATGATAGGTCCCCTAAGTAAAATACCAAATCATGTCAAGCTTTAAATCTTTCAGTCTTTACAATGCGCAGTTGGAAATTACATTCCAAAGGCTAAATTCAAACTCAATACCATAAATAACTGGGTACCAAAGTGCTTTACCTGATAGAACACGTTCCACATGGAGGAGCAACCATCCGGCTGGGCCTTTTGCTGCATATCATCTCCCCCCTTTCCACTGTTTCCAGTAGATCTCTACTGCCTCTGTCCTATAAAACAGAAATGCCCCAAAAAAACATATTTAAAAAGTTAAAAACAATAACTTACTTTTGGCATTAAAATGGATTAGAATCTCACAATTTTCCTGGATGTCAGGAAGGCCAGAAAGTCGTTCCCTTCAAGTCCACAACTAGGGATGGGAACGATTAATCGAATATTCGAAATTATTCAGGTATTCGAATATGAGAATATGAGTTATGAATATATATTTTTTTTAAATAATTTTTTTTGGGTGGGGTGCCTAAGTTGATTACATATTATCAAATGGAATAATTCAATGTATACGACAGTGCCATAGCTAAATGTGTTAGGTCTAAAGGTGTGTTTTGCTCCACTCACCGGTCCCTCACAGCAGGCAGAGCTGCAGGTGCTGATCTCTCTCTCTCGCGTCCGGTTATACTTCACTCGCGTTTATGTCCAAATCCATCAGAAAACCAAGTTATGTTTTAAGCATGAAAGCTCTAGGTCTATAGCTGTCAACTGTTCAAACTGTGATCACCAGTTCAATACATTTGACAAATTCGACTTGGTTTCTATACTTATTTGAACATGTATTTATTTATTTTTCAAAATTAAAATATTTCTTTTTTTTTGTAATTTTTTTCCCACATTTTTTTTTTTTTTATAGGATAGGCTATGTACATTTCGGTTAATCGGTTAACCGTTTTTTTGGGGGTCGAATATTCGAATATACATTTGCTTTCAAATTCCCATCCCTATCCACAACCATTCATAGGAGTCCAAATGCAAAGCCTGAACGATGACAAGAGCGACAGACTTACATTTTACAAGATAAGTAATACCAGAGCAGTGTGTACATAGACATAATCCCCTGACAGACTCACACACTTTGGTGATGTCCTCATTTAATAATGATGTTTAATTTTTTAGCAGCAAAGTAACATTACTCAAAGTATATGTCGGACCCAACTCATGTACAGTATGTTTTGCATCTCCTCAACAATGGTCAGTTTAAAGTAGATTAACAAACATTTGTAAGAAAAGTTTACAATGCACAAAGCCCCTCTTTGTATTAAGCGAGCTGCCACAGAAAGTACAGCTTAACATGCTAACCTTTGGTAGAGTTAGCTAACGTTAGCTAACTTCATGTCCAACACAAAACCTCTAACGTGCATTACATTGACGATTTTTAACAAAACTTAACTCTCTCAACTTGTAAAATAACGTTAATTTAACTTACCCTTAAATAACTACATCACATTTTTCAGGGGCAACACAAACTGCAGAAAACGTTAGCTGCTAACTGTTGTTAGCTAAGACAGCTAGCTCTAACTCAGCCGGACAGAGAAACCCTGGCTTGAGTTACCGAGTTGATAACCAGCGTCGTAGGACCGCGAGCGCGTTTGTTTTGGCTTAGGTAAACCAGCTAAACTAACTCAAACATATCCAGGGTATGTTGAACTGGATTCGTAGTACAGGCCTCGGGTCACCTTCCTGATAATTTATTTGTCATTTCCTTTCTATAACCTTTTATTTAAAAAACAATGGCATTGCACTGTAACTGTTCCTTTCTGCTTTCAACTAGTGCATGCTTTATACTTTATTTAGGAGGTATTTAAAAGTATCTATAACTGCACTGCAATACTAATTGTGTAGGCTACAGGCAAACATAAATTCCATTCAAAGTACAGAATCACAAAAATAAACGTTATCAAATCTAAAACACACTTCCCAGGGTGCTTTTAGCCTAGCTTTTAAAACATTTTAATTGAAAGTATGCAACGGTTTCTCTGACCACCATAATTCACTATAATACACTTATTCACTGTAACTAGGTACACTTTCAGTGAAAATGTTTTTTGTTCTAGGGTTAACAACATGTGTTACCTGCTTTGCTGCAAACCAACCACAAGGGGGCATTAGTGTAACATCATGATATAATTACATTGAGATTTGCAATTGAAATACAACCTTTAGGCTTTATTTGTTGATTAAATGGAAGATGGACACTTATAACAGGACAACAAATTAGGGGATACAATTTAGGGAAATGTTGGAGACTTTTGTAACACATGACATCTCAAGATAATATAGTTTCTGTGCACATAAACAGCTCGAATTCTGTATGTTTGGAAGTCTAGTAAAAGTTTGAAGACTAAATGACAAACACATTTAATTCCCAGCTTCAGAAAGGTGTATCTCTAATGCACATACATTCTGCAGTACTGTTCAGAATGTCCCTGATTATGATTATCACTGTTTTGCTTACTCAATTTCCATAAAGTATAGATAGTTTCTGCCAGACAACACAGGCCACATGATTTGAATAGGGAACTATTTGGTGTTACGGTTTATCTGGGAACACGCACACCCATTTCCACTGTCATGAGCGTGGTTTTGTTATCTGAAGGAAGTTGTCCAGCAGCCTGAGCAACAACAGGCCTGAAGTGGCCCAGGCACAGCAGTCTTTTGGAGCTGAATGCTCAAATTAGCAAGCTAAAAACATTTGAGCAGTCAGTAGGATTTATCCTCTGAGGACCATGAATGACAATATTTCATAGAAATATTTTAAAAAGATGTTGAGATCTCAGACAAGCAAAATAGAAAGTCTGCATTAATGCGTATTATATATATAATACTGTGCATTATAACTCATAATAAACCTGCAAAGGGTTCAAAAGAGAAAAAGGCCTTTGCTAATAGCATCATAAGCCTAGTATGAACTGCTGTATTCAAGCATCTTACGCCTGTGTCATTGTGTCAGTCATGTGATCCAGGAACTCAAATAAAAAAGGTTTATACATCACATTTTATGCCACAATATAACCCAGAGTGATTTTGGAATATTGTCAACAAGGGTCTTTGTCTTAAAAAAAATGCATGGGGTATAAAGAGTACAGTTTTGGAATTTAATTAAGTACATTTGCTCTGTACTGTGTTTAGGTACCTTAAAAGTAACTACAGTTTGTACATGGTTATTTCCATGTAATGCTTTATACTTCTAATCTGCAGAGAATAATGTTGTCCTTTTAACTCCACTTCATTTGTCTGAATGCTTGAGTTACTTTGAAGATTACAATATTTCTTCCCCTTCCTGTCGAGACAAAAACCATCTTGAAATTTGGTGAATGTTTCTGAATTTACCAACAATTAAGTGTTTTCCATGTTGAGAAAATGTTCCTCATTCTTAAGCTAAATATGTTTTTGAAAACCTCTTGGATCAGCAAAGATAAAATCAGGGCTGTCTTTCTGAGAAACTCATGAATACGAAATAATTTTCACCCCGAAGGAAAGTTGTTAGAGATTCTAGACATGGTAAACAATTAAAAGGGCATCTAAATATTTACACATGACTTGCGTACATATACACAGTTTGCATATGTAGGGAGGTAATTTGTTATTCAAATTTATTTTGAAAAGATATATGGTTCTCACAGCACAGTGACACAAATTCTACAAAGATATGATGACATATTGTAAAATTTGAAATACTTTTGTGTCATGAGTCAAATAATGTAGATGTATCTAAACAATGTATAGTAACACAATATAATAACACATGTTCACCAAATTGCTTGCATGGGAATTAGCTTTTTAAGACAGGACAACAGTTTTATTGTCATTGAGCTGTCCCAGACTTTTTTCTATCGTGGTTTTATGACATAATGATGAGACGTTTAGTTTCAGTAGGAAAAACCCATCAGCTCTCTTGTTATGGTGAGTTCCTCAAAAACTGTGATTAGGTAGAAAAAAAAGAATATGGCATGTTTACACAGTTCATATCTTATATCCATCTATTAGATAACAGAGAGATAATGGCGAAAGCTTTCGTCAACTTCTTCTCATTTGGAAGTTATAGAAGAATAATCAAAAAACAACAAAATACCTCACATTGATACCAGTTTTCTCGCTGAAGATTAAAACTTTAAATTCAATTAAAAAAACTGTATAATTGTTAAAAAAGACTGGAATCTAATCCCTGTTGCCATGTTAGACAGGTGATTTATTGAAATTTTGGATACCATTTTTGCTTAATTTAGTAAGCTCTTCGCAATTATTTACCACAAGATTAACGATATCATAGCTATCAGCCTCTAGTTAGAAAACAACATTTGTGAGTTATCTACACTGAATATCTGAATATTATGCATGGTTTGACAAATAACACATGTATTCTTCCACATAACAGTGTCCTATTTAAGCTCAATACAGTCCCAGTATCTGACACCGGTGCAGCAGCTCTAGTTTCATGTCCTGTTTGAAAGTCATTTCACAGGTTTCACGTTTTCTAGTTTCAGGGATGACACCCATCACCCCTTTTGTTATGTGTTTTGGTGAGATTTTAGAAAACAGATTCCAATTCAACCAGTCAAACCTGAACTTGCCTGAAAAAGTCTGTTGACGTAAATAAAGTTTCCGAAACCTCATTTCAAAAACACAAATGCTTTTTTCTTATTTCATTCAACAGTCTAGCTATGGATCCAAACCAAAAATGGTATGTCAATGTCAGGAAATAATAGGCCTAAAAAAGATAATAATAAAAAAAATACACTCATTTTTTATTTCTGCATAAACAAAGTATTTTACTCAAGTACTGTATAGGTAAAATGTGGGTGTAATTGTATACTCGTATTAATTTCCTGGTTCTTTATAATTTTCTACTTCAACACATCGCAGTGGTTAATATTGAACTTGTTACTTTAAGTAATCATACTCAAATTAATAATACAAAATGTATAATTAATCACGTATCATTACAGATTCACATAACTGATCCTTTGTGGAAATTCACAAGATACCTGACAGTATATGCAGTATAGTAAACCTACCTAGATACATGCTGAATTAAATAAATACAAGTATAGATACATATGGAAATAGAAAAGAAAATAAATAAATAAATATACAGTATACACACATATAATTGCTAAAATGAATACTGAAATAAATACAATTATAAATAAATATATGCAAATATGCAGGACAGAACATTAAATAAGTATAAACAAATATGTAAATTAATACAGAAGTAAAACAATAAATACAGAACTAAATGTCTAAATGAATACATACAGAAATAAATGAATAAATACATAAAAAAAAGGAGAAATAAATGTTGAAATAAAAACAGAAATAGAAAAAAATGAAATAAATAAACAAAAGAATAAACGTATGTGGAAATATAGGAGAAAGAAAATGATATTACTGTAAATGAATGCATAGCCAACATTTTGTTATTTAAACATAAAACAAACCACATTTAATACATAGAAAAATACCGGTATAGTTTAAGTGCTTTTTCCCCCTTTGATACTGTGATAGGCTACTGTAGAGTTAGCAAAACAAACATTGTTACATTTTAATGCACGAAATGTAATAGGAGGTTTTCCCACCATCCACTATTCAAATCTGGCTGATTTACATGTCCTCTCGTGTTACACAACCATAGGTAGGACAATGATTCGTTGAGCAGCAGCTCACTCCCCCCCCCGTCGGCTGGGTAGTACACGTCAGCAGTGAATGAAGTTGTACCCAAGATGTATCATGTCCTATCATCCTCTTCCTGGTGTGAGCGTGTTGACACATTACACCTAGTTTGGGTAAGTTAAATGGAGCTAACGCTACTTAGCTTCTACTTTGACGCCGACTTTAAAAACACAACATATACATAACGCTTTGTTCTACTTTTCTACAGGTGGTAAAAACAAGCGACTGCTCTGGCAAATGGCTCGGTTTTGAAGAGGAAATACAGTCATGCGAGAAGAAAAGCAGCCGTCATAAAACGTTTGACATTTAGTTAAAGACACGCATCGTTGGACAGTAATAATAAGAGTTTCTCCGCACGAGGAAAACTGTCGCGAGGAAGTTTACAATGAAGGCGCTCGCGATAAGGTGAATCCAAGCCATTTCTGTTGAAGTCCAAAGTCTGTTTTTACTTTAAGAAAATGAGGTTTCGGGTGCTCAAAAAGAATCTGCTCGCGCTGCTGGGTGTTTCCTTTGTCGTTGTGACTCTGCTTATTTCCACACGTGTGTTATTAGTCAACGATAATGACACAACTGGACCTAATAACGTCGAGCCGGGACACCAGGGAATGCATTCTGGTGACGCGGTAAAGTTTAAGTTTGGCTCGCCTACAGAGTTGACTCAGTCCGTTTACAGTGCCAATTACAAGCAGTGTGTTCACAACGCGGATACGTTTCCAGGGGAGCCTCTGCTGGTGCTGGTAGTTCAGGTCCACAACAGGCCTGAATACCTCAGACTGTTCATCAAGTCACTGGAGAAAGCTGCTGAGGTCCACAGCTTCCTCCTTATTTTTAGCCATGACTACTTTTCAGAGGAAATAAACGCCATTGTGCAAGGGATAACTTTCTGCAAAGTACTGCAGATTTATTTCCCCTTCAGCACTCAGCTGTATCCCAGCGAGTTTCCTGGGAAGGATCCAAGGGACTGCCCTCGAGACATATCCAAGGACAACGCTCGCAAAACAGGATGCCTCAACGCAGAACACCCTGACTCCTATGGACACTACAGGGAGGCCTTCATCACTCAGACTAAACACCACTGGTGGTGGAAACTGCACTTCGTGTGGGAGCGAGTGCCGGCCCTGCAGGGCTACAGCGGCTTTGTGATCTTCCTGGAGGAGGATAACTACATCCTACCTGACTTTTTCCACTACTATAAATCAATGGTGGAATTCAGGAAAAGCAGCTGCCCCGATTGTGACATGCTAGCCTTGGGTAACCACAATGGCCTTACTGATTTCAACAGACTGTCCAATAAGGTGTTGACCACTGGGTGGATGTCCACTAAACACAACATAGGCATGGCCATCTCCAGAGATGTGTACTACAAACTGATGGGCTGCCACGAGGAATACTGCACCTACGACGACTACAACTGGGACTGGACTCTGCAGCACCTCTCGGGAACCTGCATATCAAAGCCCATCAAGGTGCTGGTGGCACATGGCTCCAGGGTCCTCCACACAGGAGACTGTGGCCTTCACAAGAAGGAGAACTGCAGGCCAGAATGGGCCACACAGAAGGTGGAGGAGAGCCTTAAAACGGCCAAGGAGGGTCTCTTTCCTCAATCTCTCGTCCTTCAGGGTGCAGAGGCAGTAGAGCACAAGACACACATGAAGAACGGAGGATGGGGAGACGTTCGGGACCATATTCTATGCAAGAACTACGCCAAACGTCTTTGAACTGTAACTTTTCTTGGGTAAAATGTTATTTGGTATTCTGCAGACGTGCCATTCATACATAACTTTTCAGGGTTTCGGAGGCTGCACTGGGTTGTGTTTTCACTTGGAGTGTTCTCTATTTACAGCAAGGTCTTTCACGGAAATTGGACCAAATCAAGTCCAAAAATGCTGCATGTACACAGCTAGCTTTAACTCTTTTTTTTAATCACCAAAGCTGCACAGTTGCCAAAGATTTTGTTGATATTTGTGTTGTTTTAAATGCAAGCTCGGCTCAATTTCATTTCACCAGGTTTGTTATACTCTGGGTGCCTTACAATCCAAAACATTAGATTTATTGCACAGTGCTGGGTATATCTATATCAGAACTTATTTGCTACTGTGTTGCATTCATGAATCATTTATAAGCATTTTACATGTGCCTTTACGGTACGGGTTTTAAGTGCGACAATAAAAAAGGCACGTGTAATGTACTGTACAGACTCAATCAAATGTGTATGACAATCTTACATATGATGGGGAACTCGTTTATACAACTGTCTTCTTAAAGTTGAATGAGAACATTATTTCATGCACATAATGGTATCTGTGTTACTGAATGTAACCTTCACTGTAACCAGGGGGCTTTTTTTGAGGAGAGGTCAGCTGACACCACTTACTTACTCAGTCTCCCACTCCCCACTGCATTGACCCCTGGCTACAAAAAGAGAGCTTGATTGAAATTGATTTTTTTCCTTCTTCTGTTGTGACTGTATATTTGCTTTCTGATAGGTGAAAGCGACCTTTTGGAGTCTTGTTCAAGGTCTGTCTTCCTGCAAACACGAGTCATCTGGGATTCAGCATTTTCTATATTTGCACCTTTGTTAGAGTTTATTTTGGGATCCTTACATTGGGACCTTATGACAAGGTGTTGCTGTTCCTTTTCATTCAGCTGTTAGGGACATTTAAAAACACATTCACACTAAAGTAACCTTTCTTTACAGTAGAAAACTGAGAAAATTAACTAAATATATTGATGCTATTATAGCCTTAAAGCTGACCAAAAGTGCCTTTGATTGTTACTTTGTGCCTAAACTTGTTTTAAAAGAGATTTTTAATGGTGCACTGCTAACATTGTTGTTCACATTATGCGCCTGTCAGTGCTAGGGACTTGTAGTTCACCTCATAAATATATATATTTTTGGTATTGTCTTTCTTCATGAGATGTTGAGGGAAAAGTGAATGGTAATGTCACAAAAATCTTCATTGTAAAATTATGTTAAATAATTGCATCGCTGTGCCCTTTTGCTCGCAAAAGGTGACAGTGGCTCCACTCAGAGTGGTTTAATCTGATATTGGTGCATGTCAGCGTCCCTAATGGAGATTCCTGGTAAATGAATATGAAGTGAATGTGATAATGAAATAGATAAATCTTATGTTATGTTGAAAAGCACAATGCATTCTTAAGGAACATGTCAAAGATAGCCTTATACACAAAGATGTACTATGTAAAAATGACTCGTATGTTTGTATGTGTGTGGGATGTGTAATGATTCTTTAGTTTGTTGAGAGTGAGTTTTTTTTGCTTGTTTTCTTTTCTTTCTGAGTATCACTTGAAATAGCTGTTTGTGGTTCACCTAATGTTTGCCAAATGAGGAAAAAAATAAAAGGCAGAATTTTCAATGTTTGTCTCTTCATGGAAAACTATGCACACTTTATTTTAAAGCCCACCTTTTTTGAAATACTATAACTTTAATGAAACATAATTATTGTGGAGGTTTGTTTAAAATGTGTACACTTTCACTAGATTCCAGCAACCTGGAGATTTAAGATATTGAAAATAAAGTGAAATTGGTTCCCAAACAAAACAGAATATGGATGTAAATGTTATCAGTCATCCATTTTTAGCAGTCACTCAACAGAACGGCTGCATATTTAACACAACAAACTCAACCTAAATAACTAACACCTTTTAATTAGTAGTAAAATAGCTATCTACAGGAATTATTTGAGGACATAATGAGGAAATTACTGGAAATAAAAGCAGATAACGTGTTATAACTATTCACAGAATAACGTTGTGATCTGATAGGTGACACATTAGTCATGTAAGGAGGTTTGTTCTACTAATCCTGAACAAAAGAGAAGCTGATCTGACTTCTGTGGTATTTTCCGAACACACCTCACATGACTAAACGGCGGGATTCGATTGGTCAGCGTCTTCTCCGTGTTTATTTCCGGAAGTAAGTTGTTGTCAGTGTCAGACTTTCCACTAGGATTATCAAATCTCACATTTACAGCACCAGAACGTCAGGTAAGCAGCGAAACGGATACCTTATTTTACCGAATACAGTTCATTAATTTAACCGTATAATAAGTCAGTTGTCACATCGATTCAGTTATTATTTTGTACATTTCCAGATGTAGCCACTGCCAGCCGTTAGCTGTTGCTCTCCGTAGCTTACGTAATGGACTTTTGTCTACACATAATTGTTGAAAACACGATTTATAATAGCCCCAAGTAACCACAGAGGGTTAGAATCCATTTGTTAAACTTGGGAAGGGGGGATATAGCCTCGTGAGGGTGCTAACACGGCCCAGCGAGTCGTAGCGACGGTAAAATTACGTTAGCTAAGATGACACATGAGCTAGCTAATGCTGCCCACTTAAACACCAGTCTATAATATGTAAACTAGTTGTTAGGCCATTTATTTTAATGTATAAAACGTGTATTAATACCAGAAATACAACACATTCATTCACTGTTTGTCACCCTGTATTTTTCAAGGTGTGTCCTCATCCACAGGATGGCACATTGGTTTCACAGGAACCCCCTGAAGGCAACAGCGCCTGTGTCCTTTAATTTCTATGGAGTGGCAGGAAGCCCCTCTGCCAATAAGATATGCAAGTACGTCTTATCTCTATCTATTACACTGGTTAAGGTGTTATGAAGTTGGACTGACTGTGACCATGAACACTTACTGAATTGTTTTTGTCTATCCTCTCTTATGACGATGTAATGATGACCTATGTTGTGCTCCTGTTACTGTCATTTGATCACATTTTGCCTTAAAAGGGTGCAAAAGGTGTTGGATATAATCACTCATAATACAGGAATGATCATGATTTTTAGAGCATCAATTGAATGCCATTTGTTTGACACACACAGTGACCTGCGGACTAACAGGGCAAGACTGCTGGAGATGTTCACTGATGTCACCTGCAACCCTGAGATCATGAAAAATGCCACAGATGCATACTTCTCCCTCCTCCAAGGTAATATGCAACCCAATCTTTGTTTCATCTTTGTCTTGTAAGGGTGTTTATCTCCTTATATCGGAGGGGTTTGGTCAATCAGTCCAAACGAAATATTCAGTCAAACGTTGTTTAAACCTACAGAAGTGTATTCAATCCTGCTAGAGATCCCCAAATTAGCCAAAATAGCAATTGTGAATTGTGATTTTTGAAGAAATATGCATAACATTATGTTATAAGATCTTAATTATTTCCATTTGATTGAATGGTAAAGCTTTAAAACATTCTCAACAGTCTCATTAAACATTCCTTTCAAAAAGATTCGGAAAGAGAAATGTGTTAATACTCCACATTTGATGGTTGATACCAAGCGTTTCATTGCCTAAAAAACAATTGCATACTTGTAATGTATTGTTAATGTTGTTATTCATATTTCTCTCCTTTTCCTTTCTAACAATGCATTCTGCAATTCTAACAATTGTTACTAGGTGTTGCCTAGCACATAACCAACAGCTTCTTGTTTTTTTAAATATTGGTTTATAATACAATAGGCTTTATCACAGCCCTGGATGGAACAACACAGGAGAACAAGATGAGATTCATTCAGAACTTCAGGTGGACTGACACCTTACAAGGAAACACACCAAGGTATGAACACTGATTGAATACTTCCATTCTCATTGGATGGAAGCATTCTTTTTAGTGTGTATGGTTGCAATTCAAAGAAAAAAGCTTTAAAAACATATGAAGACTACACAGCATTTTGAATCATAGCATTATTGACTTGTGTGATTATAGCAGTGTGAGTAACCACCGTGTCCATGCTCTCCTCCCAGTGCCCAGCAGGATGCAGTCTTTGAACTGGTCTCCATGGCCTTCAATGTAGCCCTGTGGTACACCAAGTTTGCCTCGAGACTAGCAGGGAAAGAAAAGTATGTACTTTTTTTGACTGTATTTATTTATGTTAAATCCGTTGTCTACCCTATATTTTTTATAACTTTCTGACTGCTAACTTTTGTTTTGCGATCTTGTTTTCCTGTTCAATAGCGTGACAGAGGCTGAAGCGAAAGATGTTCACCGGAGCCTGAAAGTTGCTGCTGGCATATTCAAAACTCTCAAGGTAAGCAGCTGCAAACAAGTCAGGCCTTTCTAACCTTTTATAGAGCCATTCAGTCCTACTCTTTGTATTTGTTCATGGCCATTATTTCTATGGTATATTTCTATGGTATATACTTAAGCCTTTGAAAAAACATAATTTGCTTTGATTACTTTCTGTTAATTCAGAGACCAAAGCGTATATCCAGAGAATTCCTGACAGTGAAGTACATTTTATTTAAATCCTCTTTAGTGACGCCAAAATGTTCATTTGCTAACACCCCATTAGTATAATGAGAGGTTTTCAAACTGTAAGGTGGGCGTCTATGCGGTTGAAGCATGTAATGACAATGAGAATCACATGTCAGAACTTGCCTGAGAAAAATCACTTAAAAAAATCACTGACTTTTGCTTTAAGTAGAAGTAAACAGGAACAGATGAAAGCTGATTTGCCCAATTTCCAATGGTGCCAATCTACTTATGTCAACAGATACATACATAACGTTTTAGCCAACACGCACTCCGTGGTTATATGGGATCCCCTTTTTTTAAATATAACTTTTAGCCAACAGCTTATTAGCCGACTTCATGCCAACCTAAGTTAGTAGGGGAATATATGTGGGTATCGGGGGGTGACAGTGTCAGACTTTGAAAACCCCCAGTTTAAAATGAGCATAACGTTTTTGCCACAGACCCTTTGCAAAAACAAAGGAATGCATGATATTGACTTGCTGATTTTTAAATCCACAAATTCTCGGGCATTTTTGCTACAGGAGGTCCACATCCCTCGTCTCATCACCCCGGCTGAAAAGGGCAGAGACCTGGAGCCCAGAGCGATGGATGCATACATCATCCAGTGTCAAGCAGAGGCACAAGAAGGTACAGAAGCCCCTAGAAATCTGCACTAGCAACTATAGTACTTGTACTCTTTAGCCCTGACAGCAGATACTCAGGCAATGATGAACAATACATCGTAATGACTCCTTGTCACATCCGAGATTTATTCATTTTCAATTTATTTCCTTTTTCATAGTGACAATTGCCAGAGCAATTGAACTGAAGCACAACGCAACACTCATCGCAGCGCTGGCATTTGAGACAGCAAACTTTTATCAAAAAGCTGGTATGTATTTTGGCATTACATGGGTTTACAGTTCTCAGGTACAGTTATGGTAACTTTTAAAAAAACAATCTAAGCTAGGGAAAGCCTGTAAAAGTGAAAGAGAAGGGGCCCTAAGATGGAGCCTTGATGAACACAACTTATCATATGTGTCTGCTTAGAAGTGTAATTAGCTGTAGAAACAAAGTAAAGGTTATTTTATGAAGACAAATGCACATAGCCAAGCTTCACATAGGCTTACGTTACGACAAATTGACGGACGCTGATGCGCGCATGGCAAACTGGCAACTCAATCATGCTAATATCAAAACATTAAAAAAAAAAGTTGCCCTTAACAGGCTATTAAAGGTAATTATCTCTGTCCGCAGACCACACGTTGAACACCTTGGAGCCAGAATGCAGTGGCAAATGGAGGAAGTATTTTGAGCTGAAGCAGCACTTCTACATGGCTTATGTAAGTTCATGCTTATCCTGATTCACTTCACCGTACTTTTAGGCACAATAGACTTAGTCCGTGTACGTGCCTTCTATGATACTGTTCTTTACAAAGACAGGAAACAAATTGACTTTTTTTATTGAAATGTTATACTCATTACTTGTGTTTGCAGGCTTATTGCTATAATGGGCAGACGCTGCTGGCGAGTGACAAGTGCGGTGAGGCTATAAGATCCCTCCAGGAGGCAGAAAAGTGTACGTATATCTTTGACTAGCGTTCCACCTTAAAAATGTTTTTAACCACATACTATATACATGTGTTAAAGTAAACTAAGTAACAAGCATTATAATTAGATAGCACCCTTAAACATTATTATATACAAGAATTAAAAAAAGTAATGGAACAACACAAGTATTACAGAGGCCAATTGCACAATTCATTTATCACCTCATCCATAAACATTTAGTAAGTAATTATGCTTCAAGCTCTTTTTATTTTTGTCAAAATTTTTTCCGTTTATCTAATACACTCATTATGTCTTCTTACTAAAGGCACATTATTTAGATAAGGTTAATGTTACATACACACACAGTGTTTTTCCATTATGCACAGTGTATGTATGATATTAATGTGTAGTTGTGAGAAAATGGAGGCAAACAACTTCTATCTTTGACAACACAAGGTGTGTATCGTTTATTTACACAGCTAAAAACACAAGAAACTTTAATCCCAACATTGCACGTTACCATAGTAACACTCTGACACTGTCAACTTTTGCGTCATATTATGAGTCATATAAGATGATTGATGGTGTTTAACCACAGATAATGCTGAATTAATTCCTAAGAGTCTGCTACAAATGCATGTTTTGTTAATTTGTCTTAGTAACATGTAGTTTAAGCATAGTTTTTTTTTAGGTCATTACACTATTATTCCTGTGTTTTGTTTTGTCCATGTACTTTTGGACATAAAATAAGTAGTCATAGATTTGTATTTCTTGCTTCCATTATATTACATTACATTTCATTTAGCTGACACTTTTATCCAAATTGACTTACAATAAGCGTATTTAAAGTGGCCCTATCGTGCACATTTTAGCTTCATATCAGTATTTGGTGTCTCTACTGTGACATGTCTCCATGCTTTAATGTTCAAAAAGCATTATTTTTCTCATACTGCCTGTGCTGCAGAACCTCTTTTCACCCTCTGTCTGAAACCAGAGCCCAGTCTGCTCTGATTGGTTAGCTGGCCCGCTCTGTTGTGATTCGTCAACCGCTTAGAGATGTCCAGCCCCTTACCGTACAATGTGTTGTAGCGCTAGTCAATAGAAGCACACGTGTGATGTCACTATGTTACAGAAGTAAACAAAGGAGTCCAATGGAGGCAGTTCTGGCATTTTAGCCTCTAACACACTACAGGAAAGGGAAAACCACAAAAAACTTAAAAGGGCCTCTTACACCATATAGGTAAAATATGTTATTATTAGCCAAGGTGCAGTTGAAACAGGTGGGTTTTCAGTCAGTTCTGGATTTTGTTGTATTAACATGACCCCTCCCTGTTCAGGTTACTCCCGTGCTGAGGCGCTGTGCAAAGAGTACCGTCAGACCAAAGGGCCGGGCTCCACGGCCAAACCATCAGAGCAGCTGTTCTTCCTCAAACTGGGCGGCCTCATCAAAAACACTCTGGAGAAGTGCCAGAGAGAAAATGGCTTCATGTGAGTCAGTCAGGGCACAAAGACTCACTCACTGTACATACACTGTTGTTCCTACGAGAAAAACATCCAAAAACGCATGCGTAACTAAATGAGATACAGTAAAACTAAAATACTTTAGATTACTGAATAACAATCCATTAAAGAAATCTTACATTTTAATCAAGTTTCATTCAGCTGACCCTTTTTCTATATTTTTTACTTTTAATTTTAACCAAATGAAGGATTTTAGTCTTTAAATATCTGTATTTTTATGGGGAAACTGTTAACTTCAGCTAAACATAATACAACTCTTCTTTAACTTGAAACTGCTTTAATTAGTGTTTGTAAAGGTTGTGGTAGTTCTGGAGAGGAGGAGATTTCTTTTGATAATTCTGTTCCTGGTAAAAAACCTCCTTAAAGGTGCACAAGGGAATACACAGGCAGAATGACTGAAGACAACTCCCATGATCCAATGCCCAAAACTCCAGAGACAGAAAGTCACTTACTGTACTTTTTAAATCTATTCTTAAACACTACAATTGTCTTGGCCTTTTTTGTGAGCAACTTTTTTCAAGCCATTTTCCCTAGATTGTACAAACATACAGATTGAAATTATACAAATGTTAATAAAGAAAAAATAAATAAGGCTACTTTCCCACTTCCACTCTAATCATATATTGTATAAGTTAATCTATTCACACATTTTAACATAGCAATGTATCATTGTGCTTTAAAGGTGGGGTAGGTAATTTTGGAGAAACCAGCTCGAGTGCGCTAGAATTTGAAAATACACAACCGGAAAAAATCTGCCACTTCCTTACAGAGCCCCTCCTCCAACACACACGAACGCGCACATGACCAATGAGGGCACGAGATAAGTTTGTGCACAGATGGAAGGCTGACATCCAGTTACTTTAGCCGGGCCGGCTAAAATGATTGGTCGTGCTTTTTACAGTACTACGGCTTCCACAGATGACATTTTTGTATGGATTTTTTGTCAAAGCACTTAAGATATTCATTGCTATCGGGATGTTAAGAGCATTCCATGGAATATAACAAAAAGTGTATCTCGAGCTGGTTTCTCAAACTTACATACCCCACCTTTAAGTTGATTATGAGCCCTCTCTTATGATTGAAAAGCCTCTACTGATTTTCCTTTATCATTGTTACAGATGTGATTGACAGTTCTGAGACTAATACATAATAAACGAAAGATTACCTATTGATTAATAAATAGTATATATCTGGGAATCGATTGTGTGATAGTAATTTTCTTAGGCTGCATTCAAACTGGCAAAAGCACCTTTTTCTGATGGTTCTGAATTTTGACTTTTGACATTTTTCCTCAGATACTTCCACAAGGTCCCGGCCGAGGCCCCCGACCTGGAGTTGAAGGCCAGTTACGGCCTGGCTGAGCCAATCGCCTTCGAGCTGCCGCCTCTCAGCGAGCAGTGCACTCCTGAAGTCTACGCCACCTTCGACCTGACCAAGGGAGCCAAAAATGACAAGGTACCGCGGCAAGACTGCATCACAGCTTCCGCAAACATAACAAAATAAATACAATTTATCAGTTTTTGTTTACATTTGTGTTACCGTTTTTCTTTCTCCAGGCGAAACCCAAGGAGGCGGAGGTGAAGCCGGTGAAGGAGCCGGACCTGAAGCCTCAGAAGGACACCGGATGCGTCATCTCATAAACTTTCCACACTTTCTATTTTCAGCCTCATGCTTTAATACCATCTATTGTAATGATGGCATCCATATTTCTAACCTCCATAGGAAAAATGTATTTTTTTGTTATAGAAATCCATGGTAGTTTACATATAGGCTAAAACATCTGTATTATATATTTGACAGCCCATTATCCTTGCGTCTAAGCCAGAGACATTCATCAAGTAACATTTAAATCAATATTTCAGGTTATTAGTAGCAATTACATCTTCTAGTAAAACAAACGTACAAAAAGGCCTTATAATTTATAGCAGTCCTATAAATGGTGCCTTTGGCTGTGGGGCAATTTCAACCTCTTATAAAAGTGTCTGTTTTTATTTTTAAAGGGGCCCTACACCCCCCCCCCCCCCCCCCCCCCCGCCTGAAACGCCTTCATTGGACTCCTTTGTCTACTTCCGTAACATAATGACATCACTAAGTAACACTCGCTGTTCTATTGGCTAGCGCTCCAACACATTGTACGTGATACAAGCACAGGCAGTATGAGAAAAATAAAGAGCTTTTTGAACATTAAAGCATGGAGACATCTCACAGGAGAGGCAAATACAAATATGAAAAACCTTTTTTTTTTTTGCATAGTACCATGCACATTTTTGGTCCTTGATTGCTCTGGCCTGATTATAGGAAATAAAGACAAAAGGAAATAGATTTAAACTAAATATACAGTACTGGCATCTAAAAATATATGTTGTAAAGTTCTCACTACAGAATATGATGCAGCCAGCTGGATGTTGGAAATGTCATTCCCACAATCAGAAAACTCACAGAATTGAAACGGGGTCAGACAATATGAACAAACCTGCATTGCTGATACATTTTTTTTTGCTGTTTACAATCAATACTTTTAGATCACATGACGTATGTACTGTAGTTCTTTTTGTACATGATAACTGTTTTTTTGTACTTCTATTCATTTAGGAAATTACTCAATGAGGCTGGATGATTACTTCACATGCTTAGGGATATACATCCTGATAATAGTAGTTCTTAATTTATTTCCGTTGTTATGTAATGATATTTTAGCTGAAAACACTTATACAATCACATGTAGCTCAAATCATATGTTTTGGTGATTTCTATGTTTCAGTGGGCGCTCCGGCTGAAACATACTGTGACATAAAAGCTGTTGTCAATCGTTGACACATGTATGTTCTGTACATTTATTGAGTATTTCCCCCTTCCTTAAAGACAGTGATGGGAGCGTGAGCATGACCACACACGAACATCAGTGTCTAACATTTGCTCCAACTTGTCAAAAGTCTCCCATGGTTAAGGCATAACTATTAATCGCTGAATAAACTGTATCATACTGCCCACATGTATGCCCCCAGAAAAGGAGACAAGTATCCTCACTGATCCATATTTATATATTATATACGTGGAGCAGCACAGAAATCAGACCAGTGCTTTATTCTTTTCCAGGCAACTGTGTGTTAAAGGGTGTTGGGAATACTATTACAATGTACGCTTCTTCTCATTCATGTAAAATGTATTTCTGACAGTATTACATCATCCATAACACTCCACATGCTTATACTGTACATGTACACGATTCATCCTAGCTATTAAAAGGAGAAAGGACCCACCCTGTGTTATCTTGAGTTTGTGAAGGATAAAAAAACAGAAGATCTGATTAACAAAATGTCCTGAGTGATGTCATCAGGTTTATCTCAACTTGGGCTTTGAGAGTGGAGGTGTGACAAAGCTACTTTACACACTAAATGTATACCCTATGCACCACATACTAAAGTATTTATACACTGTTAACAGTAAATATACAATATAATCAGTACAATTTGAAGTACGGTAAATCATATACTTTCTATGTCGTAGTACAACGTTTGAGTGTTGAATGTTACTGCCAGTTATATTTCAAAGCATAATGTGTTTCTGAGGATTTCCACATTTCTGCTTTGCTGACGCGTAAATTAAATACATTTTAGTAAAAATCTGACAACACCTTATGCATCAGGCTGAGTTCAAGGATAACATCCAAAACAATTTGACACAAATGTACGACTTTATTTAAAGGATTCAAAGGCTTTTTTTGTCATATGCAGAATAACTACAGCGTAGTTTTGGCAATGACAATGTCAAGTCCCAGGTTCCTCCACAATGCAGCATACAATATATGCAAACAGAATGTCAAATTAAATACTGAACGGTAGATTAAATAATCTATGATATATATAATACAGTGTCAAGTAGTACAATTAGAAGATTTATAACATGAGGATATGAACCGGCTTGGAGAGTAACAGAATACACAACGGGATTATGTAATAGGGATAAATAAATAAAAAAGTGTATCCCCTTACAGTTAAGAATAATAATACAACAAAATATGTTAGCAGATTACTGGTACATTTAGAAAAAGAAAAATGGGGATTACAATGTAACACTTCATTTTAAAATAAAGAACGATATATTACGAAGCCCATGCGCACACAGTAAAACACACATTCAATATTGAGGTTATCCAAATGTAACAGAAAGGTTACAGCTTATTGTCGTGAGAGTTACTGATTAAAACAAGTAACTGTAACGGAACACACTTTTAAGCCCAACTCTGGATCTTTTTAGGCCACCTAAAGGACAATATTTAAAGCATTAAGGTATCAGGACATTCTACACAGCGTAACAAGCCCAACCCCTTCAGCTTGAGAATGAAACTGATTGCATTACAGACGGCTGTGATAAGGTTTGCTCTGCTGTGTTTGTCCTCTCAGGTGTCAAGAGTCTCGTTGTAATTCTCCACAAAGCAGAGTGAGCGGTCCAGCTGAGACATGAGGAATAACTGACTGCATTGGAGTGAAAGAAAGACTAATGAAGAATGACCAGCAACCAGGAAGTAAGTGTTGTAATAATGGAGCAAGACAAACAGAGATGTTATTGTAAGTTGTGCTCAAGGACAGCAGCGTTAACTTTTAACAGCTCAGTGACTGTAGTTAATCTTTACTCAGGGTGTAGACTGTATGTAAAAGAACCTATGAATTGAGAACATGCTGAACACATAATGTGACAATGTGTAAACACAAACAAAAGCTTCTGTTAAACCTGTTCAATCTGTCAGTCATCTGCGGACATACAGGAAATAGAGTTTGGGAGTCCTGCCCTTTCCAAACAGAGGAGGATCATCTACTTCTCTAGCGGTGAGACCATGGAGGAGGAAGACAGCGAGGAGGAAGAGGAGGAAGAGGAGCGGTCATCAGACAGGCCTCCCTTCAGAGAGCCTGCAGAGAAGGTGGGACACTGTTTACAGCATTAATGACACGTTTACCGACGGCTCAGTTATAGGCTGTGCAACCACTCAAAGCGCTTTATGACAACACAGGTCAGCATTCAAACATCCACACACACTCACACACAAGGCCGGATTAGTACCTCCAGGGGCCCCTGGGCACTGAGCACTCATGGCCCCCCCCCAACCCACGTACCAACAAGTAACACCACGCCTACCCAATCCTACCAACATGACCAATATTTAGAATTTTCAGTCAATCTGGCATGTCAAATCGCACACCTATTTTTCAAAAGCAGCCACATAGTTCAACCAAAGTAGGTCTAGCCTTTTGCCCTTTCAGTCAAAAATCACAAGACAAAGATTCAATGGATAAGATCTCAAGACAGTGTATGGCTCAAGAAGACCTAGGTAATATCACTCAAAACCTCAGAGCAGCACCCCACTTAATGCCAAAATATGACTGGCTGGCTGTACAAGTACACATTATATTAGTCACAAACATTGAGAGTTACAAAAGTACAATATGTAGTGAAATTGTGTGGTTGCTCAAGGGTGGGGCTGTGATTCGGCTATACACCGCCGCCGCGTAGTAATAAAGTTGAGTGCATACATAGTGAGACCTACAGTACAGAGACGGTTTAGAAAATATATTAATTTGACCCTATAGAAAAGCTGTGTTATTTATGGTGAAGATTGAGTGTCATTTAAAACCATGTATGATGAGTGAGGTTGTAGCAAACAAAACACACATTAGCAACTTGCTAATGAGGCACATCCCATAACGCTCAAACACTATTCAGAGACATAGAGATACACCAACACACTGCACACACACACACACACACACACACACACACACACACACACACACACACACACACACACACACACACACACACACACACACACACACACACACACACACACACACACACACACGCACACACACACACACACACACACACACACACACACCATGGCACGTAACACCAAGCAATATTTGTGTTCTGTGGTACTTGACGTTACAAAAAAAAGAAGACAAAAGACATTAGTAAACATGAACCTCCTAAACCCAGGAATTAGAATGCTAAAGCTTTCATTTGCCATCTTATCAAGTATAACGTTTGGCACTGCTCTGTATGTAATGAATTGTAAAAAGTGATACAGATAACACTGAGAACCACAAGGGAAACCTTTTTAGTACATGGGGACATTTAGTCTCTCAGAACTGTTAACAATACAATAGAAAATGCTGAATTAGGTATAAGAAGAAACTGGCTCCTCGAAATTAGCAGACTTTGTACTTGATGACATCACAAGTCTGAGACGTACTTCTCTGGATTTGACTTTGAGAGAGAGTAGCTCATGTTTCTTAAGCCAAGGAAACAACATATTGATCCACAGCTGTCACTTATGGATGTTGATAAAGGGACACTTAAAACATAATGTTTATATGTTATTGCTATGGTATAAGGACCTTTAAACATCAGGGACAGGGAAATGCAAATACTGGCCTGCCAATATTAAACCTCTAGGGCTTTTATTGTGAAAGGTCAGAAGGAAGGAGTTGATCTAGCCATCATTTGCTGTTTGAAGTTCAAATACACGGTCATTATTCCAGGAGAAAATTATGTCTATTTTAGCAAATTCATATTTGTGTTACGTGTGAAACTTGACGTAAAACAAAGCAAAAAAAAAAAACCTCCTGGGGTGTAAGGACGTCAAAAAATATGAGTTGATCAAATGTTCTTGGGCCATTGAAATAACATATTGTAATTGTTATAAAGGTGATGTTCCCCTTCAGGTATGAGTCATGTTACTCATTCTCTTCTGTCTCCTCTCTCAGTCTAGGCTGTCGTTCAGGAATGTGGCTCTTCTGGTTGGGAGGATTTCCCTGCTGAGTACGTATTTAATAATTAAATACATTCATAGCATACAATATAAACAATAGGTCCAATTTTTGCTTTGGAAAAGGTCTCACTATGTTGTTGTTGTTGCCAAAATTAGCTTGTGATTTCCTTGGAGAGAGACTGGCCGGGGCCCTCGGACTGAAAGCAGCCAAATACCAGTACGCCATCGACCAACATCACCGAGACCACAAGGTAGAGTCAGATTAAAGAACAACATACTTTCCTAACAAATTTACTTTGCCACTTTTGGAAAAAACACTGAAGGCCGAAACACCTTTTTAATGCACTGCTCGGTTTTTGGATCCATAACATGTGGAACAAGTGGAAAGAAAATCCAAAATACACATTTAGGTGTTCATTTTAACAACCTATTTGTGTCATTTCACATTTCAATGAACTCACCAAAAAGCTATAGATAAATAGCATATTATAACATCACATTTCAGAAGAACTTGTACTACAACAAATAATTAAGATAAAACAGACCTGACGTCTATGAGTTCAACTTTTTTCCCCTCTTTACAGCGATTTTATAAAAAGGAGTTTTTCCTCATACTCACTTACAAACACTACACTAATATTTGATATTCCTTTCTATTTAGCCTTTACCAAATATTGTCGTTTTGATATTGCAACAGTCACTATTGTGATTTCGATAAAAGTCTGATTAATTGTGCAGCACTATTATAAACTTCTTCTTCAGTAACACTGTAGTTTTTCAGGGCAGGACATGTGTGTTAATATTACACTGACAGGCCTATGGATGGTTATTTCTCTGTTTCTCACCCACTGCTCTTCTTCCTGTATCTCACTCACAGACAAAAAGCAGCGGGGCGTCAGAGGACCTGATGGAGGGAGGGGGGGAGAAGATCTGCCTCTCCACGGGACCGGAGGGGAGTTATTACGGAGCTGCGGGAGAGGAGCGATGCCCGGCTGGTTCTCAGGAGAGATGTGATCAGAAACAAGAGGACACGAGAGAAGGGTGTTACAACAGAGCATATCAAGCAGAGGAGCTTCAACTGAAATAAAACTAAGAAGGGAAAAGCAGAGGGATGATTTGATGTGAAAGCCTTTGTTTAGAGTGCACTGTGTATCAACTAATATAGCCCATAATATAGTATGGACCGCAGACAGATTTTGTAATGTTATAACAAAAACATATGGGAAAAAATAACGTGGTGCAAGCTTTCAATTTTGTTATGTAATAACCAAAAAATAATTAGTTGGTATACCAAAGAGAACGTTTTTAAATGTACTTTGTTACGTTCCACCACTGGCTATTTACAACAAGTGGATAGAAAACATCTAAAATACACATTTTGTTGCTGATTTTATTAAGATTGCCATTTTTGTAAGTATTGTCCTTTTGTGTTTAAGTGTTATACTCAGGGGGTTTGTCTTGTAAATACCCAAAATAATTTGACAACCTTATTTTTAAGGCACAACAGCTGGTATACCAAAGTGAAACCCAATGCTACGGTGGAAGAAGAACTTCCTTTTTTCCTGAAGTAAAATTACCAATACTAAATTGTAAACATTAAAGTAAAATTCCTGCATTCAAAATCTTGATTGAGTAAAATGTCATAAGTAGTAGCATCAGCGTATACTTAAAGTACCACAAGTAAAAGTACTTATTGTGCTTAATAGCCCCTTTCAGAATCATGTAATAAATGACTGTCAGAGATGCACTAATGTGTTCATCACAGCTAGTAAATGTGGAGCAAAACTTAATAACATGATATACTGCTGCTGGATAACATATCATAGTTTATTTACATTTTGAGAGAGCTAACATTCGAAATAAAGTAACTTAGGCGGTCAGATGAATGTACTGGAGTGGAAGTATGAAGTAGCATATCATAAAAATACTGAAGTTAAGTACTTGAGTAAAGTTACACAGCTGTGATGGACTAATTGTCTTTTATTTTTAAACAGAAGGAGGTTCCCCGATCTCTCTCCACTCTTTTTTTGTCAGTTTTCTGCTATTTGTCTATTGAATAATAAAAGAAAAGAAAACTAATCAGTGGCTAGCCAGCTCAGTGTGAGTAAACCCTTTAAGGTCTCTTCAATTTGATTTCGTTTTAGAAAACGTTTATGACCTTTACATATCCACAAACACTTAGCGTGTTAAAGGTGACAAAAATAAAACATCCGACGAGGATGGGATTCGAACCCACGCGTGCAGAGCACAATGGATTATATGCAAACAGAATGTCAAATTAAATACTGAACGGTAGATTAAATAATCTATGATATATATAATACAGTGTCAAGTAGTACAATTAGAAGATGTATAACATGAGGATATGAACCGGCTTGGAGAGTAACAGAATACACAACGGGATTATGTAATAGGGATAAATAAATAAAAAAGTGTATCCCCTTACAGTTAAGAATAATAATACAACAAAATATGTTAGCAGATTACTGGTACATTTAGAAAAAAAAAAATGGGGATTACAATGTAACACTTCATTTTAAAATAAAGAACGATATATTACGAAGCCCATGCGCACACAGTAAAACACACATTCAATATTGAGGTTATCCAAATGTAACAGAAAGGTTACAGTTTATTGTCGTGAGAGTTACTGATTAAAACAAGTAACTGTAACGGAACACACTTTTAAGCCCAACTCTGGATCTTTTTAGGCCACCTAAAGGACAATATTTAAAGCATTAAGGTATCAGGACATTCTACACAGCGTAACAAGCCCAACCCCTTCAGCTTGAGAATGAAACTGATTGCATTACAGACGGCTGTGATAAGGTTTGCTCTGCTGTGTTTGTCCTCTCAGGTGTCAAGAGTCTCGTTGTAATTCTCCACAAAGCAGAGTGAGCGGTCCAGCTGAGACATGAGGAATAACTGACTGCATTGGAGTGAAAGAAAGACTAATGAAGAATGACCAGCAACCAGGAAGTAAGTGTTGTAATAATGGAGCAAGACAAACAGAGATGTTATTGTAAGTTGTGCTCAAGGAGAGCAGCGTTAACTTTTAACAGCTCAGTGACTGTAGTTAATCTTTACTCAGGGTGTAGACTGTATGTAAAAGAACCTATGAATTGAGAACATGCTGAACACATAATGTGACAATGTGTAAACGCAAACAAAAGCTTCTGTTAAACCTGTTCAATCTGTCAGTCATCTGCGGACATATAGGAAATAGAGTTTGGGAGTCCTGCCCTTTCCAAACAGAGGAGGATCATCTACTTCTCCAGCGGTGAGACCATGGAGGAGGAAGACAGCGAGGAGGAAGAGGAGGAAGAGGAGGAAGAGGAGCGGTCATCAGACAGGCCTCCCTTCAGAGAGCCTGCAGAGAAGGTGGGACACTGTTTACAGCATTAATGACACGTTTACCGACGGCTCAGTTATAGGCTGTGCAACCACTCAAAGCGCTTTATGACAACACAGGTCAGCATTCAAACATCCACACACACTCACACACAAGGCCGGATTAGTACCTCCAGGGGCCCCTGGGCACTGAGCACTCATGGCCCCCCCCCCAACCCACGTACCAACAAGTAACACCACGCCTACCCAATCCTACCAACATGACCAATATTTAGAATTTTCAGTCAATCTGGCATGTCAAATCGCACACCTATTTTTCAAAAGCAGCCACATAGTTCAACCAAAGTAGGTCTAGCCTTTTGCCCTTTCAGTCAAAAATCACAAGACAAAGATTCAATGGATAAGATCTCAAGACAGTGTATGGCTCAAGAAGACCTAGGTAATATCACTCAAAACCTCAGAGCAGCACCCCACTTAATGCCAAAATATGACTGGCTGGCTGTACAAGTACACATTATATTAGTCACAAACATTGAGAGTTACAAAAGTACAATATGTAGTGAAATTGTGTGGTTGCTCAAGGGTGGGGCTGTGATTCGGCTATACACCGCCGCCGCGTAGTAATAAAGTTGAGTGCATACATAGTGAGACCTACAGTACAGAGACGGTTTAGAAAATATATTAATTTGACCCTATAGAAAAGCTGTGTTATTTATGGTGAAGATTGAGTGTCATTTAAAACCATGTATGATGAGTGAGGTTGTAGCAAACAAAACACACATTAGCAACTTGCTAATGAGGCACATCCTTTATATATACAGTCTATGGGCACATCCCATAACGCTCAAACACTATTCAGAGACATAGAGATACACCAACACACTGCACACACACACACACACACACACACACACACACACACACACACACACACACACACACACACACACACACACACACACACACACACACACACACACACACACACACACACACACACACACACACACACACACCATGGCACGTAACACCAAGCAATATTTGTGTTCTGTGGTACTTGACGTTACAAAAAAAAGAAGACAAAAGACATTAGTAAACATGAACCTCCTAAACCCAGGAATTAGAATGCTAAAGCTTTCATTTGCCATCTTATCAAGTATAACGTTTGGCACTGCTCTGTATGTAATGAATTGTAAAAAGTGATACAGATAACACTGAGAACCACAAGGGAAACCTTTTTAGTACATGGGGACATTTAGTCTCTCAGAACTGTTAACAATACAATAGAAAATGCTGAATTAGGTATAAGAAGAAACTGGCTCCTCGAAATTAGCAGACTTTGTACTTGATGACATCACAAGTCTGAGACGTACTTCTCTGGATTTGACTTTGAGAGAGAGTAGCTCATGTTTCTTAAGCCAAGGAAACAACATATTGATCCACAGCTGTCACTTATGGATGTTGATAAAGGGACACTTAAAACATAATGTTTATATGTTATTGCTATGGTATAAGGACCTTTAAACATCAGGGACAGGGAAATGCAAATACTGGCCTGCCAATATTAAACCTCTAGGGCTTTTATTGTGAAAGGTCAGAAGGAAGGAGTTGATCTAGCCATCATTTGCTGTTTGAAGTTCAAATACACGGTCATTATACCAGGAGAAAATTATGTCTATTTTAGCAAATTCATATTTGTGTTACGTGTGAAACTTGACGTAAAACAAAGCAAAAAAAACAAACCTCCTGGGGTGTAAGGACGTCAAATAATATGAGTTGATCAAATGTTCTTGGGCCATTGAAATAACATATTGTAATTGTTATAAAGTTGATGTTCCCCTTCAGGTATGAGTCATGTTACTCATTCTCTTCTGTCTCCTCTCTCAGTCTAGGCTGTCGTTCAGGAATGTGGCTCTTCTGGTTGGGAGGATTTCCCTGCTGAGTACGTATTTAATAATTAAATACATTCAAAGCATACAATATAAACAATAGGTCCAATTTTTGCTTTGGAAAAGGTCTCACTATGTTGTTGTTGTTGTTGCCAAAATTAGCTTGTGATTTCCTTGGAGAGAGACTGGCCGGGGCCCTCGGACTGAAAGCAGCCAAATACCAGTACGCCATCGACCAACATCACCGAGACCACAAGGTAGAGTCAGATTAAAGAACAACATACTTTCCTAACAAATTTACTTTGCCACTTTTGGAAAAAACACTGAAGGCCGAAACACCTTTTTAATGCACTGCTCGGTTTTTGGATCCATAACATGTGGAACAAGTGGAAAGAAAATCCAAAATACACATTTAGGTGTTCATTTTAACAACCTATTTGTGTCATTTCACATTTCAATGAACTCACCAAAAAGCTATAGATAAATAGCATATTATAACATCACATTTCAGAAGAACTTGTACTACAACAAATAATTAAGATAAAACAGACCTGACGTCTATGAGTTCAACTTTTTTCCCCTCTTTACAGCGATTTTATAAAAATGAGTTTTTCCTCATACTCACTTACAAACACTACACTAATATTTGATATTCCTTTCTATTTAGCCTTTACCAAATATTGTCGTTTTGATATTGCAAAAGTCACTATTGTGATTTCGATAAAAGTCTGATTAATTGTGCAGCACTATTATAAACTTCTTGTACAGTAACACTGTAGTTTTTCAGGGCAGGACATGTGTGTTAATATTACACTGACAGGCCTATGGATGGTTATTTCTCTGTTTCTCACCCACTGCTCTTCTTCCTGTATCTCACTCACAGACAAAAAGCAGCGGGGCGTCAGAGGACCTGATGGAGGGAGGGGGGGAGAAGATCTGCCTCTCCACAGGACCGGAGGGGAGTTATTATGGAGCTGCGGGAGAGGAGCGATGCCCGGCTGGTTCTCAGGAGAGATGTGATCAGAAACAAGAGGACACGAGAGAAGGGTGTTACAACAGAGCATATCAAGCAGAGGAGCTTCAACTGAAATAAAACTAAGAAGGGAAAAGCAGAGGGATGATTTGATGTGAAAGCCTTTGTTTAGAGTGCACTGTGTATCAACTAATATAGCCCATAATATAGTATGGACCGCAGACAGATTTTGTAATGTTATAACAAAAACATATGTGAAAAAATAACGTGGTGCAAGCTTTCAATTTTGTTATGTAATAACCAAAAAATAATTAGTTGGTATACCAAAGAGAACGTTTTTAAATGTACTTTGTTACGTTCCACCACTGGCTATTTACAACAAGTGGATAGAAAACATCTAAAATACACATTTTGTTGCTGATTTTATTAAGATTGCCATTTTTGTAAGTATTGTCCTTTTGTGTTTAAGTGTTATACTCAGGGGGTTTGTCTTGTAAATACCCAAAATAATTTGACAACCTTATTTTTAAGGCACAACAGCTGGTATACCAAAGTGAAACCCAATGCTACGGTGGAAGAAGTACTTCCTTTTTTCCTGAAGTAAAATTAGCAATACTAAATTGTAAACATTAAAGTAAAATTCCTGCATTCTACTCTTGATTGAGTAAAATGTCATAAGTATTAGCATCAGCGTATACTTAAAGTACCACAAGTAAAAGTACTTATTGTGCTTAATAGCCCCTTTCAGAATCATGTAATAAATGACTGTCAGAGATGCACTAATGTGTTCATCACAGCTAGTAAATGTGGAGCAAAACTTAATAACATGATATACTGCTGCTGGATAACATATCATAGTTTATTTACATTTTGAGAGAGCTAACATTCGAAATAAAGTAACTTAGGCGGTCAGATGAATGTACTGGAGTGGAAGTATGAAGTAGCATATCATAAAAATACTGAAGTTAAGTACTTGAGTAAAGTTACACAGCTGTGATGGACTAATTGTCTTTTATTTTTAAACAGAAGGAGGTTCCCCGATCTCTCTCCACTCATTTTTTGTCAGTTTTCTGCTATTTGTCTATTGAATAATAAAAGAAAAGAAAACTAATCAGTGGCTAGCCAGCTCAGTGTGAGTAAACCCTTTAAGGTCTCTTCAATTTGATTTCGTTTTAGAAAACGTTTATGACCTTTACATATCCACAAACACTTAGCGTGTTAAAGGTGACAAAAATAAAACATCCGACGAGGATGGGATTCGAACCCACGCGTGCAGAGCACAATGGATTAGCAGTCCATCGCCTTAACCACTCGGCCACCTCGTCCGCGGTGCACTACTCCTGTCACGTGGGCTATAAAAACCAATCCAATCACCCATCTATCGGTATGTTAATCATTCTTTTTTCACTTTTACTCGTATTCATGGAGTCATTAATAATAATCTTAGTTAACCTAGCTATGGCAAAGCCGTAGCTTGCTAACATGCTACTAAGCTGTGCTAATGTGCTACATTTTCTAAAGTGTGGAGCAAATGTCTCACTCTTTTATCCTTAACCAAGCACAACATACCTGTCCGGTTACATCGAAGAACGTTGGTATTGCGAGGTGAATAGAGCATAATCTTAAATATTCTGAAACACTGCAAACAAACCTCTACTTTAAATTCAAATGTAGCGTTGGCTAAGCTACCGTGTAAATGTTTACAAAGCACAATCGTTATAGAAATATCTAATGTATGGGCATAGATATGTCTCATAATTATTTGTGTGAACATAACAATTATTTGTGTGTAAATATGTGATTTGGAAATGTAAAACACAATCCACAAATGCATTTAAAAGATTTGCAAACTCACAAATAAATTTGCAAATGTAAAACGGATCTGCAAATACGCTAAATATGTTCACAAATAAAAAACAGATCTGTGAATATCTCTTTAACATTTACAACTTTCGATCAGGCATTTGTGAATCCATTTTGTATTTGTCGACCAAAAATGCGCTTGTGGATCTCAACTCTCTGCTCGTGGATCTCAAATTTCTGCTTGTGGATCGTCTTTTTACACACACGGAATTTTGAGACAAACTTTCCTCTGGTCTCAGCTAAAATCTACTCGTGTAACTCGGTTATTTTCGGAAACCACGTGATGGCCTGCTGATGACGACATTTCCGCATGATTTCAAAGTAAGAGCATGATGGCTTGTTTAATGCTCTGTTTTTTTATTATAATGAACAGCGAAACGTTAGATGCATTCTTCATCACCATCATCATCATGTTATGGTGATACAGTTAGTTTGTGTTAGTTTATTGGTTCAATACAGCATATATCGAGCACTTTCGTAGGCATTGATGTTGAAGTACAGGCTACGCCACTTCGGGTCCCGGGGGAGCAGCTGGCAGCGAAGCAGCCCAGAGGAAACTCTTTCTTTCTTCATCATGTCCTTTCTACTGTATATGCATATATTCCTGTCTATTGCTTTCATTTGTATTTCATGTTATTATGTTTATACTTGTTTCCACACATTTCACAATTTGGGATGAATGAAGTATCTATCTATATATGATATCTATCTATCTATCCATCTATTTATCTGCCTGTCTGTCTGTCTGTCTGTCTGTCTGTCTGTCTGTCTGTCTGTCTGTCGATCTATCTATCGACGAAGCGTTCTAAGCCCCGAGGGTACTACCGCCATCTACTGGCTGCAGTGTTTTTGTGTTATGCATTATTGCATGAGTAAAACTAGAACACTCAGTAGCTATAACCTATCAGCATTTGGTTAAATCAGATGAAAGAATATAATTACTTATATTTATATTGACTGTGCGTGGGCCTGGCAGTGGCAGATTCATTTCAGGCAAAAGTGTGCACAATCAACGGTAGGGCATGTATTTTAATTGTTTGAATAATTTATATGGTTATAAAATATAACATCGAAACACTGACGCAAAGAACACGTATTTAGAATGTGTAAGTAAGTTTACTTGACTACAGTCGAGTTCTGTATCCTACATAATAAAATATGACAATCGTGAATTTCTTTGTCAATTACTTTTATCAAATGAATATCCCACATTTGTTTTAAGCACTTTCAAATTATATGTTAGAAACAAATATTATAGGATTGATATAATATTATGTACAATGTATAAAGTCCTGTACTCTGCAGGTGCAGATAGATAGATAGATAGATAGATAGATAGATAGATAGATAGATAGTAGACAGACAGACAGACAGACAGATAAATAGATGGATATGATAGACAGATATGATAGACAGATAGATAGATATAGACAGACAGATAGATAGATAGATAGATAGATAGATAGATAGATAGATAGATAGATAGATAGATAGATAGATAGATAGATAGATAGATAGATAGATAGATATCATAGATAGATACTTCATTCATCCCAAATTGTGAAATGTGTGGAAACAAGTATAAACATAATAACATGAAACACAAATGAAAGCAATAGACAGGAATATATGCATATAGAAAGGACACGATGAATATTATAACATTTAATGTAGCCTTACTATGAAGGCTGACCTAAATACGGTGCTTTTCTACAGATTACTTTATTACTGCACTGGTAAGGTAAAATTAGGCCGATTAATAAAATGTGAAGTGCTTTGTAACTTTGACTGAATACACAAAAAACAATGAAGAAAGAGTTTTCTCTGGGCTGCTTCGCTGCCAGCTGCTCCCACGGGACCCGAAGTGGCGTAGTCTGTACCAGCCGCGGCGTTATGGGTGGGCCTACTGGGCCTAGGCCCACCCACTCTGTCACTGGGCCCACCCATTCATTGATCAAAAATGACTGGGCGAAAATATAGTTTCCAACATTTTTAATTTTGATTATCAAAACTAACGATTACATAATAAAATAAGAGCAAACATGTGTTTCCCTTTAAAAAAACTTAGAAAATTAAAAGCAACATGAATGAATGTAATCGGGCAACGTAAAATGTGAATTTGGACCGAACTCATAGTGGAAGCGCGGGAGCAAACACATCGTAGAACGTCTCGCGGGCGCGCGCAGATGGAGGACAGTGGACTGGACAGACACAAAAAATATACCGCACTCACTAACGATGTCACAACAATCGATGTTCAGGTTTTCATTTTAAAGAGTAAGAAGAGTCATCCTCACAGCAGGTGCCGCCTTAGAGAGACGAGAGTGTGTTTAATGTTGTGCCCCGCTGAGCTCAGTCCCTCTGCGGGACGTAGCACCCGTTGCAGGTCAACAGAAAATAGCATCCCAGTGCCGGACCTCTCAGCCATAGATGACCCGGCGGCTACACAGCCAAAGCTCATAAAGTACCCTCAGACACTTTTCGGACAAAAGAAAAGGAGCTCTGCTGCCCACTGGTATGACAAGAACACATTATTGGAGTATAGCATTAGCAAGGACAGTGTGTTTTGTAAAATGTGCCGGCATTTTAGTGAGAGGCGGGGCCGGCGGAGAAGATACATTCAGTCGCCATGGTTACAGGGACTGGAAACATATCGACTATGCTCTCAGTAAACACGAATGCAGCGCAGCTCATGCAATAGCTATGGAGAGAAATACAAACTACAGACAGTGCGAGAAGTCTGACCATGGAACCATCCTCCATCAGCTACTCAACCCAGAGGGCCGACAGGGAGAGATCATTGAGAAAAATCGGGAACACGTAAAGTTTTACCGGACATAATTGTCACGTGTGCAAAGCAAGAGATTCCTCATTTCATATTGAGACTAAATATCTAGGGAAATGATTAAGAAACGTAGAGCTAAAATGTGGTGCCATTTGCAACTACCAGAGCGCACCCAGACGCGGCAGGCATTCTCCAGCCCAAATCAGCAAAGCTTATGAGTGTGAAGCAACAGTATCTGCTGCCCAGCTGCTTTAGTATGAAACGTATACTTCAGCTCATGAAAGCTCTGCAGTATCAGAAGGAAGTAGCCTAATGATAAATCTGCAGCCTCTGAAAAGTGTCGCGTCAGAGAACCAGTGCCTTTTACGCACGGCCGCTCACTTCGCTAGATCCGCTAAAGGACAGCAGGCTGCGGTCTAACCACACAGACACACATCAGGTGCTCGGTCATTATTCCATATTCTGCCGTTGTATGCTCTTTGTTTCTAAACGTATCAATGTATTGTGAACCAAAACTAAATAACATGCAGTATAACATTTATTTTTCACTCATTGCAGCGTGCCGCTTAATCATTTAAATAATATTTAAGCTTCTCATAAGTGAAAATGTTTAAAAGAGAAGGGTTTTGAAAAAGTGTCTTTACTATAGGAAATATGCATTACACAGTTGCCTACAATGATATGCAGGCATTTATTTTTATTACATTTTTGTTAACGAGAAACATCTATTAGAACAGGCCCAGCCGAAATTACATTGGCCCACCCACAATTGAAATCCTGGCGCCGCGGCTGGTCTGTACTTCAACATCAATGCCTACGAAAGTGCTCGATATATGCTGTATTGAACCAATAAACTAACACAAACTAACTGTATCACCATAACATGATGATGATGATGATGATGGTGAAAAAGAATGCATCTAACGTTTCGCTGTTCATTATAATAAAAAAACAGAGCATTAAACAAGCCATCATGCTCTTACTTTTAAATCATGCGGAAATGTCGTCATCAGCAGGCCATCACGTGGTTTCCGAAAAATAACCGAGTTACACGAGTAGATTTTAGCTGAGACCAGAGGAAAGTTTGTCTCAAAATTCCGTGTGTGTAAAAAGACGATCCACAAGCAGAAATTTGAGATCCACGAGCAGAGAGTTGAGATCCACAAGCGCATTTTTGGTCGACAAATACAAAATGGATTCACAAATGCCTGATCGAAAGTTGTAAATGTTAGAGATATTCACAGATCTTTTTTTTAATTTGTGAACATATTTAGCGTATTTGCAGATCCGTTTTACATTTGCAAATTTATTTGTGAGTTTGCAAATCTTTTAAATGCATTTGTGGATTGTGTTTTACATTTCCAAATCACATATTTACACACAAATAATTGTTATGTTCACACAAATAATTATGAGACATATCTATGCCCATACTAATGGGTCGATTAAAGTTGATATTATGTTGAGTGCAGTGGCGGCGTCAGGGTATGGCTGGGGTAGGCTACAGCCATACCAAGAAATGGCTTAGCCCCACCTTAGCCCCACCATGAAAAGTAATGCAAATTCAATTAAATAATAAGCAAAATGCTAAATGTTGAGAACACGGATTGCGAAAATATACGGGTCGTGTCCACAGCACACAAACTGATCCTGCTGTAACAACAAGTGCACGTTACTGATGCAATATGGTTGAGACCATTCGGGCTTATGCTAGAAGAGGGGTGCAAGGAATAGTCTAAGTAGTGGGGGAGTTTTATACACTAAAGGTGTGGAAATTCTCTGGCGTTATAATATCAGCGCGGCCGCGGTCAGATCAAAATGCCTCCGAATGCAATTTGAATAGACCTACAGCCAATCAGAGCAACGCAACGTTGGATCTGCGTCATGCCTTATTGATTGAGATCAATCGAAACCGCCATTCAGTATCCCCATTGGATCTTCAACGTGTACTATCATACGTCACGTTCACAGTGATCCCTTTTTATTTACTTCAAGACAAATGTGCCGTTTTATTTCATACAGTTCCATTTTGATTGAGACAGGGAAATAATCTAAACCTCACGCGTGGCGTTTCACTGTCAAGGGGGGCGATATAGCGTGTATGTAATTACATTGCAAATACTGATTTGCGCACCACCACTGTATGGGTTAGCCCTACCATAGATTACCCAACAAAAATGCTCTGGCGCCGCCACTGGTTGAGTGAGATTGGGAGAGAACAAGGAGCTAAATTATTGTTCGCAACCAAGCGGCAAACTCTGGGGAAGAGCCGGGACGCCAATACGGAAGTGCCACAAACTGCAGTTCATATATTGGCCGATAGGCGATGACTGCAGAAAGGAGCAATTTCCATAGACCCCAATGTTAAAATGCCCATTTTCACAGCAGAAAAAAAACGTTTCTAGCCCTGGCTCCATACATTTTATTATGTATATAGTTAGATTCCACCTTCGTGATTATGAATCTGTGAGTGAATTGTTTTCTAACGCGACCCTTTTATTTATATTAGGTCTTAAAGTTTTTGCATAAATTAGGGCGTGGTCACATTGAGTGACAGCTCTGTCAGGTGACTGCTGCTGTTAGCTTTTTGTCTCTCTGCTAGCTGCTCCGTCCGTGAAGCTACAGGGACACTGCCTGCCCAGTTCATCCAGGGAACACAACTTGATTGTGGCCGTGTTTGTTTGTTCTTCATGCTTATATATCGGACTATTGTGACTCGCTCTGCGGTTAAAACAGACGGTGCATGAATGCCGTTTTGCGGTAAGTGAAATTCGAGTACTTTATTTATGTGTTTATGATACGTAATGAATGTTAAGGCTTGGGTTTGCGTGTAAGCGAGTGGTAGCTATGCTCAAGTATGTAGACAAGCTAACGTCGAAGTAGTGTATGTGAAATCAACCTCACAATAAGATGTGTGTATATTACAATTATTAATGTCATATTTTCAAGATGATTACTTAGATATTACAATATGGTTGGTTGAGCTGGAGTTCATTATTGAGTTTACACGTTAACGTCACAGTCATCTGAAGAACGAACCCAAACGTTGTTGTTTTTATTAATTGCATTACCAAATTGGTATCAAATAAACAGTAACACAACAGCATTGGTAACACAACTTCCAAAGTTACAGTAAAATAAAAAGAACCCTGACTCGGACAATACACAATCCAACATGTTCAACAGAAGAGAATAAGTTATATTGTTTGTACACATGGTTCTTTACATATATATCTGTTTGTTTAAAGTTTCCAGGTGATGCAGACAGGATGGACCAGAGAGTGAGAGACAGAACTGGACTCCTCACAGCAGTGAACTTCAGCACAGGTACAAATACTCTTTTTTCATACTGTACAAAGAATCAAGAAAGATATTGGTTTAAATAAATGAAGTATTGACTTTAATACACTGATATACATTCCATTAAACAATACTAAATACTAGATCACCTACACATCAGTGAAGTTGAGGGTTTTTTCCATGCAAAGGGTTACATTTAAATGTTAACAAGCAAGTCAGCTTTCTAATTTAAGGTATTGAAGGCAAAGCTATTAGTGAGAACTGCTATTTATCTCTCAATATTGTCTGTAAAAAACGTGGTAAAAGTTATGATTTCAGTGAGAGAACAGAGCAAGCTTCTACAGTTGCACTAAGTTTTGATAACAGTTCAATATTATTTTGATAATAAAATATATTTCAATGTTGATGAATTTCATACTGTTCATTCATAATCTGATTGTCTTTGTAGCTCACTGTTGAAATAAAATAAAACATTACAATTACAAAATAATTATATCTACAGCCCCTAAACACACAAACACACCTCTTTCATAAATAACACACTTGTTCTGCAATAATATGTTTTATGTTTCCTGTAATTTTTGTTAGGAAAGGACATGCCTGAAAGACACGACTCAACATGTTCTCCTTCTCTGAGGGTCAAGAAGAACATCCAAGAGGAAAATTAAAAGCTGATGTTATGAGATTTTAAGACCAGTACAGGACATTCACTAAGAAACTACTTTTATTGTGAAGTCAGCTGATCGAATGCACCTATTTCCACATCTACACTCCATCAGCTGATTAATTCTATTTGCCTCACTTTATGAGCTTCACAACATATACCTTGTACCGCAGAGTTTGCAACGCAAATAAATGGGGCCAATCTTCAGTCAGATGTGAATGTGTAATCTAACATTTTCAGTAAGAATAATGGACAAAAGGAGTGCAAATACAAATTCAATTTATTGAAATCTGAACCAAAAGTTAATCAAACATGTTTTAAATAAAAAAGCACATATGGACAGAAGGTGTAAACCTATTAAATGTATAAGTAAACACATTTAGTCAAATAAAGTGACAGACTAGGCCTGATCAGGTGGTATCAGCTATGCATGGGCTCCTCCATCAGGTCTGATCCTCCTCACAGAGGAAAGCCCCTCAGTCCTCTCCAAACCAACAGACTGGACGTCCATCACACGGAGGTTTCTCCCTGAAGTCTCTGCAGCTCTCTGGACACCACGCTGTCTCAATCCGTCCACACTGAATATGAGAGGGGAAAATGAAAATAATAAATGCTTTAGACAATAAGAAATATAAAGTTGACTGTTGAGTTGCTCAGTTTTTTTAGATTGTCAATACTATTACTGTATAACTAATATCCCAGGTTAAGAGGCACCTTCAAATAAAGATTGGTCTTTAAATACATTTTGTCTTTTGTATTGTTTGTCTAAAGTCAAGGATCTAGAACTGGTACTTATAGTTTTAATGATACAGTCTGGTTATAATGCGGTTTGGAGGAGGCCTCACAGGTAAGAGCACTAACTAGCTACCATCACATGCACCTTAGCTTAACTTAAATGTATTAAACGTATAATTAAGTGATAGCAAAATATAAATAACTAATGTCATACAAACATATTAATATTTGCTTGATTCCAGTGTTGCATTTAGCACATTGCATACTGGGATTTCATTGTTAAGGGATTTTAAGATTCTGAAGTATTATGCTAAAAACTCAATAACTTAGATTATTATTTATAGTTTTGCTGAATAGTTTCATGTCCGCTTACCTTAGAAACGTAAAATGTGACGGCAGTGTGCTGATGGGGAAGCATGTTAGCTTAGCTTCTTAGCTTGAGCTAGCTCTGTTACTTCCCAGCTGGAGGCAGCAGGTCCCGCCTCGGCTCCGCCTCTTTGCCCTTATTTGGAGCAGGCTGGAGCAGGCGGGAGTTAGACTCAGACGTCACTGTCGAGCCGTTAGTGGCCGACTCCGCCTACTAAGGGCTTCTCGGCAACTCTGCAGAATCCTATGGGTGACGTCACGGACCCTACGTCCATTTATATATACAGTCTATGTTCGCAACACGTTCTTTCAAGAGATTCGTAGTGTGAAAATCAAAGCGACAAAACCACTGAAGCCACCATTTTCAATTGCTCCCTCAAATTTGGGGTCTTTTACGATCTCACCTCCTTATAGCCGATTTCGTTTACAATGTAGACTCAAATTATTACAACCTTTGAATTAACCAAAGACTGTATAAGGAATAAACACAGAATAGTACTTGCCTGGGTATTTGTCGCCATCTAGTGGTTGAATTAGATCATTGCAAAAACACAAGTGATTGCTTCACCTTCACACGACTCTTAACAAAAGTTCCTTACAAACTTGTGAGATTCTTCATAAAACTGCATGCTTTTGGAATGTTGTGGAAAAACATCTGGAGAAAAACGAAGCCAACATTGGAACAGCATCTCTGTTAGCACATACATCATACAAAATAACACATAATCAATAAGGGATTTCAAGGGACCTGTGGGTTGTGTAACAACATCAGATTAGTGCTGGGCGGTATACTGTTTCATACAGAATACAGTGAACTTTATACTGTATGAAATTATTTTTTCATATACCGCAATACCGTTGAAAAAGTGGCAAAGGGCACTCAAGCGGTGCGGCAATGAAAGGAGTCCCCATTCAATCATAAATTATAAAATAAGTATTTAAATGTGCATTCTGCAGTTTCAGGGAAGGGGGAATTGTTTACATTTTCAAACAGTGCTTTTGTTGTTAGTTGTTATGTTACTTTGTGGTACGCAAAGTTTGCACAATTAAATGGTTTACATTTTGCAGTTGTTTCATGCATTCTGATTCCTTCAACACATAAGACTTATGAAGGCCACCACTGATCGGGTGTTTTTTTGTGGGGCCAAAACAGATAAATGTAAATACATTTCCAATCATTGCAAAAATAAATAAATACCGTGATACCATTATAATTTGGAAAAAAAACGTGATATGAATTTTTTTTGTCATACTGCCCAGCCCTGCAACAAATTATAAAATAGATTGAAAGGTGGTGTGAAAAACAAGCATGCCACTGCAGACTTATGTACATGTCCACTTCATAAAGTAACTCACTAATCAGTAACACCGTTAAGTCAAAGTCCTTCAGTTACTCTTTATAACCCACATGTACTTCATCTAGGGCTAAAGGTCTTATCTTGTTAACATGCACATTTAGAGCAGAGCATTTACTTGGTGTCAGTGTGATGATGGAGCGAGTTCTGTTATTGTTCGGACTGGTGGCTCTGGCCACTTCATTCACTGTAAGTATTTATTATAGTAAGCCTAATGTGATCAACTATTAACTTCACTTACACTGGTTTTGATCTTTTATCCAGATACCTGCTGTTTCCCCTGAGGTTCATGGTAGGTCAAAACATGATCATACTGAAAAGAAATACCAGTTGTTGAAAGGTGATGAATAGAATTTGAGGTGTGTTTGTGTTACAGAGGTGTATGAGAATGGCGAGGATGAGAACCCCATCCTGAATAAAGGTGAGCCGCAACACTTTAATTGATCATTTCTCCTGCTCATGTATGTACTCGACTAATGTGTAAAATGATGAGCAAAACTGCATATTTTTTTTGGGTTATTTAAATAAAATGTGTTGTTTGTCTCCCACTGTAGGATCAGACGCCAACCTGTTCGAAGGGGACATTTTCATTCCAGTAAGTTGTATTTTGTTTTTATTTTATGTTATTTGTGAAACATGCTTAATCATTGCTAATAACTCCTTGAGTGTTTTATTGGCAGCTTTCTTCTGTATTACCACATGTTGACTGTTGATCCTTTTCTTGATTTACTACAGTGATATATTTATGTCAGATAACTAGATATGCTTTATTGTGTGTTTTTATTAACCTTGATAAGGTTTATGGACATATGTCAACATAATAATTTATAAAAACCCTTTCATGATACAGGAGGGAAGGAAAGCCTTGATTGAAAAGCGATACAGATGGAAATTTCCAATTCCTTACATCCTGGGTGATGATTTAGGTGAGTTTAGTTTACATTTTGAGTGCACTTTCAACACTGTATTAACTTGACTTTCATATTTGTGTCCTCTTATAATTGTTTCTTACACTTATCAGATCTGAACGCCAAGGGCTGCGTCCACCAGGCGTTTGAGATGTACAGGCTGAAGTCCTGTATCGACTTCAAGCCTTATGAGGGAGAGAAGACATACATCAAGTTTGAAAAGAGAGGAGGGTACGGCTACGTTTCAAAATAAACTGTTGATCGCTGCTGCAGAATAGATACCAGTGTATAGAATTAAACACTTAAAGTGCACCTATCATGCTATTTTTAGGCAATAGCATAGGTCTCAGATATATAGAAATATATAGAAAACATGTCTATGAAGTGTTTTACTCAAAATACCAAACAGATCACCCATTCTAGCCATGCCTCATATCCCTCTATTTCACTTCCTGTTTCAAAAGTGCTGATTTTGGGTATAAAGCTTTAAAAAATAAAGAAATTGATAAAAAAAAAAGGAGGGGTCTGAGCTCATGCGGGACCCGGCAGCTACTGTCTAAACTAAATACTGCCATGATGAAACGCCATATCATGGATTATCAAGGATTATTTCTGAAACAGTAGGAGCTCTTTCTCTCTTGCCGGTTATACCACAAGGTGAGTTCCTTTTTATTTCCTGCTTCTTCACACACATGCTCTCCAGTACAGGTTAGCTCTGAGTGTTTATGATATTACGTCATATTGGACGCAAATCTGGATCAGCTCTGTTGTACCCCCGTTTTTAGAGATTTGGGTACGGAGGAAAAGAGAGAGGGTTTTATTTTTCTGACGCTGCGTGAGTTCCCTGACACACCGGGGACACATATTTATGTATAAAAGACATCAAAAAGTGCATTTTGCATGATAGGTCCCCTTTAAATAGGTTTTGTGTGAAATGTTTATTTTAATATCATGCCGATATTATCCACCTCAAATTGGCCTATTGTCAATCACAGATTATTTTCCCACTTAGTTGCAGAGAAAAATCAGTATCTCCTGCAGTGGAATAAACACATCATCATGCTTATATGATAGCTTTACCTCAATAATTTAGACACTGAATAAAGTATGGATACATACATTACAGGAGCCTATTATGGGGGGCTATTGCTCAGGGGTCTATGCTTAGATCCCAAGCCATAGGTGTCCGTGGGCAAGAAACCCCCAAATTGCTTGCATATGCACGTCTGTATAGAAGAGTGTAGTTGCTTTGGATAAAAGCCACATCGCAATACAATCAATAAAAACCTTTAAAAAGAGGCTTTACAACTTTGCACTGAATCAATGTCGGTGTTTGGTTTCAAAGCCTTTACTGGCTTCTCCCTGTGTGCCGATATCAGCTTTAATGATGGGTCTAAATGCAGCTCACTTTGTTGACTGTCTCTCCTGTCCCAGGTGTTTCTCCAGCGTCGGGGACCAGCAGGACGGTCAGATTCTGTCTCTGGGGTCGGGCTGTGATCACAAGGCGGTGATTGAACACGAGCTGCTGCACGCTCTGGGATTCTACCACGAACAGTCCCGCACCGACCGGGACGACTACGTGGACATCTGGCTGGATCAGGTCACTCCAGGTATGTCTACGAACCTTATGATCCCTCCATTTATTTCTTTTCGCATAATGTAAAATCATTATATGACAATTGTTATTTTAACCCTCTGGCATGACTTTCTGTGTTGGTGGAAAAGAAAAAAATCACAAAATGTTTAGGCAGCTCGGGGGTCCCTGACGATATATATTAATCGCCATAACCAACATTATTTATTTTATTCAGATGTTTAAAAATGATACAAGTTCAATTATACGACATAATGGAGACATGTGAAATGGGACACCCAGATAAGTGAAACGAAGCTTGGGAATAGGGGCCCAGACACTTAACATAAAGTATTTACATTATATTAGGGAGTTCATGTTTTATACAGCCCATATGATAAGTTAAATAATAAAAACATCACGAAAACAAAGTATTTTCCACAATCAAAGAGGTTTCTTTACATACAGTTATATTCTGTATATTCATTTAAAACATGCTAAAAGGGAGGATTTGTCCTGCTAATTGGTGGCACTGTGTCCCCTGCAGCAAAGAGGTCACCCCCACTTCAACCCCTCATTTTGATGAACATACACATGTCTTGGTCAATAATGTAAAAAAGATTAAAATGGCAGGATGACGTGGAAAACTGCAGTTTCTTGCCTGAGAGCTGCAGCTTGCCATAGAGAGGGTTAATAACCAGCAACATGTCTTTATCCCTTTGTGTGGCCTTTCATGTGTCAACATGACATTTCCCACAGGACTTGGACACAACTTCAACAAATACAACGATGACTTCATCACCGATCAGAACACGGCGTACGACTACGAGTCCATCATGCACTACAGACCTTTCTCCTTCAATAAGAACGAATCCATCCCCACCATCACCACCAAAATCCCAGAGTTCTACAACATCATTGGCCAATACCTGGACTTCAGCAAGATGGACACCCTCAGGCTCAACCGGATGTACAACTGCTGTACGTAGATGAGTTTGATTCCTATGTTGATGTGTTTTACGTCAAAGTTAACAATGGACAGAAATTATTCTAGTCTCGGGGAGGTGGGATTTAGTTATTGAGTTATTAAGATAACTGGATACAGCGTCGGAGGCGGGGCCTGTTAATTCCTCTGAAAGCTGCTCAGTGGAGAGCAAAACAAATTGGGCCAATAGAGCATGGCACTTGTGTATTCCTTAAGCCCCGCCTCCAATCTGCTGCCTCACAGAAGGAAAATAACTCTGGATTTCGCTTTTAGCATATTTGACAACTTTTCTAACATGATGATTTGTTGAATAAGAGCCATTCAAGTGTCCGTATTGGGTCGTTAATTTACCTAAAAAAAGGAAAGTCAATGGGCAAACTGTTTTTTTTAAGCATGGAGTGACACGGAAGTTGTAGTAACCGATTGGCTTCAATGCTCGTCTCACTTCCTGGAGGCTTGAATAAAGTATGTGCCCCCCCTTCCCCCCCAGCTGGTACTCTCACCCTGCTGGACCAGTGTTCCTTTGAGTATGCCAGCATCTGTGGAATGATCCAGGCCTCAAACGATGATGCTGACTGGGTCCATACCAAGAGCAGTGTGAGTGAAGAGGATCACACACTCCTGGGGAGATGCAGAGGTCAGTGTCTCTTGAAAATACCAATCATTATTCTCAGTTAAGAAAACATGAAATACATTTGCAAAAGTGAAGTTTTATTGAGGAATGGGAGGGTCCCTTTAAAAATGTATTCCGTTACAATTACACAATACCTGTTAAATGTAATCAGTAACCAAATCTAAGTACCACGATACAAAAGTAAGTTAACCTGATTAGTTTTTGTTGCTTTTGGATGATCAAATGCACTGCTAAATACAAGAACAAAATACATATCAATAAGATGGCTTTCACCTAAGTGTATTATGTAAGTAATGAATAATGGAGCCAGGCCATTAGCTGCCTGTATCCAGATTCATCTAACAAACTCTTTAATGTTTGCCGCAGCGTGAAATGAATGGGTGTAACTTATACTTTTAATATGTCTACAATACTCAAGGCGCATGTCATGTCTGCATATTTTTCTGTAATGCCACAGTAACAGATTCAGTGACAGCCTGTCCACACAGTGAAAGCATTCTTTGAATTAGAGGCCATAATAATGACCTGGAAGATAAACTAAGGTTTCACATGAGACTGGTTTCACCTGCTGTGAGACTCATGGAGTTTTGTAATATGTAAGAGTGGGCTTGGCAATATTTCATTCATCATTTTGAAATGTATTTTATCACTGCAATCATGCCAATAATCCCCATTTTATAAAAAAAAAATCTTATTTTATGTAACTGTAAAGGAACACATGAACCATTTTGTGTATCCTGATCATCCAGTAACATGTAATCCATTACTCCCCCTCCCCAGATGCTGGGTACTTCATGCACTTCAGCACCAGGACTGGGAAGCCTGCAGAGTCGGCTCTGTTGGAGTCCCGCACCCTCTACCCCAAGAGGAAGCTCCAGTGTCTGCAGTTCTTCTACAAGATGACCGGGAGCTCCAAGGACAGGCTGGTGATCTGGGTCAAGAAGGATGATGGCACAGGGGTTGTTCGTAAAATGAAGAAAATACACACCTTTAATGGTATTTGCATGTTTATATCAACACATTTCACAGCAGCATCCTGGAAAAACACAGCTTTGCATCAAGGCAAATAGTAATTTGTCTGTTTTTGATATTCAAATCCAGTTATTTTAACACATCGTAAAACATACTAGTCAAACAGTAACTAAATGCTGAGACAACATTACACACACATAGGCCCAGAGTTAGCGGGATAGTTTTGAAAAATCTATCTCTCTTGCCCAAGGGTTAGATGACACAATTGATAGCACTGTATTCAAATCATGAAGCGACAGCCATGTGGTTAGCATAGCTTTGCATAAAAACTGGAAACAGGTGGGGAGAATAGCCTGGCTGTTTCAAAGTAGGCCAAGGTAACATCACTATCAGATTCAGGGGTGCAGGTTTATGGACATATATATATATATTTATTCTGTTTTGGACAGAGCAGGGCTAGATGTTCCCTTCTACTTCCAATCTTTATGCTAATGCTCTAATTTCATATGAAACGGACATATATGAGTTAATTTTGTTAAACTTTTGGCAATAAAATTAATAGCGTTTTTCCCAGAAGGTCAAACTAGTTATTTGCAGTAAACACTCTTTTCCCTCTGCTCCAGCTGATTCTGACCACACATGGAAGATCGCCCATGTCCCAATGGAGGTGGGGGTCAAATTCCGCTATGCTTTCCAAGCTGTGCGCGGTGAGCCCTCTGCCTCTGCCGGGGGCATCTACATAGACGACATCAGCCTGACGGAGACACGCTGTCCCAACGCCGTGTGGACCATCCGAAACTTCTCCAAGATCATGGAGACGGCCACCAACAACACGTCGATTGACAGCCCTCGTTTCTACAGCCCTGAGGGTTATGGTTACGGCGTCCGTGTGTTTCCTTTGTCCACCTACACAGATTACACAGGGGGCTACACTGGGCTGTACTTCTACCTGGCCAGCGGGGGCAATGATGTGGTGATGCAGTGGCCGGCGGTCAACAGACAGGCCACCTTGGTGGTGATGGACCAAGACCCTGACATTAAGCTACGGATGTCCACTGCACGCAGCCTCACTACGGACATGAGGAAGAGTAAGTGCTCCTTATACACTTCCAGAGGCAATAAAGAGGCCCTATTATGCTTTTGGGCTTTTCCCTTTCCTGTAGTGTGTTATATAGGTTTATGTGCATGTAAGTGGTCTGCAAAGTCTAACATCCCACAGTTCTTCTCCCACACACTCCCTCCTTTCTGAGACGCCTCCATTGTGTCACGACCGAACTCTGAACCCAAATGCACAACTTGTTGACAACAAAGGTTTCAAAAGAAAGTCTTCAAAATATAAACAATGGCAAGGAACTAGAGGCAAAACAATAAGGTTAACCTGTTCTGACTTAACGCTGGTTCTCTAACTCACTAGACAAGACAAACTGGCTCAGGACAAAGGGAGACTAGGACAATATATACTCGAGGTAAGGGGGCACAGGTTGAAACAATCAGGGCGGGGTAGACAATCAACGAAGCGGGTGAAACACGAGGGCTGGAAGCACAGAGATCTGAAACGAGAGGGTTACTTTTCAAAATAAAACAGGAAGGCACGATACAACACAAAGACTGGACAAACACCTATTAAGATAATACAACTTAAAGGTGGGGTATGTAATTTATTTCAGAAACACTTTTTGTTATATTCCATGGAATGCTCTTAACATCCCGATAGCAATGAATATATTAAATGCTTTGACAATAAATACACAAAAAAAAATGTCATCTGTGGAAGCTGTGGCACTGTAAAAAGCACGACCAATCATTTTAGCCGGCCCGGCTAAAATAACTGGATGGCCTACCTACCTGTCAGCCTTCCATCTGTGCACAAACGTATCTCGTGCCCTCATTGGTCATGTGCGTGTTCGTGTGTGTTGGAGGAGGGGCTCTGTAACCCCTAGATTCCACCGGGTCCGTCTGCGCCGCGTTGCGGTTTTGGTCCGGCCTCCTCCGGCGTCATACCCTACCAGGCGCGTTTCAGAAGCATTTCAGAAGCGGAGCGTCTTGCCTGCCGGCTCGCAGTTAAAGTGATTTGGGCATATTTCCTGGACAGGCTACTTTGTACAGACAAAGTTAATAATAACTGTAATATTCCAGTTATAAACGACATGAATCAAAGATGTGTTGCTGTATTTTAGTGGTAAAAAAATGCATTCATCATCATAATTATTCTATATATATAATTTACACAGTGCCTGTAAACCGGAGGAGAACGCTGGCATTTCTCCTCCTACTTGAAAGACTACGGAGGGATAGGGTCTGCAAAATTAGTTTGTGTGTGTGTATATATAGCTCTCAACGTTCCACTTCCTGCCTGCCCGACCTTACGTTACGGCTGCGCCGCGACAAAAATAGGATTCGATCCTAATTTTAGAGGAGCCCTGCGCCGAGCCGCTTCTGGGACGCTTCTGAGCCGTAACGCGCCGTGTGTGGTGGAATAGCACCCATTGACTAGAGTGGCCGCGATCGCCGTGAGCACCGCGGCGCAGACGGACCCGGTGGAATCTAGGGGTAAGGAAGTCTGAAGGAAGAGGCAGATTTGTTCCGGTTGTGTACTTTCAAATTCTAGTGCACTCCAGCTGGTTTCTCCAAAATTACATACCCCACCTTTAACATCTCTTTTGTGACATGACACATTGGACTGAATTATTACTCAACTGACATCACTATGTAACACTCGCACTTCCATTGGCTAGCGCTCAAAAACATCGTGCGTGATAAGCTAAGGGGCGGGACATCTCAAAGGGGTTGACCAATCACAACAGAGCCTGGGGTCTCATCTCAATTTCGCAATGATACATATCATACAAACAATATTTTTACAGAAGTACATCAATAAAATAAATGTGAATTTCTTTGAAAAATGTATTCTTAAAAAATATATTCTGTGAAATGTAGTACTTTTTCCCAGTTATTTTTTTACTTGACAGATCTCAAGAGCTATCCAATACTAAGATCTTGTCTTTTATTGATTATATTGCTATGTTTATATTAGATTATACAACATTCATTTTGAAGGACAGCCTTTTATTAATAAACAACCCTTGTTGTATGATGCCCTGTCAAATTTATAACCATCCAAAGTGCAAACATTGAAATCAATGTCCTTCAAAGAGCCTTCAGAGTTATTAAAAGTGATCCTGAAGGGGAGACATTTTACCCACAACCACAAAAGTCAACCACAGGTAGTGTAGTTAAATCCTCTGACTAACATACAGTATCTTCAAACAAATCCATCCGATAGTTGTTCTGATGCAACCGTTCAACATCCCCTTCCCTAAAATAATCCACCATACCACCACATGACAACAGTACCATTAAAACAGGGTTGGGGTTAAGAATGAAACGCCTACTCACATGGCACCTCTGTCCTTTTGTGTCCTCTAGCATCAGATGGGAAGCTGTTTTGGGACAATCCCTCCAAGGTGGGAACGTATGACCCCTCCTGCGATTGCTACAAAAGTCAGACATGGGGCTGGAGGAACTTTGTCAAGCACTTTGACCTCAAGAGGCGCAATTACCTGAAGAACGATGACCTCATCATCTTCATCGACTTTGAGGGTAAGTGGTCTTCTCTTGTTCAATATTTGTTGTGTATGGTGGGAGGATGCAGGCATGATAAGTCATTATTTTTCCATCCACAGATATAACATCACTGATCAAATCTGAAGTTCCCATTAAACCAGCGGAGGAGGGTCACACAGGATGAACTGGAGGTAGGACATCAGACACAAATAACATCACATGTGTTTGTGAAATTACTTTTTGTTTAATAAAAAAATAGTATTATGCAACATATGCAGGAGGGATGGAAAGAACAACATGACGATGGACAAAGGATGGAAGATACTGCCATGACAAAATCATCATCATCATCATCTTTAGAAAGCTTGAAATTTGAAGATATATTTGGTATCTAATATATATATAAAAGGTGAAATACAGAAGAATAAGCTTTAGAAAATCATTTTGATCACTATATGTGTTCCGCATTGAACTCTTGTCCTAATAAAAGCTATTAAATTAAGCTATCAAAAAACAATCCTGTGGTGTGTTTATTTTGTTTTGCGATGTAAAAATGGTTTCTATGTGAGTTAGAATAAGAGACTATAAAGTTAGAGGAATGTATTGTTCAAGCATAAATCTAAAAAACGTTTACATTTAGTTTTCATTTGTTATTAAAGGATGCTTTACCCTTTTAATTGATTATAGCTTTTAAAGAGGAAGAACACCATAGCTCTGGAGGTAATTAGAGATAAGTAAAGTTGCCCTGCTTAAAATGTTATATTTAATGTAACTGTAAACGTTAGAGCCCTTTTCTGACTTTTTTTTTTTTACAGTGGGATACTTTTTGAAGGCGTTCTTGTCCAACCGCATCATATTTTCTTTAGTAAGAGCAGCATGTCAACGGTTATAAAATAGAGTTCAACAAATTATAAAATAAAAAATAAACATGTACAGTATGTACACCATTTACCTCTGAATTGTAGTGGAGAAGAAGTATAAAGTACAAGTATCTCAAAATTGCACTTAAGTACAGTACTTGAGTAAATGTACTTAGTTACTTTACACCTCTGATTATATTTTGAACTCATGCATAATGCCTGTAAAAATGCTGCTGTGGCAAAAATGTTTTCCAATTGAGGATGAAGAAAGTATATTTCACCTAATCTAAGCTATCACGCCTTGTTGTGGTTGGCTGTTGCAGGGTTGGCAGACTCAGGATGCTTTAAACACATAGATATGACAATTAATAAAAAATTAACTTCTGAATGAAGTCCGGACTCAAAGGGACCCTAAAGGCTTTGCAGACCAGCGTTATTCGAAAATAGGCCAAAGGAGCTACAGTACTGTAGGAGATTACATTTACTTTGTGATTTAATAATGTAACCCGTAGATTCTCTACACAGGTCATCATGGTCCGACAAAATAAATGCTGGCTGCATTATGGAAAAAGTAGGATCCCACTGTCTATGATCAGATCTGTGAATCACAGCCTACAGATTGACCTAATTAAATTATTGTTAGCATATTATATAATGTAAGTGTCCTTAATTATCCTTTTTTTTTAAAAACTCTTTCCCGTCCTAATATTTTAACACCTGAATTACCATACAGTGATCAATAGAGGTTTATTTAATCTTATATTACATAGCAATAATAGCTCTTAAACTGACATATTTCTTTGATCAATGAGACTTTAAGTAACTAAGTAACTACTCCCAGCAACCACAACTGCAGCTGTCATGGCAACCAAGGCCTATTCCGATGGGGTCTGTTTCAGGAGAATGTCTTTGTAAAATACAGATATCCACAGCCACAAAGAGGTCAAACCTGTAAACAACATAACTGCCTGTTTTATTGGATTTAAGATCAGAGTTCATATCAATTTATTGCAAATTCTGTTGCCTTTGTACTGGGTCCATGTTATTATTGCTGTCATAACCTGTGCATGTCAGTTGTATAACAGGTTGTGAGAACACGTGTGAAATTCCTGTTACTTATTATACACTATAACGCTGATCAAAGTCCCCCTCCAGCTGCTGTCTTTATTGGCACTTTAACACTGGAATCAGAGACATACGTTTGTGTCTGCAAAACAATATGGGCTCTGCGGACGGTTTGAGGAAAATTGCTGCACTGATTGGAATATTTGCAGTTTTGAAGGTATGGCATTTTAAAACAATTGAAATGGAATCACGTTGAGAAACAGAAATGAAAGCAAATTTCTCAATCGACATTTAGACACATTTCTTTTTTCTGTGCTAGGTGCAAGCTGTTCCACTTACCGGTTGGTTCCTTCATTTATTATATGCACATAAAACAAGCTTTTCTTTTACTTGTTTCTCTAACAATAAATACATCTTCCAGGTGACAATGCAGATGCTGGTGAACTGAGGGACGACATACTTGAGATCAATAGAGGTATCGTTGTTAAGCCCTGTTGATGCATGTGATTGTATGTCTGTTGCGTGACATTAATATGCATTAAACATGTGTTTTACGAATTCTTAGGGTTAAACCACCTGTTTGAGGGAGACATTGCAGTTGATGTAAGTACTGTATAGTCTGCTTAGTGATGGTGTTTGTAAACACCAGACTAAAAAGCATAATGATAAAAGCTTCAATGTGTCTGGCAGCCCAACAGGAATGCAATCCTCGATCAAACAAGAAGGTGGAAGTTTCCCATCCCCTATATCCTTACGGATTCTTTAGGTACACAAATGGATATATTTCCACCAACAAATTCAATTGAGTAGGTAAATATACGTGTGCTGATTTGGAAATGTCCCTTTTTCTAGATCTGAATGCTAAAGGTGTGATCCTCCAGGCTTTTGAGGAGTACCGTCTGAGGTCCTGTGTGGACTTCAAGCCCTATGAGGGAGAGAGCAGCTATGTCTCCTTCACCAAGCTGGATGGGTGAGCTGCAATGATTCAAGAACTGTTGCACAACTTTATGAGCCATGTTGCCAAGTCATCAAAACCATAGCAGTTGCTAAAATCGGCTACCTTTAGCTTAGCGCTGGTGACGTACAGTCATGTCACTGTGATTAGGATCAATAACATATCTATCTATCTATCTATCTATCTATCTATCTATCTATCTATCTATCTATCTATCTATCTATCTATATATCTATCTATCTATCTATCTATCTATCTATCTATCTATCTATCTATCTAGCCTTAAATCATAAAATGAAGTATCCTGCTGAACAAAAGTATCAGAAAACAAAAGTATCAGAAACAAAAGTATCAGAAATGTGTGTTTGCCACTGATCTTATTTTCTACAATATTCCAGAAATATCCCTTTTGATGGTCAACTACAAGCCATCACTGCACCACTATGTTAAGATCTAGAAAATGTTGATGTGATTAAATGCTATTTAGATCCAATAACTGCTCCTTAGTTTGAATATGTCGTTTGAATTTTCCTTTTTATCAAATCAGATGCTGGTCGTTTGTTGGGGATGATAGAGTAGGCCAGAATGTGTCCATTGGGGCGAGGTGCGACACTAAGGCCATCGTGCAGCACGAGCTCCTCCATGCTCTCGGCTTTTACCATGAGCAGTCTCGCTCAGATAGAGATGACTATGTCAAAATCTGGTGGGACGAAATTGAAGAAGGTGGGTCACAACAATTATTATCTTTGTGTTGTTTAGTGCTGTGACCAGGATTTCGGAAATACGCCATATTTGTCCATCAGAAACCCACCAGTAGTTTTTTGTAACCAAATTAAGACAAAGGGCTGGAGCTGCTAGCATAGCAAATACTTTGTTACCAGCTAACACTAGCTAGCTATCTTGGTAGTAGATCCGTACTAACCAACTAACTGTGATATTAATGGGGATGCTTATTTTTGAAGAAGATCCTTAAAATAATACACGTATACTTACCGAAAAAAAAACAGCTGACTCCCTGGTGTCTTAAGTACAACAGAACACTGAACAACACATTTTTAGGAAGCCAAAATGTTACAATTAACTCTAATTAACTGAAAACACACTGTGAAAGTGAAAAGTTCTAAGAAGCAGAGCATCCAAGAAAGGGAGGAGTTTTAGCATATACATAAGCTATGTGGTAGTGCTGTTTGAAGCAGTTGATATACTGTCTCCTGACTATCTACATGACCTTTCTCCTCACAGGGATGCAGCACAATTTCAACAAGTATGAGGATGACTTCATCACGGATTTGAACACACCATATGATTATGAGTCCATTATGCACTACAGGCCTCTGTCATTCAACAAGAACGAAAGTATCCCCACAATCACCACCAGCATACCGTATTTTAATGAGATCATCGGCCAGCGGCTGGACTTCAGTGCAGTAGACATCACCAGAGTCAACCGCATGTACGACTGTGGTAAGAGTCTCCTTAAATACATCCTAAAGGTTTGAGAAAGGCAACTGGTCAAACATTATTTTTTGTGGCAGGGAAAGAGTCTGTAAGATCCTGGTATGTAAGTACATTATTGATGTAATAGGGTGGGCCATACTATTTTATTTTTGTAAATCGATCGAGAGGGGTGTTCAAATAACGTATTTTGGCGTGTAGAACACAAATCTGAAGACATTTTTCAATTCTGATAAACCTAACCTACATCAATTTGCAGTTGATTATTATCTATTTTTTGATTATTTTGCTATTCTTCTGGAAAAAAGAGACTAAGTTGGGGGGCTTTTATTTTGAAGTCAGGGCTTTTATGTTCCTGTCTGAAGTGAAACTTACTTGTGTATCAGTGTGAACTAGTTGAAATAGCTCAAGTCAAAACAAGGGCAAAATCTACTTCTCATTTGAGTAATCTTGTTGGCACTGGGTGAGAGCTGTTGGTGTCTGAACTGCCAACTGTGAGGGATATCCTGAGGTATGGCATCTACTTGAGGGATCACAGTAAAGACAGGAGCGACCAGCTGGTGGGTGACATCTTCCCTGGTCTGATTGGTCAGTGGAGCAAAGTGAATGCTCTTTTCAAGCCACCTGTTATAAATGAAAAGGTGACCATCATGTCTCAAGGAGGTCTGGAATCAGGCAGTGAAGTGTTCCCTTGGGAAGGGCAAACTTGATGCCAAAGAGAGGTTCAGTGTCAAGTTAGACCAATTATTTGATATTTTGACTTGCAAGTGTCAGATTACCAGTTGTGAGGGCGGAGGCTGTGAGGGCTGCGTGATCCAAACCCACATTAAGTGTTCCTGCAGCAGAGAGAAAATGATTCCTTTAAAAGATCTTGCATACATCAAGGGACAGAAAGAGAAGGTGTGAAGTAAAGGACCCCACCAAATGGGGGCCCCTGATCTGCAGGAGCACAAGATACAGGTGGGGACATTGGAAAACATGTCTGAGGAAAGGAGAAGGAGCAAGGAGGGAAATGCTGCAGCAGCAGACAAGGCAGCCAGGAAGGATGTTAAGAGATTTTTGGCAGATGGTGATGAGGATCTGGAATTGGAGAGTGGTGCTGAAGATGAGTTTGTCCCTGAAGTTGAGCTCTTCCCTGAAACTGAACCTGAGCCTGCAGCTTCAACAAAAGGACAGAAAAACTATGATGATATTCCAAATATTGCGCTTGCTAGTGTAAGGTATGGCATAGGGCTGAGACCAACTGCAGCGATAGCAGCTGCAGCTCTGATTGATGCAGGAATCATCACAGAAGACAACACAACTAAAGTGATTGACAAGAACAAGGTCAAGAGAGCACAGGAAAAGTTGATGAGAGAGCTGGGAGAAGAGTTTGAGGAGAAGTGCAGGGAGATGGGGGGGATCTCCTGCATCCTCTTTGATGGGCGGATTGACCTGACAAATGTGATGATGGAAGCTGAGGGCAGTGACCAATCTTTTCCTGCAAAGATCAAAGAAGAACACTATAGTGTTGCTAGTGAGCGTAGGCACATCCTGTTTCAGCTGGACTGCCTCAAGTCCCAGAGGAAGGAGGTGCTGGACCTTGTGATGCCAACTGTGAGAAGATCTGCTTGGTATGCCCACAGTGAAGCCATCCTCCAAACACGGCTGTGCTCTGAGGATCAGAAGGAGAGAATTGAGGAGAGAATTGAGGGGGTGGAGAGAATCCTGGCCATTAGGGGAGAGGGGGACCCAGACACTCAGCTGGGAGACTCCTCTGTCAGGACCAGAAGGGCACCTGACATCAATTGTGATGCTTCCAGCTTTGGGGACTTGATCAGCTGGTCAGAAGGTGTGTCAGAGCCACCCCTCACCTGCTTCCTAAGCACCTCGGAGGTGAAAAACGTCATCAAAACCCCCATGGAGGTACTCAACTGGCCTTGCTATACTCAAAGCATTGAGAGGGTTTTTAAAATGGTGACCGAGGCTTCTGCTAAGTACTTCTCACAGGAAAAGAGGGATGGAGGGATCAGAGCTCAGGAGACCAGCAGGAGACTGATGTCCAAGAATGAGTCAAAGCAGGACTTGTGCAACCTGGCAAAGTTCAAGAAGTCAGAAGATTGATCTTTGTAATCGTATCCAGTTATATATATGCAGTTCATCTGTTAATAAATATGTAAAAATGATTTGGCTTTGTCAATATAAATGATTTTCCTTATATCTTTTACTATCTTATATAAAGGTTCGAAAGGGTAAAATTGCCAATTTAGAAATACAAAATGATGTAGGTTAGAGTTATACTATTCAAAAAATAAGCTCATATTTGAATTCCCCCCCAAAAAACACATAATTTAGACACCCCTCATGTTAGGATTTCCTTCAGATTCATGTTGGCACCGTAATGTCATACTGGACCTAAAATGCATATAAAGCTGCACTAAAAGTACAACCCCTTACTATTTAGTCCCCCTATCTATTTTGAGCCTTTTCCGCTTCACTATAGTGGCCAAAAACTCATTCATCTTCATTTTGATGTAAAACCCCACTTTGTTGATCAGATATATTTCCTCCTTCTCTGAGCCCTCTGTAGTGCGTTAAGCTTTGTGTATTGACCGTTGATAAATGTTTTCTTCCAGCCAACACTCACACCCTCTTGGACCAGTGCTCCTTTGAGCTGATCAACATCTGTGGAATGATCCAGAACGAAGCAGACAACGCAGACTGGGTCCAGACGCTGAGCAATCCAGCAGATCCAGACCACACCCTGGCAGGGCGCTGTAGAGGTACTGAGCTACATTTCTAGATCATACAACGAAAATATTTGAAGTTAATCTGAATGTGTAATGGTACAGAAAATGCTTTAAAGTCCATGAGGTGAAAAAGTGTTTTCCCACCAGAAACCAACACATTGTTCAACAATGTGACAAGACAAACCTTATTTATGGAAAACCCACATTAGCATATAGCCTCAATGCTCAGCAGCAGACTGTTTTACTTACTTTTTAATTGATTTTCTTTTGTCATAATAAATAAATCTTCTTAGCTTTTTAGACATATGGTTAAATGGTGTTATAACAAAACATAACTTCTTTAACATAATGATAACCTCAACAAACACATATTGGCATATGAATGCAGAATCTGTTGGCAACGAGTCACAATTTTGGTATTGGAAGCCTTCTGTACACTTTGTATTTTGAGTACACTGGTAGCAAAAAGGAGGCCACACAAGGAAAATCTGGATTCACACAAACCACACCAGGGAAACATGGACGCAAACTGACAGGGAACATCAGAAAGCCAGGCATATATAATTACAAGACTAACAAAGACAAGACACAGCTGGAGAAGGCAGGAAAATACACCAGGGCTGCAGTCGAATTGTCAGTTTAGCTTAGGAACCTTCCTAACGGAGTGAAATGACCCGGAAGTACTTCAGTGGCAGCCGTTCGAATTCTCTAGATGAAAGGAAAGGTGGTTTCAAACTTCCTTTATAACCTCCTTTAGCTTAGGAACCACCGGACCTCCCTTTACGAAAGGAGAGGAGAAAATGCTGCCCCACAATGCCTTGCGGCCGCAGCAATTACGGCGAGGGAATATTCGGCCGTTCACGGAAACAACCGATTATGACTGAGAAATGATATCATGAAAGTTACGGTGCTTATTAAGCATTTTAAAACGTATGTGGTAAGTTGCCAAAGTGCTTTGTTTTGAACGTTCATCAGTATTATAATCAAAAAGAGAAATATGAATGTTAGTTTTTACTGAAATGATCAAATAAAGTCAACATTTCAGTCTTTACTGAGCTGTGTGGGGTTTGTTCAACTTTTAAAAGATGTTTGAATGGTGATATACACAGTGATAGATGTTAAAGACTAACGTTTATAATAAATACATTTGTATTGATTTTAAGATCTTTTCATACAATCATACAATCAATCATACGTATTGGGATCATTTGTATTAATGTGGACCGGAGGGAGAGGGTGACGAGCACAAGTTTCACTTTCCTTTTTTATTTTAATTCCAACTTTGGTCATGAAGAATATGTTTCTCTGTTGTCCCCGTTCATAAAGCATAAAACAACAGCATCAGAGCGTGGTGCAGAGTCTCTAGATGAGTTTACAGTAGTCCCTCGTTCTTATTAAACATCCATGTTGTAGTCTGCTTTATAGAGATCTGTAGTCCCCACAGCAGACGCATATTCATGACGTCCGCTGGCGCATCATAAACACGTCGGATAGTGAAAGTGCAGTCGGATTCTCTAAAGTACCGCAGCCTCTTCTCCTAAATCCTTTTGAATTCTCCTATCCACTATTTCTTAACCCCGTGACGTTTCACACAGAGGTCAAGGAATAGACGATAAGGTTAGATGTTAGGAGCTGGTTTTTGGACTATTCGACTGCAGCCCCTGGCAGCAGGTGAACACAATCAGACACAGGTGGAAATAATCAGGGCATTTACAAAGGCGGGAACAAATCACAGGAAGTAAAACAAACAGGCATAAGTAGAAAATACTTTTCAAAATAAAACAGGAAACCCAAACCACGATCATGACAGAATATCTGTTATTTACATGGGAACCCAATAAATGCTTAGAGACTTATCGTCATCAGAACAATTTCCAATGGGTTCTTAGACTGAGACATGATCACATTATGCTTTAGTCCCACTTCTTATTATAATTCAGTTAACACGATGTTCGCTTCTTCCTTTAGATTCCGGCTACTTCATGAAGTTTGACACATCTTCCGGCGCAATTGGAAACAGTGCCATGCTAGAGTCACGTATCCTCTACCCAAAGAGAGACGAGCAGTGCCTGCAGTTCTTCTACAAGATGAGTGGAGTAGCCGGGGACAAACTGGTGATATGGATAAGGACTGATGACGGGACAGGGACCGTACAAAATGGCAGGAGGATCCACACCATTACAGGTATTTTATTTATGTTTACTAAGCAGCACAGAAGTTGTCTCTTTCAAATCTTTTGAAATGGAAAAGCCTTTCTATCGATGCAGTGTTGGAAGACTTTACTCCTTGTAAATTGAGTGGTGATAATGCTTTTTATACGTGTACAAATAAATCCTAATCAATTTAAAATGAATTCCCTGCTTTTTGTCTTTCAGGTGATGGAGATGCTGCCTGGAAAATAGCCCACGTGAATCTGAAGGTGACAGAGAAGTTCCGTTATTTCTTCCAGGGCATTAGAGGATCATCCGTCTCCTCGGGGGCCATCTTGATCGATGACATCACTCTTACTGAGTCCATTTGCCCCAGTGCTGTCTGGCAGATCCATAAGTTCTCCAACGTTCTCGCCACCACCCCTCTTGGCACCCCGGTGAAAAGCAATTGCTTCTACAACTCGGAGGGCTACTCATTCGGCATCAATGTTTACCCCAGTGGAAAAGACAGTGCCTACCCAGACTATGTTGGCATGACCTTCTTCCTGTGCAGCGGGGAAAATGATGCAGTGATGGAGTGGCCAGCCAAAAACAGACAGGCGACCATCGTTGCTATGGACCAGGACCCTGATGTAAGACTGAGGATGTCTTCTACAAGAAGCTTCACCACAGGTACGCATAGGTCACTGGCATTAAGAAAAAAGAGGGGTTTCTATCAATGGAAGGGTTATTGTAGCTGAATTATTTACAAAAAGTTTGGCTTTTTAAAATATCTGCTTTAGAAATCAATCCATAACACTGTTTTTCTTGACTCTTAGATACTGATCCCCGCTGGAACAAACCAACAGCTACTTCAGGTCAAGAATTTGGCTGGAGCACATTTATTTCCATCCAGCATCTGCAGAGGAGGAGCTTCCTCAAAAACGATGACCTCATCATTACGGCTGACTTCAACGGTGAGAATCTGAAATATCAGCTCCATACTGGACCAACAAATATTCTGCCAGTTAACACATATTTGTAATTAATAACGCGTTAACGCAAAAAAAAATTAACGCCACTAATTATTTTAACGCGATTAACGCATGTGTATTTTTTGTCCTCGGCCGCCCCGTAGTTTCAGAGCGCATCGAGTTTAAAATATCATCTACAAGCTGATGCTGACAGCCTCGCTCCTGCCGCTCGCTTGTGGCAGACCACACTTCCACGCTCACCGGCAGGCCCGGACTGGCCATCGATCGGGAGGACCGGGAGGGTGTGTGTATGTGTGGCGCGAGCGAGGCACACCTTACGTGTTGTTGTTGTTGTTGTTGTTAGCATCTGGTGCTAGCTAGCTGCGCTAACGGATATAAGGAGCTGTTTCAATGAAAACAGAGGAGCGACATTTCGCCGACAACTGCGCCGAGCACTTGACTTTATGCAGGTTGCCAGACAGTGGGACATTGTACGAAAAGTCAGCACAGTCAGCACGGATAGTGCGCGCAACATGATTGCAGCGTCCAGGCAGCTCCCGTTCGAGCATATATGCCTTGAGCTGCACATAGCTCCAACGATCCATCACAGTGTTTCCATATTCATTCACACACACACACACACACACACACACACACACACACACACACACACACACACACACACACACATACACACACACACACACACACACACACACACACACACACACACACACACACACACACACACACACACACACACACACACACACACACACACACACAGTATTGTATGAGAGAGGTTCTAGGTTGAATTGAGGCGAATATTTGTAATGTTCAGAGGTTGTTGTGTTTAATATTCATGAGAATATTTGTCATTGTTCAAATGATAATAAACAAACATATAAAGCATATTTGTCCACTCATATGTTGATAAGAGTATTAAAAACTTGAAAAATATCCCTCTAAGGTACATTTAGAACAGATAACAAATGTGCGATTAATTTGCGATTAATCGCGATTAACTATTTTAATCAGACAGCCCTAATATTTTTATAATTTCTTCTTCAGCTTCCAGGATTCTTTTGACATTGCCATTAAATCCAACTTGTTTCATTAGATTTGACCCACCTGATCAAGACTGAGGTGCCTGTCAAACCGGCCGCACCAAGTAACGAAATTCCAGAGGAGAAGCCAGTCAGCGAGCTGAAAATGAGACCGGAGACCCCGAAACACAGAGAAGCACGCGCTGCCAACCTGTGTGGCCCCAACCACTGCATAAACGGAGGCGTGTGTGTGGAGAGTAAAGGGGAAGCCTCATGCAGGTGTGTGTTTGTTTGGATTTACAGCATGTGCCTATTTGCCAGAGGTGGGGACTCGAGTCACATGACTTGACTCGAGTCAGACTCGAGTCGCATATTTTTTGACTTGAGACTTGCTTGACTAACATTGATAAAAGACTTGACTTGACTTTGACTTGGTATTCATGACTTGAGACTTGACTTAAGCTTGAGACAGATGACTTGAAAGGACTTGACTGTTTACAATTCAATATTTGCGTTTGTTTTTGTATTGAGATATTACATTTAGTTTTTTCGAAAAACGTGATTGGGTGATTATAGCGCCGTGCGCGCAAACCTGGCAACCCACTAGAAGGCAGGAGTGTCAGTTAACATGGCAGCGGCTAGCGTTACTCCACAAATAGTGAAGTTTGGATTCAAGGATTATGTTGTCGATGACGCTAATAAGAAGAGAACAGCGGTATGCAGGGTCTGCAGCATAAAGATCAGTGACACGACCACCACAACATCCAACTTCATTCGTCACTACAAAAAAACCCACAGAGAAAGGTGCGTGAATGTGTTGTGTTAGCTAGAAAGCTAACGTTAAGTTTAAGCTACGTTAGACTTGGTTTCAAATCGATTAAACATTGCAAAGAGAAGACAAAACGGTAAATGAACACTAGAACCTCCAAGGGATTCATTTTGACTAACCCTGATACTGACAGGCTGTCAGGAGAGGGAGAGAGAGAGAGGAAAAGAGATGCCTCGTTTATTTCCCCTGTGTTATCAGAAGTTACTGTAAACTTTGAATAATGTAGTTCATCTACTTTTAGTAGTTTGTTTAAATGTTTTAATTATGTTGTTTTTGTTTGTAGAAGTGCATCATTCCTTGATTTATTGTAAAATGAATCTGAACTTTTTGATCTGTTATGATGATAAACTGAAGCCATTTCAAAATTAACCCAATTAAGTGAGTTTTAAATCGTCCTACTTAGTTTATAAGGAAATTATGAAGAGGAACAAATTAAATGATTTGAAAATTATATCTATGTAGGTGCTGACGCTGTTGGTGGTTCTAGTGTTAACAGAAATTTAAATTAAATATGTGTAATGGCAAATGCCATATATGATTTTCTTACCTGGAATTCTGCCTTTTTGAACAGACTTTTTGATTGAGTCCTAGCTATATTGTCTGCAGTTCTAGGGTTAATATGAATCTAATATGATTGTCATCGGTCTAAATTAGATTTCAAATGATTAACTGTGTATGTAATGAAGATCATAGTGTGGGTTAAATCCATTTTCATAACCACTGTCTTTTAACTGATTTAAATGCGGAAACTGCTTATTCATCAGAATTTCGTATGACTTGACTTGACTTGCTTGACCTGAGCAATGACTTGCTTGACTCTCACCACAGTGATTTAGGACTTGCTTGATACTTGTAGGTCAAGACTTGAGACTTGCTCATGACTTGCACATGTAGGACTTACTCCCACCTCTGCTATTTGCATTGCTTAAAGGTCTCCTATCATGCAAAATGCACGTTTTGATGTCTTTTATACATAAAAATGTGTCCCCGGTGTGTCAGGAGACTCACAAAGTGTCAGAAAACAAAACCCTCTCTCTCTTCCTCCGTACCCAAATCTGTAAAAACGGAGGTACAACTGAGCTGATCCAGATTTCCTGCCGATATGACGTAATATCTGAAATGTGGGCTGGCTTTACACCCTATCAGATATGTCGCTATCAGAAACAATGCCCGACGTGTTTTGGAAGTAATATGGTCTTTGTTTACATTAGCAAGCTCACCTCACCTTGTTGTAAACCCGCAAGATAAAAAGCATTTGAGCTCCATACTGAAATAACCCTTGATGTGGTTTGCAATATGATATGGCGTTTAATCACGGCAGCATTTAGCTGTATCTGGGTAGAATGCCCCTGATCAGATACTCAGCATAAGCTCCCCTCTCTCTCTTTTAAAAAAAAAAAAGCTTTAGACCCAGAATCAGCACTTCTCTAACAGGGCTAAAATAGAGGGATATGATATGGGATATTTGTTTTTGAGCAAAACACTTCATAGACATGTTTTTCATATATTTTTATATATCTGAGACCTATAATATATGCCTAAAAATAGTATAATAGGAGACCTTTAAGATGATAATTTTTGTACATTTTACCTCTAGAGTTATCTCATTTGACGATGCCTATGTAACTCTTGCAAGCCAGATGACACAGCCATCAGAAAAATGCAGTTATTGTGCATCACAAAATCATTTAATGTGCGCTTTTCTCCAGGTGTGCATCTAGCCAGACCACCTACTACACTGGTAAGAGGTGTGAGAAAACAAACATACACAGAGGCATTCTGGGCGCTCTGATTGGTGGCGCAGCAGGGACCGTTGTGCTGACACTGGCCATCTTCACCGTCATCAGGAGAGCTCAGTGACACATCTTCCAGGGGGGTAATATATCCTCTGCATTCACCCAGCAGTGAAATCACAGCAAGCTGGTGACAAGGCTGAAGTGAGAAGTGTTCGTAAAATCTGATAAGCTAATTATTAACACTGAATTATATTTTGTGTACGCTTCTAAATAAATTTTTGTATTTCTTAGAATGAGCCTTGAAATCTCCCGAACTTATCCATTAACTTTGTTTGGTATGATACAAATAATCACATGCAGTCCGCTTGTCCGCAAATTACATTTGTCATGGAAAATGCAAAGCTTGGATTTAAACTTCATTGGGTAATGATAACAATAAAATACATTATATTCCTTGTCTTTATTTCAATACATATTTTTGGATACATACACTGGTTAGACACACAGGTTATAGTTTAAATCAAGTAATGTACATATACAGATTCAAGCAAAATTATCAAACCATGCCAAACTTGTTAAAGGGGCCCTATCATGCTAATTTCCAGGTTCATATGTATAAGTTGTGCCTCTACTGTTCACCCTCTGTCTGAAACCAGAGCCCAGTCTGTTCTGATTGGTTAGCTGGCCAGCTCTGTTGTGATATGTGAAACGCTTAGAAACCCTTAGCCTATCACGTAGCATGTGTTGGAGCGCTAGCCAATGGAAGAGTTATTGTTACTCACTATGTTAAAGAGTTAAACAAAGGAGTCCAATGGCGTTTCAGGCAGAGGGGGTGTATGTCTGGAGGGAACACAGGGATTTTAGCCTTTGTAGACCATTTACATGCGCTAAAACCTATATAACACACTACAGGAAAGGCAAAACCCCTAATAATCATAGGGCTCCTAGAAAACCAAGCGATATCCTATATACAGTCAGCTCAAACTCCATGTACAGAATGCAGAACATCAAGATACACAAGCTTCCTCTTAAAGCTATAGAGTGTAATGTGTCTAACTTCTTTAGCACATAAAAACGAATGGAAATAGACTGTATCAACTTTACCCTTAAAATATAAAATGGCATCAAAATGTATGCATTAGCTATATTCTTATCTTAAATTCTTTCCTGGAGCAGAATATGATTTCATGGATGATAACCATAAGTGTAAGAGCTACAAATAATAATAATGTTCAGTGCTATCAAATGAAATAAAATAAACCTAGTTTTTGAACATTACTCTATAGTTCTATAACTATCTATACACAAAGCAGTATCAGAGGAGCTGCATCCAAGAGTTGCTGTTTCCGTGTCTGCAATCTGAAATGTAGATATGGACAAGTGTTAAGAGTATTCATAGATTTTCACATTCAAAATGTGCCAAACTAAAGCCGATAGAGAACATTTGGTTATTTGATTGAAGTAAAAACTAAAAACAGATAAACATCCAACCACAGGTTTTAATATTCTATTCTATAAGGCAGCAGCCATATATCCCAAGGATGACCTATTTATAATAACGTGAGTGATCCCTTAACTCTCAATATAACGTCATCATCAGATCAAAGAAGTAAGTCTAATACTTTGATTTATGACTTTAAGGAGCGATCTTTTGGTTTGAGTTGTTAACTTAATTACTGCTTTGATAAGTGCAGAAGGTAAGTATTTTTAATATGACAAGTTAGTTCAAATGTAATGCTTTTTGAATGTATGTCAATGAAGATGTAGCAAATGCATGGACACAGGTTAAAATGCAACAACTAATCACGTGATCTAGCACTGACCTCGGTCCTCATTTGTCTCTTGTGTAGTTGGTTGAGGTCAAATTCTTCATGCTCTCACTTTTTCCTTTTGACTTTGCCTGCAGGTAGAAAAAAAAACGGTTATGATGAATGTCAATATTACTTTACTTTTGTCATTCTGGATACTTCATTGGTTAACTTACCATTATGAGCTTTATCATTTCTTCTCGAACCTGTTAGGTTATAAAACAAATAGCTTTAAAATAAATACCGAACAACATAATTGTTGGCAACTTTTGGGCCCCATTAATCAAACCCAGGCTTCCTATGGCCCAGGAAGAATGCTCTACTACAACCACAAGACATTAGGGAGATTACAAAAAATCTATTTATATATTGATGCTGAAAGGGAATGAGAGACAAGTTGGCAAACCTACCTTCTGCTCTGCGAAAACACATGTAATCAAAATGAATATGCCCTGCAAGAAATCAAATTTAGTGAATTTAAAACGTGTGACTTTTTGGCAGACATTCTTGTGGAAATAATATTGTGGTATTGAATAGCACATTTTGTGTGTATTATGAGAGGCTAATGTGACGTGAAGTGGAGGAGTAGGTGAAAAATAATTAATTTTTATCAGATTTGACACATCTCCCTCAAGAAGAAAATAGGCTTTATGCAACTTATTTTTTAACTTCCAAAGTGGAATATCTCAAAACTTTAGACTTCCCAGAGGTAACATTTAGGAAAAAGGGTACACTAGTATCAGGTTGGGAATTGGTATCGTTACCTGATTGGACCTATTGGAAAAAAGTTGGATTGATGCCTCACAAATTTCAACAGTTCGTTTTGTGTGTGAAATGCTTTCAAATTACCTGGAAGGAGTTGAGGATGGTGAAACTGTAAATGGCTATAATATGCAGGGGAGTGTTTTCTTCCAACATGAGCAGAGCAAAGCCAATAATCCATGTCAGTCCAAAGACAGGCGTTAGAAAGACCACCACTTTGAGGATGCTTTTGGCTGTCTCCTTGTCGTCTGCCTTGCTGCCCTCAGGGACATTGGATTTCACTAGAGTAAGAATGACGACCACCATGGAAAACAGATTTGTCAAAATAACAGTTCCCACAGGAAGGAGGAAAGCATGAAGGGAGCCCTCCAAGACACTTTCATAAACTAGCCAGCATGTTTTCTTTTCATAGTAGGGCTTTTCGGTGTATTTGCAATACGTATAGCTTGATCCCACTATGAAGATTGGGAAAACATAGCCAACGATGCCGGAGAAGAACATGAAGACTCTTTTCCTCAGGGGGGTGAAGACGAAGATGAGCTGGTGGACAAGCATGACACTCATGCACATCATCCAGTTGAACATGGCCAAATAAAACAGGTGCTTGCATATTGTCAAAACTAGGCACCAGTTGTCACTGAGACTCTCGGGATTGCTGGAAGCCAAGAAACTACAGTTACCGAGCAAGAGGAACACAGCAATGTTCACTATAGCTGTGTGACGGAAATGTGAAAGGTTGGATTTGACCACAGCCGACCACACTAGATACTCGACGATGAGGAAGATCAGCAGGCAGCAGACGGACACACCCAGGCCGACATTTGTAATCATATCCAGGTCCGGTGTAGATACATCACTCTTGGACATCATGACAGCGAATGAAGTCAGGTGGTTGCAGTCGCAAACTGTGCGATTGCCCGGAATAGTTTTCGCACTGCATCCTGCTTCTGACCATTTGTTCATCTTGGTGCGCCAGAAAACACACATACGTTTGTTGCGACTCGGATTCTCTTGGGGGAACACCAGTCTAATTTCTGATGAACTATTCTTCTCCAGTGTGACCGATACTAAGATGCTGTCAGGCTTCGAATCGTCGATGTTGTTTTTTAATCTACGCATTAGATTTTTCACAGCAACAGTTTTCCCTGTTCCGTTGGTCTTGTTCATATTAACGGCAATGTCAAACACAGTCATATTGCAGTCATCTGAACAGAATTTGAGGTCTAGATTTGGACTGTTCACTCCATTGCTTTGATTGACCTTAATATTCTTCACCAGATCTTCCACAGACTGAAGATATTTTGATGACATATCATGAACAATAGTTGTGTTGACACCAGACCAGGTGTTGTTCAACATATTGCTTGCAGCATGTACAAATTTCTGAAACAGAAGATTAAAAAAGGGACATTTTATCTTGGGATGTCCGGCGTTCACATTGTAACTAATTGATCAGTATAACTTATATATAACTTATCAGTATAAGCTCAAATAAAGCAGTTCAAAACTTTCTATGGCTTCTGATCTACTCGTAATTCTATCGACTAGTGTCAGCGATCAATAAAGCTGATCGAAATCCAATCCCTACTTTACCGTGATATGATTTGTCCACCTCACATTATTTCAGTGCAAAAATGAGCCATATAGGCTTAAAAACCCACATGTATTTCAGTAAGCAAAGAAATAATTATCAACGGGGGCTTACAGGAAAGACACTGTCTTCCAAGACAATGAACTCTGATGCCTTCGACATCAAATTTAGAACCTCGATGGAAGCGATAACGTCGGCCGTAGAGTCATTGGAATCAGTGTCGGTTGTAGAGCTGTTAAAAAGTCCTGAAAAAATCTCCATGGCAACCTCCTGGGTGGCTCCTAGTCCCTTCGCAAAGTTCTAGAAACAAAATTAAACAAGGATCTCAATGAAACGATGTACACACAAATTACTGTAAATCCCCAAAACAATGACATTGTTGCAAAGCACAACAAAATGTCAACATATTTGTTTCAACATTATATAAATGTACTCGTTGAGTGAAAGGAGTTAGAGGATATTTAGAGCTAGCATCATTACAATCTTTTGAAATTAGCTAGCTAGAAACATGAATTTATCTCAGATTCCTACATGTAAAAAATTGGCCTCCATTGCAGTAATCTCTGAAGCAGTCAGTCACTTATTGTCATACTTTTAAAACAATTATTGTAAGGTCCTAGCCAGCATGTTGATGTTTTTGTTATTATTCCTGTTTCTATTTTGTTTCTCTCATTTCAGTGTCAGCATTTCCTGCCCTTAATTGAACTCCACCTGCTTCCCATCCCTAATTAGCCTCACCTGTGCCCCATTATCACCCCTCCCCCTGTCTATTTAGGCCCCATTTACATGGGAACGGAAACGAAAATGAACCGAATTCGATATCAAAAAAGTCTTCCGTTCACAGGCAATCAGCTCAATAAACGTGTCCGTTCACACGAGACCGCTTGACCCGCTGGAGACGCTGTAGTACATATGCCGGGCCTGTAACTGGCGCTGTACTTCCGCCACAAAATACACCAAAAGCAGCGAAGAAGACTTCCCGAGCATGGTTGCCATGGTTGCCCTTCTGTTTATTCTCCGCGGTGGATTTAGCAGCAGAGGTGGGGAGAGGCAGGGCTCTGGCTCTTTTTCTCCCTCCCAGAGGCAAGCGTGTGCTCCTGCTGTAAATCTCTCCGGTAGTCCACCAGCAGATAAAAAACACCCACCTCTCCGCCACTTCCAAGGGACGAGGGAACCGTGTGGCAGAGTTTCTGTTAGAATTTTTTTTCGCCGGTCAACATGTCCGTTAAAGTTGAAATCTTCCGGACAAAATTTGAAAAGTGCCGGTCAAAGGTCTTCTTTGTTATTTATTGAGCTTTAAAACAAATTAATAACGACTCTATATAATAATATACAGTTGTTGTTGGCGAAACACATCAGCAATGACGCGGTGACATGGGGGTGAGCAGGAGAGGTGGGTAGAGGCGGGGCTATGGCGTATAGGGCATAAACACGGAGCCGTTTGACCCCCCAGAGCGTTCCGTCCACAGATCTATCCACCTTGGGACCCGTTATCGTTTGAGGGGTCCGTTTCCGCGGTTCCGTTACGGCCGCGTGTGAACGAACGGGCTATACGAAAGAGAAAAGTAGCAGATACAACCCGTTTTGTTCCTGTGTAAACAGCGCCTGAGTCTGCGGCCAGTTCGTCTTAGTTCATCCTAGCGTTCCAGCAGTGTTTATTCCCAGTAGCCTATCTATTCCACGTGTACCTGACCCAGCTTCGTGTCCTGACTCTGTTCCTTCCTAATCCTCGTCTGTTTTGGTTGCCTTACTGACTGATCTCCCGTGTACCGAACCTCTGCATTTAATCTATAAAGACGTTTTTGCAACCTAAGCCTCTGTCCCTGAGTCGTGCTATTGAGTCCTCTACTGGTGTTCATTCAGTCGTTACAATTATGCATGGTACCTTATGTTAAAAAAGACGCTATTCCTCAAGTTGAAAAACATTCTCCAAATGTGGTTGGCATTTGTATTAGCGGCATTCAAAATGATTTTGATGAAGCCATGCAATTTATGTAAAATGTTATGATATTGTAAGCAGGTAGAACATTATAAAACAATGTTTTTGGAAGATGAAAATACCTTTGTCTCGTCAAATTTTTGTTCCAAAAATGTATAAAAGCCAATATCAACTTACTCGAAAACTTCCCCCGAGTATAAGTAATCTTTTACAGAAAAACATTGGATATAACTTTTAGGGTTCCAGCTGTAAAGCCACACTCACGTCTGCAGCATTTAGAACTTTGTTCAGCTCTGCGTTAACGCAGTTGGAGAACACATCGTCCCATTGACGGCCTCTGCAAGTGCGGGACTTATAGCCCACCCTGCCCTCTGCACATTGATCAATAATCAATGTCTTTCCAGCTGGGGTGTTTGGCCAAAGCACACCAAATCTATCTATCTCTGCCTTGCAAAACGTTGCACCCGCTAGAAGAAAAATATAGGACATCATTAGTTAAAGTAAGAGACATTGCAAATACATGTAAATATAAACAAAATAATACATTATGAACATACATATTATACCATAAAATAGATCTCAAATAACAGATTCAATATGATCAGTTACCATAAATTACTGGAACATCCACTGTCGCAGTTTTGACTTGTTTCTCTGAGTTCGTAAAAGTGACACTGATAGTATGTGGCTCTAGTATTTTCATGCAACTGACAGTTGCATGAAACTTATAAATAAGGTTTCCTCCAACAGCTGTAAAATAAAGAGTAATATTAGTTTCAGGGTTAAGTTTATGGTTTGTGGAAATGAAAGCCTTTTTCAGAACTATTGTGAATGTTAATTGTGTAGATGTAATCAATTACATTAGTGTGTAATGCTAGAACAAACCAGAGGAAAATAGGACAGCTAGTTTTGAGAGATACTGAAGGTTTGCCTTACATGTGTTGACAGCTGGTTCCTTTACTTCCTGGTAGCTCCACAAAACTTTAAAGGGCTCTGTGCTGACTGGGATGGTGGCAGTGGCCGTCACCTTACGGTTTGAATTCACCGAACAGTCCACCGTCAGAGGATCAATCTTCAGGGTGACCACGTCAGGCAGGAGTGCAACACTCAGTTCTGTGCTGGCTGTGTGCCGGACTGACCCTATCTGGAATCCACACTCGTATCTACCTGCAGGGAACAAGTCAACAGCAGACTGAAAATAAACAACTGCTGTCGTGTTTGGGTCAAATCTGACCGATTTACTACTCTCATCAATCATAAATATTGTGCTTTACATTTGATTGCCTCATGGCCTTATGATATCCTCCACAGAAGGTATTTGAACATATAAAATGGCTTATTACCACTTTCATTGAATTTGTATGTGGTTTAGTCAACTTTGTTTCACCTATGATGTTCCTGGTCAAAAATGACCACCATAGGAAATCAATGGGTAACCCCAGATTACGTACATTCATCAGATAGTACACACCCACAAATTGGAATACATTTTCAGTGTCTCTTCTTGCAGTTATTCAGGTAAACCAGTATTCTGAGACATTGATTACAGCTTAAACGGGTGTTTAATAAAATGTTGTGATGATTAAAGGTGTTAGTGTTAATGTAAGAGCAGTTAAAACAATGTGGTGGTCAAATTTGATCGGGAACACCAAAGTAAGGGGGGGGGAACTAACACGACAGGAGGGCTAATAAAAAGTATTAATAGTAGAAGTAGTGTCTCTTCAGAGAACTGTCCTCTGATACTGATACTATTATGTTTGACAAAATTAGATTGTGAGCACATGCAGTAATCTGTAAGTATAGCACTTTACTGTAGTGGCTCAAGGTGGGGCTACATGTACTACACTAAATATAGTTAGCTAGTTTTGGGGTTAGTTATCTTGCCCAAGGACACACCGACAGTTTGACTGCAGGGGCTGGGGATCAAACTATTGACCTTTTGATTGGTTGACAACAGCGCTACCTCCTGAGCCACAGCCAAGGGGAAATGTTCCCTTACATTGACATTTGAAATGGAATGAGAGCCCGAAACCAGATTTTGCATATACATGTATGTAATACTGTGCTTCAAGGACCCTAATCATTTGATACGTTTGCTTAAGTATAGGACTATTATATTAAGAGCCCTACAGCAGTGCCTGGGGACAGAAAACCCCCTTTGACAATTTGTCACAATAGCCCATGTCATATTAATTAATCACAGAACTGGGTTGTCTTTTTAAGCTTCCTGTAAAGAGCTGAAGAACATTGGATCCTTAGTTCTCACGATGTGTTTTATATGGGGAACATAGGATCTGGGAGTAGGATGACCACGCTCTGGCAAATTGTGTTTGTTAGAATAACAGAAGGGAAAGAGGTATAGGTAGCTGTCTCACATTCAAGGCTTGAGATGCCGTGATGGAAAATGACCAGACAATCTGCACATTGATTTGAGGTTCATTTATAATTATCCAGTATAACTTCCAGTCAGAACCAAAAAAGACATGCCCCTTCGGACTATTGTCATGTAGATTCAGCCACATGTTTGAAGAGGACATATTATGCAGATCTTTGGGGTATTTTGTGCTTCTACTGTGACATGTCTCCATGCTTTAAAGATCTCCTAATATACTATTTTTAGGCATATATTATAGGTCTCAGATATATAAAAACATGTCTCTGATGTGTTTTGCTCAAAATACCAAACAGATCACCCATTCTAGCCATGCGTCATACCCCTCTATTTCAGCCCTGTTAGAGAAGTGCTGATTCTGGGTCTGTAGCTTTACAAATAAATAAAGATAAAGATTGAAAACATTTTTTTAAAAGGACGGAGAGCTTTTGCATGCTCATGCAGGATAATTCTACCCCATACAGCTAAATGCTGCCATGATTAAACGCCATATCATGTTCAAATCCACATCAAGGATTATTTCTGAAACAGTATGGAGCTCAAATGCTTTTTCTCTTGTGGGTTTACCAGAAGGTGAGTTCCTTTTTTATATCCTGCTTTTGTACACATACTCTCTCCAGTACAGCATTAGCTCTGAGTGTTAGTGATGCTTGCTAATGTAAACAAAGACCATATTTCATCCAAAACACGTCACGAATTGTTTCTGATAGCGACGTTTCTGATAGGGCCGTTGCTTTTGCATGATAGGAGACCTTTAATGTTCAAAAAGCTCTTTATTTTTCTCATACTGCCTGTGCTGCAGCACCTCTTTTCACCCTCTGTCTGAAACCAGAGCTCAGTCTGCTCTGATTGGTTAGCTGGCCGGCTCTGTTGTGATTGATCAACCTCTTAGAGATGTGTCGGAAATGTCCTGACCCTTAGCATATCACGTACAATGTGTTGGAGCGCTAGCCAAGAGAAGTGCAAGTGTTACATAGTGATGTCATTATGCCAAGGAAGTAAACAAAGGAGTCCAATGCAGGCGTTTCAGACAGTGGGGGAGTGTGTGGGAGAGAAACTCCCAGCTGTGTACTTGCCTGACCAGATGCCTGTCACCTTTTGAAGTGTGAGTTGAGCACACAAACCCGATGTGTTACAGGGAAGAGTAAGATTCACCACAGTGCCGGTGTTGAGCTGAAAGCGTTTGCCATCCTTCCCAAAAAAGTTCCAGCCATTACTGTCCATCTTAATATTTGTCTCCACAAATGTGCAATTCATCACTGGCACAGACTCATAGCACACTTTCCCTGGGGAGTATATCTCGACCATTCCTGTGTGAAGAAGGAAATACAAATACATAGCAATATAGTAGTTATGATTAGGTTGGAAGTATGAGGTACAACCTTACACCTTACCAATTCATAAAATATTCTTTTAAGTTTTAAAAACAGTACAAAAGGACAGTACCAGGGAACATGTAGGGAAATAGGGGACATGTAGCACTACAGTGATCAGTGATAACATGATTTCTGAATAATTGGCATTAATTCAAAGAATCTCTCAAAACTCACTTAATCCCTCTAGCTTTCAAACTCTTATCAACAACCCCCCACCCCCCCACCCTGCCCTCCCAAGTTTACTCCGCACTTGGATTAGGAATATTGTTTATGTTTTGTTTGTATTGTTCTGTTCTGATTTTATGTAAAGCGTCTTTGAGCATTCGGAAAAGCGCTATACAAATCCCATGTATTATTATTATTAAGCCAGAGAATTGTTTTTAAAACTTACTGTAGCTAAATCATCGACAATGCGGCTGTCAGGGAGAGCCGCATTGTCGATGCTTTAGCATAATGTATAATAATATATACAGTATGTGTGGCCTACACAGGGCATATTATCTTTGACACTATTATATTGTGATATATAATATTATCTGTTCCTACAGTGGTGACCCTGTACGATATGTCCCACTCCTGTGCAACTTCACAAAACTGGAGCATGATTCAGCTCAATGCCTTTCCTCCATTTTCAACATCCACGCTTGTAGTACAGGAGCAACCTTTGGTCAAACTTAGCGATGTGATTATAATGCGTTAATTATTTTTTAATCGACTAAGGTTTCTATATTAAACACAAGCATCTTAACATTGACAGCTCTAGTTTACATCAAATAAATGATCAGGTCACGATTTTAATATGGTTTCTTTCTCCAGAAATCATACTCCTTTCCTACGATAAGGTTATTGATTTACAGAGACTTGAGGTAACCATGGTTTTAATTTTCTTACTGAAAAGCAGCCTTCTTGTACCTGCATAAATGTAATTGAATATACAGTATATAAATAGTTGCTGATCCGTCACCCATAGCTTTCTGAAGTGAAGCCATTGCCATGTTGGCCTAACTTCAAACTAATCTAAAATATGTGCCTCTTAGGTGGAGTGTCCAACACCTGTTTTTGTACCATGCTGTAAATATGTTTACAGTATATCCTCTTCAAATGTTGGCCTTTTAACAAGGGGATCTATGGAGATTGACTTGCTTTTGCAGACAGCATCACTTAGCCATTTGAGAAAATTAAAATATACCTCCAAAAGTCAAATAATTATCTAATCATTATAGTATAGTTAAAATAATCAATAAACAGTTGAACAGATATTCATCGATCAAGAGCACACACTTCAAGTAGTTGAGCAATATTGTTTCAGAGTAAACATGATATAAATGAATGACAAAACAAACACTTATATACTGACCTACAGTGTCAACAGAAATGACAGCCTTCAAATTCCTTTGTGCTTCATCCACAACACCTTGAAGTTTTGGAGTCGACATTTCTACGCTGACAGCTGCCTCAAAGTCAGCAACTGCAAAGTCATCTTTGTCAATGGTTTGGGTTCTAAGGTGCGGAAAGAATACAAGGCACATTTCAAAGGTTTAATTGGGGGCGTTTTTCCTTATGAGCTGTGAGGGTCCAAGAACTGAGGGTGCTGTGTGATAGACTGTAGAGATTGTAGAGCTCACTGAGACAAATTTGATATGAGGCTATTTAAATAAAACATTGACTTGATTTGACCTCAATTTATACACGCAAACTTGACTGCAGGAATGATTTTTGACAAAACCATGGATGTATAAAGAGAACTGGATACAGCGTTGGATGCTCAGTGGCGCATAAAGCTCAAAATGGAGCGCCTGTAGATTTCAAAAGGCACCCATGGTGGGCCCATGGAGCATGCTCACTTGAGTTTTCTGTAAGCCCTGCCTCAGATCTCCTGCCCTCTTCTCAGAGTCAAATGAAAGGTGAGGGAAGATAACCCTGGGTTTGGCTTTTAGCGCTTTATACAACTTTTAGATGCTAATGATTCAAATAAGGGCTATAAAAGTGTTCGTACTGGGTAGTTTATTTAGTTAAAATGATCATATGCTGATTAACTTTATTTATCAAATAGTTATCACCGCAATAAACCGTATTTAATTTTGTCTTTATGTACAATATTTAAATTCACATTCTGTTCTTGTTTGTATCATATTCTATTTAAATGTATACAGACTTCTAGCACAATTTTAATTTTAATTATTTTAAAATTGTATTTAATTTATTTATATTTATTTTTAATTTTTAATTGTATTTTAGTATTTTATTATATATGTTGCATCGTTGGAGGAGCTCGGGTCATAAGAATTTCATTGCCATTTCTACACTGTAGCTTATGTTCATATGACAATAACACTTTTGAATTTCAATTGAATTAACAGACGACTCTTTCCCAATGTCAAGTCAATGTGAAAATGTATTTTTGGCCCAGTGCTCTTCCTGGGGGCTTGGACAAAACAGCTAGTGTACCAACTGTACTGCCATTAGCAGTAGCAGTGAGTTAGCTAGGTACTCCTTGACCCTGGATGTATACAAATCATTTGATATTGCATGAAAGGCAGGGACACGTTCATTCCTATTCATTTTGCTCAGTGCGTATGAAGCCAAAATGGCCTGACTCGTATAAAGATACCGGTGTCTGGGCTCATAGAATGTGCGTTTTCCTGCAGGGTCATGACTGGTCTCGGCTCAGTTAAACGAATGGAGAGCGAAATTACTCTGGATTCAGTTTTTAGGCTGTTTTACATCTTTTAGCACCTAATAGTTTAAATAAGGACTTTTCTAATGTTCGTACTGGTTAGTTGATTTAGCAAAAATAAATAGGCTGATTTCAACTTTGGTAAGGTAAAAGGTAACACACATTAATACAAAATCATTTTCCTTCATTTCATAAAAAGTAAAAGACACTTAAAGTATTTGCAAAGTAAAATACCTTTGACCAGTTACATTCAGGAACTCAAAGCCATTCAGCACCTTAAATGCATCTGTAAGCTTTAAAAAGAAAGAACATTATATTATTTATATTTTAATGATGTATTACAGTGACAAACATTTTGATGAATGTATACATTTGTGATAAGAGCGAGATATACCTGACAAGTTTTTACCTGAGTTTCTTTATTGCTCCCCCATGTTTCGGCAGTATTCAATGTCACTGATCCTTTGATGCGAACTGTGAGAATTGCAAGAAGGAACATTTTGTGATATCAACATGCACATTTGTCCATATGGAAAACAAATGAAAGAGCATTAACACAATCTAGAAACACACTAGTGTGAAAGAACACTCTACAGAGACCCTTATTCCATTAAGTCAGTTTGTCAACAGCACTCTCTTACCATTGACTTTGGCGATGCAGAGTGGCGTGCTGTCGGACACGTTCTGAGCGCAAGTCGTTTCCCTACAACAGTTGTAGTTGTAGCACACTGGGTTGCTCCATACGTACCCGGTGGAGCAGTTGCAAGAGGTATCATCTCCAATAAGCAGGCACTCTAAAAAGAAAAGCCCAACTTCAAATCATTTAAGTCCTAGAAAGTATTTCTATAAAAGAAAACATCTCATCTGTGTTATCTCTTAGTAAAAGACATCCTGAGAGACAATACATTGGTGAAAGAAAATGTGGCCTCATCAATGTATATCATATTATAGAAGTGCATTTGAAGATGATATCTATTGTTTTTTTCTAAATAATAAATGCAAAACCGTTTTGATCAGGATTAAAGATCAAAACATGTGTCAGCGCCACCTCCTGACCAATCAGATGAAGAATGCATCTGATGTTCATTTTGGTATTTAGTTACTGTCTTATATTCAGCTGAATGGCTGCATGGTATTTCTTGCACTTTGCTCCACTTTTGCAACGTTTGCCTCACTGAACCAACACTTTTTACAGAGAGGTAATCCATCATTTTATATCAACCTAATTTTACAAAATTAAAGGGCATGCTCATCAATACCAGTTTTATAATGGCAGGTTACTGGCTTTTCAAAACCCTAACAGTTAGAATCCATTTCCCAGTCATTGATTTGTTTCACTTTTTCACACTCATTGCCAAATCGTCCAATTGCACTGACAATGTTTCAATTTGGACACCATTTGTTTTTTTCTCCTTCACTGCCTTCAGATGTGTATAAGATAAGATAAAATATACTTGGGAAATGTTTTGGTCACAGCAGCATGTAAACAAGGCATTGCGCACAATGTGAACATGAAAAAGGAGTACTGAATAAACAGACATAAACATAAACATCTCAAAATAGAAAATAAAAACAGAACTTCAAAGTAAAAATATATACATAATGAAGATGTGCATTTTAGCACAAATATAGCAGACATGGAGCAACATTAACAAATCATTTGAAAATGGTGTTTCTGGCCACAAAACACATTTTAGTTTGAATATACAAATCTGTCTTAATCTGTTTGAAAGGAAAACATCCAAAATACATATTTAAGTGTTTATTTTACTAACTTGATCTATTTACTTATGTAGATTTCTCCTAAATTCACCTTGAGTAAGCACTTGTAAATATATGTATATATATAAACAGTAAATGTAAGGAAGAATAATTGTTTTAGTGAAGTTGTCAACTGTGTCTTTCTATTTTGTCTTTTTATTGAAATGTCCCATTCACTGTCTTAAAGAAGAACCATTTGGAATAATAATGAAAGAAAGAGGAAAGAGCTTCATACCTGCCACCACTTCACTTCTTATGAGGATCACTTTTTGTGCATTCACTTCCACGTCTGTATAATTCAAAGCCAGCAGGATGCTGTTGGCCTCCAGTGTGACATTACTTCCCACCGTCAGCTCAGCAGTGAAGACATCTTCTAGAGCAACATGCAATATTTTAATAAGCTGCAGATTTATTACGGTGGACAACAGGTGCAAACGCGCTGCACTTTCAAAACAGTGCAAATACAAAAACATAAATGTGCCAAAACACATGCAAATGAAGAAACGTCTTCACCAACTTGACAACACATGCGCAGCGTTTACTTAAAGCGCTGCATAAATGAAACGCATAATGCAAATATAACACGCTACAACAACAACAAAAAACGCTGCGAGAGGCTCAAAACACAGAAAGTGATGCGCACTGCTGGGAGCGAAGCACTTGTTGATGTGCTTGAGGATTAGAAAGTTGGCCAACTGTCACTGGAAATGTACCTCAAATGTAAGTTTTATTGGCTTATTTTAATAATATTATCATATGATTCCTTCAGATATTATTGCAGATCTGCTGTTAGCTAGCTAGCTAACGTAACTATAGTCATTTCAAATACAGTATACTGACAAAAAACACACAATTACGAAACAGACTAACTCTGCCTGACATTTGGCCAACTTTATAATCCCCCAATGAAAACAAGCGCTCCGGTCCCAGCTGTGTGCAAAAAAACACATTTTATAACTTGTATACCCTAATAATTTAAATAACGGCTATAAAAGGGTTCGTATTGGGTAGTATATATAACTTAAACAAGTGTACGCTGTTTTATAGGCGTATCTTTCCGAATGTATGTCAATGGGAAGAAGTATTTGCTTCAACGGCTGCCCCACTTCCTCAGGGCTTAGTTAGCAAACCTACCAATCAAAAAATACTATTTGGCCTCAGCCCAGTTCTTTAATCCTGGCCCAATATGTTTACGTTTATCGAGGTATTTTACTGAATCTCCTTTATGGCAGGTTATTATGTAGATAAGAAACTCACCTGCTACGATGACCTGCAATGGAAAAAAGGGCGAAAACAGAATTAGTCTTTTTGTCAAAATAATTATAAAACTGTCTAATTTTTACATGCTAAATAACACAGATTTATATTCAAAGTTGATTTTTGTTATTGGAAGTGTTTGTCATTTATACATGCAGCACTCTTCGCTATTGATATCAAAATCAGTTAAAATATAATAAATATTAAATTAAACTACAAAACGAACTTAGTCAGCAGCTTCAGGTTCCTCGGTGTCCACATCACTGAGGACCTGACATGGACTCATCACACTAACACCATCACAAAGAAAGCTTGACAGCGGCTCTTCTTCCTCCGCAGGCTGAGGAGGTTCAACATGGACTCCAGGATACTCTGCAACTTCTACAGGTGCACCATATAGAGGATCCTGACCTTCTACAGGTGCACCATAGAGAGGATCCTGACCTTCTACAGGTGCACCATAGAGAGGATCCTGACCTTCTACAGGCGCACCATAGAGAGCATCCTGACCTTCTACAGGTGCACCATAGAGAGCATCCTGACCTTCTACAGGTGCACCATAGAGAGGATCCTGACCTTCTACAGGTGCACCATAGAGAGGATCCTGACCTTCTACAGGTGCACCATAGAGAGCATCCTGACCTTCTACAGGTGCACCATAGAGAGCATCCTGACCTTCTACAGGTGCACCATAGAGAGCATCCTGACCTTCTACAGGTGCACCATAGAGAGGATCCTGACCTTCTACAGGTGCACCATAGAGAGGATCCTGACCTTCTACAGGTGCACCATAGAGAGCATCCTGACCTTCTACAGGTGCACCATAGAGAGCATCCTGACCTTCTACAGGTGCACCATAGAGAGGATCCTGACCTTCTACAGGTGCACCATAGAGAGCATCCTGACCTTCTACAGGTGCACCATAGAGAGGATCCTGACCTTCTACAGGTGCACCATAGAGAGGATCCTGACCTTCTACAGGTGCACCATAGAGAGCATCCTGACCTCCTACAGGTGCACCATAGAGAGCATCCTGACCTTCTACAGGTGCACCATAGAGAGCATCCTGACCTCCTACAGGTGCACCATAGAGAGCATCCTGACTGGCTGCATCACGGCCTGGTACGCCAGCTGCACCGCCCTCAACCGTAAGGCTTTACAGAGGGTGGTGAAAACTGCACAGACCATCACCAGGACGGAGCTGCCATCCATGGAGGACCTTTACTCCCAGCGGCTCGGGAAGAAAGCCAACCGGATTGTTGTAATATGTCTTGTATATATCTATAATGCACTGTTGAGGAACCTGTGACCCAGCTCAACTACACTTAGTTGTGTAAATGACATTAAACCTTTGAAATCTTAGTTTGAGTGCTGGCCAGAAAATGTATATCATATTAAAATACGATGCATTTGTACCTGAGCGTAGAGGTACACAGCTCCAATCAGAAAAAGATAAGCCCTGGAACACATTGTCCCTCTGGTGTAGAAAAAAAGACAAGTATAACGACATTAGCAGCAATTAAAGAAAGTTAAAATGTATTAACAAATGTACATACACATACAGGAACAACACAAACATATTCATTAAAGTCAACAAATATTTTATGTAGCACAAAACTCTCTCTCTTATTCCTGATTTTCCTTACGGGGAACAATAAAGGTTTATCTTATCTTTATTATCAGAATGATCACTGATTATTAATGAGTTTGAACTGTTGTAACAAATTGTACATCCACAAGTCTTTAATAAGGGCCTGTGTATGATCTTTTTTCTAAACATTGTACCATAGACATCAAACAAAGCTTTTCATGTTCCCCTGAGGATGATTCCTTTTCTTTTTGGTGACGCACTAAGTTTTTTCTCAAATGCCTTCTCCAGGCAAAAACATATTTAATGCCAAAACAACGTTTACATTTGGACATCCATTAGTTTCTACCCTCAGAATGTAAGACGTACAGAATAGCTCTTTTTGGATCTTCGACAACTTCAAGGAAAACATGTGGCTCTTTAACTATAGAGCTAAATTCTAATCTATGCTAATCCGCTAGCGGTGGAACGAAAACAAAATGCACATTTAGGTGATTAGTTTACTCATTTTATATATTTGTGTCTGTAGATTTATCAAAGATTCAAATAGTTTGCATTGGACAATGCATTATTAACACATTCAAACTGAAAATTACAGAAAACTTGTCATTCAGAACAAATATTTTAATGTAAGTAATCAACTTGGGAAGTCCAACAATTTATAAAATCTAACAATATGGGCTGTTTAATTATTACAAGTATTTTTGTCCACATAGTGAGAAATCCCTACACTGACAGAACACACACCAATCTTTCAATTTTTCATTCCAATCTATATTCTGAAGGTTTTTAATGAGGGGTGTGTTCATATATAATTCAGCCTGATTGATGTATTTGTGTCGTAAAAATAGGGCAAAAATGCATTTGCTTTTTTTTAAATGACCTGTCGACTGTATGTTTTTATTTATTTATGGAGTGATTAAAAGAGATGTTAAAAGTTCCCTACGTAAAACACTTTTTATTTTAACCCGGCTATATCCAATTTTCCAATTTCTTTTCAGAATATGTATGCACATTTAGTTAGAAGGTGCCTAATTTGCATATTTAAAACATACAATTTCAGGAACATTGGAGTAAAAGAACAATTGCCATCCTTAAAGTTATGATCTTGTGAAATAAATACAATGACTAAAAGGGCCTGGAAAAAGCAATACAGATCAAGTCATTCTCCAGCAATCTAAATATATACACAATATATTACATGACACTTATTCACTTTTCTGTCAGGAGCAGTTGGGGTGAAGTGCCTTGCCCAGGGACACAACGACATGCTGACTGCAGTGGGGATTGAACCAGTGCTCCCCTGATCCAAAGATATGCGCACTAATCCACTGTGCCACAGTTTCAAAATTACACAATGTAAGCCGTTCCTTTAAATTTAAATGAACATTTCTGACATATTGGTGTATAATCTGATCATTAACATGTTTGTATTAAAACTTGCTTGTCACTCTTATCATCAGCCATCAGTTTTTTGGCTTGCGTTTCAGCTTCTCAGGCTTGTTTGCATGACTTTGAATATGGACTATGAATGCAAACAATGAGTCGATGGTTTTGCCTGCTTCCTGTAACAGTGCACTGCCATCTGACATCAGAGGCTGGAGGTCACCTGTGTGGTCGGGGGCCTGTTAATGCGGTACAGGTGATGGCCACCTCATTTTCATGTTGGGTTAGGATATGGCTGCCTTTTAGCCATTATTACACCCTGGTTATATAACTGCGGACCATATATATACAATTATAAACTGAAAAGTTGACTTGAAGTTGATTAACTGTATTATGTCAACAGATTTCACATAACTGTATTAGGTCAGTTAAAAACAATAATATTACATTTAAATAAAAAATATTAGGTCCAACTTAATATTATTGGTTCAACTAACCTAATACAGTTTTGTGAAATTTCATTCATTAGTCAACGTTTCAGTTTTTTCAGTGTACACTTGCACAATGGCATGTGCAAATATGAGTGGGACCAGAACTATAAATGCATCTATAAAAAACTATTTTGGTAAATGGAGGTTACTTAAGGTATCTTTTTAAATTGTCACACACACAGCTCCACACACAGTGACATTTAGACTGTGCATTTAACCCATCTTATTAGGAGCAGTGGGTAGCTATGGAACAGGAACACATTAATGTTCTTACCATTATAAGTATTAAACATGTGGTCATAATAATGGAAACTAATACTTTGGTATCTTACAATGTCAATTCTTGTAAGCGTGAAATATGTTAAGGGAGGCAAAGATCCCAAAAGTAGCATTCCAATCTTTTATATTTTTGATAAAGTCTGCAGAGAATTCATCATCCAACACATGAAATGTTTGAAGATGAAGTTTCCAGAAAGATACAACTATTTTCACACCTCCTGTGCAGAACTCTTTTCCCCTGTATTAAAGCAAATCCCCTCGTATTCTTCGCAGCAGTCTCCTATTCATGTAAGTCGAGAAATCTCCATTCAGTCCAACTTTACAATATCAAAAAAATAAAGGTAAACATGTGGCCTGTGAAAGAGTAAACTTTCTGTTAACATGATCTGTTCCTTATGATTCATTGCAAGAACAACGTGAGTATTTTTACTCTGAATGGTAAAGCGTTTAAATGTGACTTTCAAAAAGGCTTATTGCAACAACAAGGAGAGCCCGTGGATTCAAACAAAAGTGACTTTTTAGACTAAAGAACACTCTGAGGATGGGTTCAAGGATTGGTTGTTACATCAGACCAAACTTCTATTTACACGTTTCAAGGAACGATTGTGGTATCGGTTCAAATCTGAATGGGAATGGGTATTAGCAATTATACAGTCTAAAATACAGTGTTATACTTTTTTTCTGGCCTCTGTGCCGATCTCATCTTCTCACAAATAAAATAATACATTCATAAAAAGCTCTTACCTTGGTTTAGACTTGCATTCATACAGAAAGCAAATGCCTAACACGTCAAAGTAGCCGCACTTAGCAAACAGAAAATCGTCCGTACTCCATCTATGAGGCTCACATCAGAAATAAAGTCAAAGTGAGTGCATGTGTCAGAAAGACTGGTTTAAGCTGGAAAGTGTGTGTGTGTGCGTGTGTGTACGTGTTTTCGGGGCGGTCTTTACACACTTATATTATCATTTTGTGCTGGAGGACCATTTGCATTGATGGCATATCTCCATGCCAGCTGGACTCGTCAACAAACACACAGCCTTTCAGCTTTCCATGGATATTTGTCTACCAAATCCAACATTCTCCTTCAGGAGGTCACACGCAGCCGCCTGACTAGCACAAGTTGTGTTTGTGCTGTAATTCAGTAAACTGGTGTGGTGGAAATTCTTGATATTAACTAGTCAAAGAGATGTCTTTCTAGTTCTTTAATCTTTTGCAAAAGAGGCAAACAACATGAAGAGCAATGTCTCCACAGCCGAGTGCAACTACTCAAACTGAAGAGAGAGCTTTTATACAGTTACAATGAATACATGCTTAGTCATGAGATAACTAACCCATGACCCTATCAGAGTACAAGAGACCCATGACCAGATCACTGATCCCCCACTGTGTGGTCACATGACACCTAGCGACTGATCACCTTCCTGAGTGCTGAGACCTACTGTCTCTCGACATGTAAGGCTTACAGAATTGTATTATTTATATGTTAAATATAACATCATAGCATTCAATTCACTGATAATCATAATTTCCATTACATTAAATGTTTCTAAATTAAAAAAGCTCTACAGCCTTACAAACACCTAAATTCCAGAATTACCTTTTTTTTAATATATATATATATAAATTGTTTTTCATTCATTTTTTTGTTGTTGTATAATGTCCTCAGTTTAATTTCAATATATAAACATGGATTGGATGTGCCTTTTTTTATATTGTTGTTGAACCTGTATTTCATTAAAGTTTATTTTTGTTAAAGCATTCAACCAAATCCATCATGGAAAGTCTGTATATTTCATTTCTTTTTTTGTAAACAAAGGCAATTTATTGGGCATATGGGCTTAAATATGTGCTTCAGTTGTGCATATGCTTTAATTGTGCTCATGTGTTTTTTCTGTGCTTATGTGCTCTTGTATGCTTCCTTTAATGCCATCAACTGGCAAGGGACTGCAGATTAAAATTAGCCTTAGCATATGTACATGTTGGGTTCAAAGTACTTATGCTAATTTACATGAATTGTCCCTTTTTAAATAAATAATTACAAAAGCCTGTATTTGAATATAGTGACATATGATGCAGAAGTAAGCAACTTTAGACCCACCAGCCTACTACTTGTTGTGAACCTATAATGGGCATCGGGTGTTGTTTCTCGGTCACTGACACAACATTTGATGTCATTTTGGAATGAGGACTTTGGTCAACTCAGAACTTGAGTTAACTCTACACAGTGTATTTAACTCTTTATCTTTAAAGACAACACTAAACATTAACCTTCTCTTGTTTAATTTTTAAATAATCTTTAATATATGTTGGCAAACTAACACAGGCTTGGTATTTGCATAGCAGCAAAAAGGATGCAATGATCCATAGACTTGAGGTTTGCCTTTATTAACTTGCCAATTCAACTGTAATGGCATATCATTTAAATATTTATGACAATCCTTCAGAAATGTTAAAAGCATGCAAGCAGGAAATGCTATTTACTTGCACTGTGACCGTGATTAATTTATAATAAAATCATAGCTACCTGCTTTATAATTTTTCTAGAAAGTTGTTATGACATTATCAACTGCAACTATGTTTGATTGTTTGGATTAAATAAAAAAATGTAAGTCAACTCGACATGAACCCCATGTGAAGGCGGCTAGGAGTTAGCACAAATGTAGCTACCGCTAACCCCAGCTCAGCTGCTCCGAATTCTGTTGGACTTCACCGGGTCTGATGTTTCACAGGTTCCCACCAGTCCGGGTGGCCTCCTGTTGCTAGGGTTTCCTCCGAAAAGCCCCCCAAAACTCGCAAACTACGGCTTTCAGAGTATCTGCAGTGAAGTTTGGCCCAAATTAAGCATACTTATGCCGTACTTATAGTTATCTAGATGGATCAATTCAGGGCCGAATTCACCATATACATTAGGGGGGGACACATCCCCCCCAATATTCAGATACGCTCAAAATGTCCCCCCCAATATATAGCCTAAAAATTAAAATTAAATTGCTATTCTATAACTTTTTTTATTTTGGCTATTTGTATACTTGAAAATCTTTATTTTCTTCACCAAAATGATATATTCTTTTCATATGTAAATTGGGTCCGCCTTTCTCTGTTTATGCATACCTTTATTTTGAACCCGGGGGGTGTATTTCGCTGTCGCACGTCCGAGTCCAGCTTCAGTTAGCGTTGATGCTCCAAGCACGTCAGTCATGTTTTAATTTTCCCTCCATCAGTTCTGGTATCTTTTTCTAGTTAGCCCTAAACTATATTATTTTATTTCGTAATGGTAATGTTAATGAACCCTCCGGTTTAGCTTCTTTGTGTAAATAACTTGTATTTCTGATGTTAAAACCGAACTTTTCAGGAATAGTAGTAAAGGGGAGTGATTTGTAAAATATGTATAAAGAAAAGGTAAATCTGTTCAGTTCTGTTTCATATGGATGTTGAGAGATGTATCCATAGATTTAGTCCCTAATGTTGCTCTCAAAGTGCACCAGATTGATGCATTTAACTTCAATATTTAAAAAAAAATCTTCCCGGGGGAGCATGCCCCCGGACCCCCCCTAGAGGAGGTTAGGTCCACCACCTGCCCACACCCCCCGTCAAATTGTCCCACCCACATTGAGGATGCTTCCTACGCCCATGCCTGAGACACAGTTTCGTGAATATTGTTGTTTTTTGCCCCCATGGGCGGGGGCATGGGGTTTAACAGGTTTTAAAGTATCCCATGTGTTAGTGAATTTTTATATATTTCTCTTTAGAATGGCAGGAAATTAGTATTCAAATTTGTATTTAATTTTTGGTCCCCCCCAATGTAGACTCCATGGTTACGGCCTTGGATCAATTGATAAATATACTTTATTTATTTAAAACGTAGAAGGTTTTGTAATACAGCAGCAGGTTATTCAGGCATTGCAATGGAGTAAAAAACACCGTAAATATACACTTCAACACAATGAAAGATATTTTTTATGTAGATAATACATTAAGAATAGCTTAGAAAAACATAACTACAGTACCTATACACCTGACTACTTGAACTAAAATGTAAACGGAAAATAACATACTAGATAACGTTTTTTTAAAGTAACTGATAAATACAGATAAAAACTGTAAATGTAGATCGTAAGAAGGATGCTAATTTAGCTTAGCACAAATGCTGTTACCAGGTAGCTGCTAGCCTGGTTCTGAACTTCTGTCTGAAAGCATAAAAGCCTTACACCACTTATTTGTACAAAACGTAGCATCATACCTAATAGTAACCCACTCACATACACAATATCATTAAGAGGATATATGTCGATGTGGAGAACCAGCATGTAAGTGTAGGAAAACTATTAAAATAGCTTTATGTCAGCCAACATGTTGTGGACATATTAGTGAGGCTGAAAGTTCCACAGTGTACCAGGTTTGGAAGCAGTACAATATGAGGCTATGCAAATCACTCAACAGAGGACAAACAAGACAGAAATAACCACAGGCTGAGTAGGACAGCTTCAGTAATTTGCTTAAAAGAATAGAAAGATACTTATTTATATAAGGAGTATGTCTTTGAGAATCAAGTTCCTACACACTTTTTTTGACGTCTTATATTGCACTAGGACATCCAGTGTGCAAATGCTCAGATACTGCAAAAACCAGTTAAAGTAAACCAAACTGGACAGTGTTCTGTGTTGAATGGCCTGTGTGAACCCTAAAAACTAACCGAAAGAGGATTGAGGCCCGATCAGAGCTGAAGTTTACATGCATATCGAGACTCCATATTAAAAAAAAAGCTCTTAATATGTTATCTTGGTAATTCCTGGCACTCTCTAGACCTGTTTGGAATTACATTTGACTGATAGTCCTGTCCGAGTCCATTAGTCATTGTGATGCCACACCTTGAATAAACAAGTTCACTGATCTGTGTACGACAGACTTGCATAGTCTAACTGATTTAAATGGCAAAGTAAACCAAGACCTATTTTGCATCTAATTTGTGGACATTTTGTTGTTTGAAAAAGGATGTGATGAAAACTTTCAAATGTCAAAACAAAGCATTTTGTGTAATCTTTTTACGTAATAAGCCCAACACAAACACACATATATACACACACACAATAAAGTGCAACTCTGTTCACCTTTACAAGATCTCCAAATTAAAATGTATCCTATCCATGGGCAAAGTATATCTGATGATATTCCTTCCGTGTGCCTCTATGAGCTATTTTAACACAATCTTTTAATGTATTAGTTATGCTCACAGTTGTGATGACCTGTCTACGTGACGTGTGTGTTAATCAAAATTAAACAAACAAAAGAGGCAAAACTCGGTAAACTGTTCCGGACAAAAAAACAAACATATGAACTCCCCTTTGGGTCTGATTAACACTTCATGAAGACAACAAAGTCAGAACATAGTCACATAAAACCATGATGCAAGGGGAATCGTTCCATAGAGGCTTAATAATACTTTTACACCTAAGAAAACTTCTGGCTTGATATTCAGTGAATAAACACCATAGAAAACTTCTTGTTTGTTTCTTGTACTTCATTAAAGTGTGTGTGTGTGTGTGTGTGTGTGTGTGTGTGTGTGTGTGTGTGTGTGTGTGTGTGTGTGTGTGTGTGTGTGTGTGTGTGTGTGTGTGTGTGTGTGTGTGTGTGTGTGTGTGTGTGTGTGTGTGTGTGTTTCTCGGTGGCTCAGGGACCTACAAAAACATCATACATTCACACCTTTAATTGAAGGCTGTTGCTTCCTATCTCTGTAGACACAATTATGAAGACACTTCTTTAAGCATTTGGATCAACATACAACATACACTTTTGTATAAACACTTTAATACAGATTAAATAAAAACAAACTTTTTAAGATGGAATTTATTACCAAATGACCTTTGAAGTTTCGGCCCTTCCCACTATTGTAGCTTTTCCTCCCTGAAAAACAAGAGAAATAGAGACATTTGTTTGGGTGCTGGATATTAAGTGTTGTGTAAAATACAAGTGTTGTGCACGCATAAAACAACACATTAAAGGTAGGGTTGGTAAGTTTGAGAAACCGGCTCGAGATCGCTAGAATTTGAAAATACACAACCGGAGAAAATCTGCCACTTCCTTATAGAGCCCCTCCTCCAACACACACGAACGCGCACATGACCAATGAGGGCACGAGATAAGTTTGTGCACAGATGGAAGGCTGACAGGCAGGTAGGCCATCCAGTTATTTTAGCCGGGGCGGCTAAAATAACTGGTCGTACTTTTTAGAGTACGGCTTCCACAGATGACATTTTTTTATGGATTTTTTCTCGAGCCGGTTCCTCAAACTTACCTACCCTACCTTCAATATTCATTATTATTTTCCATGTCACCTGTAACCATGTCAACATTGTAATTTACAGTTGATCCATTGTGACTCCAGCTTCATTTGGTAATGTGAATGAACTGTTGCTGTGAAATTATGATTTTTATTTCAGAAACTTTGGGAAGTCTAGACACACCGGGGACTCATTTTCCGTTTGTGTGTGGATGTATATTTTATTTATGCTTAAAACCCATGAAAAGTACGTTATGCATAATTGTGGACCTTTAAGCTAAAATATTTTACTTTACATAATGATAGTTACTGAGCCACAATTTGGAATATAAAAAGGTCTTCAAAGTGTGCAGTCAATTTCTACGTATTTATTCAAATGAATCATGAACAATTAAACCAACTATATCTAGACATGGTTACACACACAGGATATTGTTCTCCCTTTGTCACTTGCATACATAAAGCCGATGGAAACAGACACTCATACAAACCCACACAAGTCCTACATGCATGCCAGTTTAAATTAAACATGTGGACAACATACAGTAGATCAAATTGGTGAATTCATGTAAAGAAGCCGCATATGAACATGCATGCAAAAAATATTAAAGACAATACAAATAGGAGAATGATTTCATACGATGAGGTCGCATCAAACAAGGTGAAGATGAGCGCCTTTATTGAGTCTTTTACAGCAGACACATATTCCATCTACAATCTCACCTTGTGTCGTTCAGTGATGTAAGCTGAGCTTTATCACTTCCAAATCCCTCAGAGTAGGCTTGAATGCAAAATGTGTCCCTGTTTGTGCAAAGAAGGTCTACAGACTCTGAATGTTGAAAAATAAAATTATTTGGGATTTGCCTGACAGGTATCTACCAAAACCAGGTTCAATTTGGATGACGATAGCCAATGGGTGATCCTCGAGCCGTTATGGATGAACATTAACATGACGGCTGCCCCATCCTAACTTAAATTCACAAATCAGATAATTAATGTGATCTGATTATTATTTCCAGGCCATCTGCATATGATGATGTTTTTAGAACAATTCATTTTCATTGTCAGGGATGGAAGGTTGGAGAGGGGATTTAACCTTGAAGGCTTGTTGCACTTTGAATATCATTTACATAGCCCCAAAAGTGTTCACAGTTTGCTGAGCTCTCCCTCTTATCATGTCCTTATATAGGAAACTCCTGTTTGCCAAGATGAACTGGAGTCTGTCCCAGCCGAGCAGGGGGAACAAGAGACTGAGTCAGCTCGGAAGGAGGAACTGGGTTCTGCCATATCTCAATGGGAGGAACAGGGCTTTGTCAGAGCGTGACCCTAGACCTATGGTTGTTTAGCAGGAGGCTGATAGACTGGCATCAGGGGTATTCAAAAAGTCTCTTAGCCAATGAGCTCTATAAACAGGGCATTGTTGCCCCTTCATGATGTGCCATCCTCAATGCAATTATTATCACATTGCAAGACATAGCTGGAGAGGGCAAGCAAAAACAGCAGGCTGCTTACACACAGGTAGATAGAATCAGGGTGAGGCAAACAATGACAAAAGGTGTGAAAAAACAAAGACAGGAGTGAAACATGACAAGCCATAAGGAGAGTCTTTTAACATATTAAAACTAAATAACAAAAATAATATAGGCTGCAATGAAAATGATACTACCAAACAAAAAACTAACGTTTATGAAATGTTTACTGCGTCTGAAAGTGACTTAAAGGTCCGATGTCACTGATCATAATTCCATTGTACATAATTATGTATTTGTACGGCGACCTTGAGAGCCTTGAAAGGCGCCTATATAAAATAAATGTATTATTATTATTATTATTATTGTTGAGGTATACTAAAATAGATTGATATTGTGCAATTTTCCAAAATCACATGGTTTCTCATACAGCATCTCTGTATAGTATGTGTATTCACTCTCTGTCCTAAACGGCTTGTTGGAGCTCCTGCCCCCCCCCCCCCCCTATGAGCCCAGTGGCCGTCTGTGAGACAGCGAGACACAGCGAAACCCAGCCCGAAACCAGCCCGAACACACACACCCGCAGCCTGGCTGGGAGTTTGTGTGTGTGCTCACACACCGACTCACAGCCTCGCCGCGTCCCGCCGTCTCAGGGAGGAGAAATCGGCGGAGCTGCAGCTGAGAAAAGATTAAGTGTGTGTGTGTGTGTGTGTGTGTGTGTGTGTGTGTGTGTGTGTGTGTGTGTGTGTGTGTGTGTGTGTGTGTGTGTGTGTGTGTGACGTAACGGCTCCGCGGACGTAACGTAACGGCTCCACGGATTGGTCCATTTGGGTATGGGCACGTCACCATACCCAGGAAGAAAACAATGGAAATAGAGAAATCCCCAACGAGGCGTTCTGGGGCAGCATAGACAGGTATTTTCTGTGTTAGAGTTTTACTCGCTACAGGGTGTTCTTTGAGGGTTTGTGACTCTGCAGACCGTTTACATGCATAAAAACCTTCATAACACACAAGGGGATGGGTAATAACCGGAAAAGCATGACATGGGACCTTTAAGAATGCAGCTGCATGAGCTTCTTGTCATGAATAAGTGAACTTCAAAACAATAATTTCATAAATTCCCATGTAAGGAGAAATAAAGCTCACATCCTTTATTGAGATGAAACCTGATTAAAACGTATGCCATCAAGCCATTAGGCGCTTTCACACTGGAGTACTTTTCCCAGGAATAGTTCCGATAGTTCCTGGGATTTTGCGTTCACACCAAAAAGATCTGGAACTAGAACTTTTTTTTGCGAACCTTTTCACCCCTTTTTAGTCCCTGCTAGAGAGCAGGGACTTTCCTGGGGAGAAAAAGGTTCACATTTCTGATTGGCTGGGCGAATTGCAAACCACGCCCCGTAAAACTCTGAAAAGTTTTTGTGAAGCCGCCATTTTATTTGCTCGCATTAGCATTATTAGCATTAGCATTAGCCCAGCGCACCAACGGAGAGAGACTAACTTATGGCAACACAAAAGAAAACATGGGAGCGGTGGAGTGATGAGGAGGTCTCGGCGCTTCTGGCGAGTTACTCGGAAGGCTTCTACTGAAGCCAGTCCCCAACTCCGGGGACTTCCGGCCGGGGACTTCGGGTGGCAGTATACGCCGTGAAGTTGTTTGCGGCCTGCCAGTAAACCCGAAGAAGAAGAAGAAGAAGAAGAAGAAGAAGAAGAAGAAGAAGAAGAAGAAGAAGAAGAAGAAGAAGAAGAAGAATCAAATCAAATCAGGTTTTATTTATATAGCACATTTAAAAGCGATTTTTGGTCGAGCCAAAGTGCTGTACATGTAATAAAAACACATTACTACAAATCACAATAAACGACAATAAATTACAACAGATATATCTTAAAAAACAAAATAAAAATAAAACACACGGAAAAGTCAGGAGTCGTGCTCCGCTCTAACTAGAAAGCCAGAGAGAAGAAGTGTGTTTTTAGTTTTGATTTAAAAACCCCTAGGGTCTGGGCCGACCTCACATGGAGGGGCAGAGTGTTCCAGAGCCTAGGGCCAGCTGCTGCGAAGGCTCGGTGCCCTCTGGTTTTTAGCCTGGTCTTGGGCACTACCAGCAGCAGCTGGTCAGCAGACCTTAAAGCTCTGGCTGGGGTGTAGCGCTGGAGCAGTTCAGCTATATTGGCCGGAGCCAGCCCATTTAGTGCTTTAAAAACAAATAAAAGGATTTTAAAATCAATTCTGAACCTAACTGGAAGCCAGTGTAGTGAGGCCAGAATAGGGGTGATGTGGTCGCGCTTTTTGTGGCCAGTCAGCAAACGTGCAGCAGCGTTTTGGACTAGCTGTAAGCGTTTGATTGAGGCCTGGTCCATACCCACATACAGAGCGTCACAATAGTCCAGTCTCGAGGTTACAAAGGCGTTAATAACCCTTTCTAAGTCTTTAAAAGATAAATACGACTTGGTTTTCGCCAATAGTCTTATTTTAAAAAAAGCAGGATTTTACTACGGTGCTGACCTGCTTGTCGAATTTAAAAGTGCTGGTGAAGGTCACTCCAAGGTTCATGACCGAGGGGAGGATGTTTTTTTTGATAGAGCCCAGAATATCAACCGGAGAGGCTGGAGGTTGCGGTCCAAAAAAGATGACCTCGGTCTTGCTCTCGTTCAGGTTGAGGAAGTTTTTGCTCAGCCAGGATTTTATCTCTGCTAAGCAGTCCATCAGCTGCTGTAGCGAGTGTGTGACATTTGCTTTGAGAGGCAGATATATCTGTACATCGTCGGCGTAGCAGTGGAAGGGAATGTTATGTTTTGTGAGTATTGAACCTAGGGGCAGTATGTACAGTAGAAAAAGGATGGGGCCCAGAATCGAGCCTTGGGGAACCCCACAGGTAAGAGGGGCTTTGGCAGAGGAGAAGGCACCTAGCTGCACTGAGAAGCTACGGTCTGTCAGGTAGGACCTGAACCATGCAAGGGCAGAGCCTGTGATGCCAGCGGACTGTTCAAGCCGTGACAGCAGGATGCTATGGTCCACAGTGTCAAAGGCAGCTGTCAGGTCTAACAGCACCAAGACAGCTGGGCTACCTGAGTCGGCGGCTAGGAGCAGATCATTAAAAACTCTTAAAAGGGCTGTTTCAGTGCTGTGCATGGGTTTGAAGCCAGACTGAAACTTTTCATGGATTCCATGCGTGGTTAAAAAAGACTGCAGCTGGGCGTAGACTACTCGCTCCAGGGCTTTTGATAAAAAGGGTAGCTGGGAGATGGGCCTAACATTTGCGAGAATGGAGGGGTCGAGATTTTTCTTTTTAAGGAGTGGCTTAACCACGGCATGTTTGAAGGCAGCTGGGACACATCCTGAGGTAAGAGAGGTGTTTAAAAGTAATAAAATACTTGCTCCAACTGAATCAAAAACATCTCTGAGAAGGCGAGAGGGAATGCTGTCTGAGGTGCAGTTTGTCGGCCGCAGGTGCTTGACTACATCCGAGAGAGAAGAGAGGGATACAGGCTCAAAGTGGTCGAGGACAGCAGGGCACAGAAAAGGAGCAGGATCTGGGGTAGCACTAGTGTGGGCTAGCCTAAGAGCAGATACCTTTTCAATAAAAAATGTAAGAAACTTATCACAGAGAGTAGTCGATGGGACAATAGAAGAAACATCACAGGGATTAATGATAGAGTTGAGGACATTAAAAAGAACCTGAGGTTTATGGCTGTTTTTGGAGATTAACAGAGAAATGTGCTCTGTTTTGGCTGCTTTGACTGCCGTCTGGTAGTCAGAAAGGCAAGCACGAAGGATTTCTAGGGAGACATGGAGTTTATCCTTTTTCCATTTTCTCTCTGCACGCCTGCAAGCGCGTCTGAGAGCACGAGTACAGTCATTGAGCCACGGCTCTGATAGAACTTTGGTGCGTCTAAGCGTAAAAGGAGCAACAGAATCCAGTATTAGTGTGCAGGTCGAATCAAACATGGAGATAAGCTCATCAGCATTAAAAGCACAGTTCACATCTAATTTACAGATCGGAGAAGCATTAAAAACATCAGAGAACTGTGAGGCAGTCAAGGGGTTAATCGAACGCAGACGACGCGCCGGGGCACGTGATTCGACTCCTGCGGAAGGGATGTAGGTTGTAAACAGAACCGGTAAATGGTCTGAGATACGCGTTGCTGCACATATTTCATCCACAGATACAGACAGTCCAAACGATAATACTAAGTCCAAAGTGTGTCCTTTTTCGTGTGTTGGGCCAGCCACGGACTGAACGAGACCAAAGGAATCAAGGAGATTTAAAAAGTCCCTAACCAGAGGTTTGGACTCGCAACACACATGGACATTGAAGTCTCCGGAGATCAAAACACGATCATATTTCACCATGATCCCGGACAGAAAGTCAGAAAAGTCATTTATGAAATCCTTATTACACTTTGGCGGACGATACACGACTGCGCAGAGTATAGGCGAGGCCGGGTTCAGTTCAAAAAGCTGCAACTCAAAGCTGGCATAGCTAGATACAGGGTGAAGCAATCGGCATTGGAGGTTAGCTCTAAACACTGATGCTATGCCCCCACCATGGCCAGTGGCACGGGGGGAGCTGAAGAATGTACAGTCAGGGGGAAGAAGTTCAGAGAACGGTGTATACTCGCCAGCGTGGGCCCAGGTTTCCGTCAGGAACATAACATCCAGTTCACGAGAGGTGAAGAAGTCGTTTAGCAGGAACGTTTTGTTTGCTATCGACCTAGCATTTAGCAAAGCCATGCAAAGTTTTCGCTCCGGGCTTGCCGAAGGTGTAGTGCGTCTCAGCTGACGAAGATGTGCGTGTTGAACGCCGCGCGGGCCGGGAGCAGTCAGTCGGGCAGGAGGAGCTGCCAGCGGGCCCCTCAGAGTCCGGAGCTCCGGAAAAACGGGGCGAATCCACCGATCCCTCACTTGGCGTGCAGCGGGAGGGCCATGACATCTGAGGCGTGGATAATTCACAGAAGAAGCCGTCAGGTATGCCTTAAGATGGACCAGTGCACCACCACGCTTTCCCCGTCGTCGAAAGCGCTTTCGGCGAGGCAGGATGCAGTGTGACCGGCGTAGGTAAGTGGGGATATCCGACAGTAGAGGGGGGGGGGACGATTTATGGTTGCCAGATGTAGGTTTGGGCAGCAATATCAACTCCAGTGAGGGTCTGAGGTGGAGGAGAGCTTGGCGATCATAGACGAGCAGAGCAGAGACATTCTGACAAACATGAAACAAAAACAGGACAGCTAAAGGTAGAGAGCTAAGCGAGCGGCGAGCCGACACAGGCGCCATCTTGAATCACGCCCCGTAAAACTCTGAAAAGTTTTTGTGAAGCCGCCATTTTATTTGCTCGCATTAGCATTATTAGCATTAGCATTAGCCCAGCGCACCAACGGAGAGAGACTAACTTATGGCAACACAAAAGAAAACATGGGAGCGGTGGAGTGATGAGGAGGTCTCGGCGCTTCTGGCGAGTTACTCGGAAGGCTTCTACTGAAGCCAGTCCCCAACTCCGGGGACTTCCGGCCGGGGATTTCGGGTGGCAGTATACGCCGTGAAGTTGTTTGCGGCCTGCCAGTAAACCCGAAGAAGAAGAAGTAGTAGTAGTAGTAGTAGTGACGTCAGCGGCTCCCTCAGGGACTTATTCCGGTGTGAACGCGATTTACTAGATAGTTCCAGGAAATAAAAGTTCCGGGAACTATTCCTGGGAAAATTACTTGGTGTGAAAGCGCCTATTGATAGGAGAGGTTATTTGACCCAAGGTCAGATTCATGCTGAAAATGGAGTATGTTGTGTAATAAAACTGCACACACATCTTTGTTGTTGGTTCGTTTCTAGGACACCGTATCCCACTTTTGATTGGACATTGGAGATTTGTATTACTTAGAGTAATGACATGGGGTTATAAGTAAAGAAGGGCCACAGTAGGACAAGGAAATCCATACTAAAGGGTTGACTAGGTAAGTCATGAAAATGTATGAAGAGCTACGATGAAAAGAATGTTTGAATTGTGCATTAATACTGAACTTAATATTTTGTTCATCCTGTATCTACTGATAACTGAATTACAGGGGCGCTTAAGCATGGAAACAGCAAGCAGCCTCAACTGGACTGATGTTCTCACTGAGATACATCCCTGCTATAAAATAGATGTCTCGTACGTGCTGAGAAACAACCCTTCTGCAATCTGTGTATTGTTTCATGTTTTTCTTGGCTCATTATCTGTTGTAACTGTAGGTGGAAACCTGCTTGTAATAATCTCAATCATTTACTTCAAACAGCTCCACACTCCTACTAACTCTCTCATTCTCTCTCTTGCTTTGGCTGATCTGCTTGTTGGAGTAATAGTATTTCCTCTCACCATGGAATTCTCTATAACCTATTGTCTGTACCATAAAGCTTTATTTTGCAAAGTACGGAGCACCTTTGATGTAACGCTGTGCACATCTTCTATTCTAAATTTGTGTTGTATTTCTATTGACAGATATTATGCAGTGTGTCAGCCTCTGACCTATAGAACTAAAATCTCTGATCCTGTTGTTGTGATTATGATCTTGGTGAGCTGGGGGATTTCTGTCTTTATTGGTATTGGTTTCGTAATTTTAGGAACTAACCAGGAAATTCGGTTGATTGATGCTATAATGGCAAACATTTTCGGACTTGTTTTCTCATTTTACCTCCCAGTGATTGTGATGCTGTGTATCTACCTGAAGATTTACGTTGTGGCACAGAAACAGGCACGCAACATCCACAACACAACCACAAAGTCTGGGGCAACTGTCAGTAAGACCACTGTTCTTTCTTTCAGTCATGTCTTCATGCCACTTCCTTTTATTGAATTACTTAATTGGCTTGCACTGTCAAATTCAATGCTCAACCCACTTATTTATGCTTTCTTTTACAGATGGTTTAGAACAGCTTTCAGAATGATAATTTCTGGGAAAATAATTTCTGGGGATTTCACTAACTCAAAACTGCTCTGATTCATTGTTAAATTGTGCTGAAATTGGTATCGTTTAGACATGTCATGATTCAAACATACAACATTCTATACGATGTTCTTTTTCCAAAACAAATGTAAATGTTTCCAAGATTTTCTTTGCAAATATTAAAAAAAATGTGGAGAACAGAATCCTGTCGTTTACTTATGGGTATTTCATGACACAAGGTCAGGATTTTAAAGATTGTATTCATATTTGGTTGCCAATTTAGACAATATTTCATAAAGAGCAGTAATATCCTGCAGCTTTGACCATAATCTACTTTACAAGGAAGACAACAAAATAAATCTGTATATGAATGCCATCATTTAGTTATACTGAGAATCCTGAACAACTACAGATATTATGTGCTTTTGGAGAATCTCAAAAATATAAATATTTCTCAAGTATTACAATCCTTCAGTTTCTCAAACAATGCTTTAACATTTTAAGATAGGGTTGATTATTTGATACCAGTTTAAATTAAGCAGTGATCTTAAACAATCAAATACTCAACATCATTTCAGAAAAGGCTTGTGATGTTGAGTAAAGAGGGTCCAGCTTGAGAGTGTGAGAAATCAGGTTACCATAATTGTCACTATGGCTAAGGAAGACATTTTCAGTGAGAACAATCTTATAATGTAGAAAACATCATAAGAAGCTTTGGAAGTGCCCTCAGAAATTGTGCATGCATGTATAATGATATATCCGATCGTAGTCCTCTGGTATTAGAGCTCAGTGTCCCAAATCAGAACTCTGTTCATTCATGGGGGCTTAACACTCTCTTGCTATCTAATGAAGGATTTATGCAGTACATTTTGAAACAGATTGACTCTTTTCTGAAAACAAACATAACTACTGATGTAAAAATGTAAACTTTCTGTTTACTTACAACCCTCAGGCAATCAAAACATTGGTAGAATACAACTTGCCCCCAACCATTGGGTGGGGTTATCTGACCCAAGGTTAAATACAGGCTTACAGTTGAGCCTGCCTATCCACAGACCTTTTGGTTAATGGATAAGAATAAAATACATGATGACGTATTTTGTATTTATCCTTTTCACCATATGTTTCGCCGTAAGCAGTATTGCTATTTCTTTGCGTAACGTTGCCAGCCTTACCAACCTTAACCTGCCAAAGAAACAGTTTTAAGCTTTTGAATTAAATGTTATTCAGTTATAACCATTTTTCAGGGAAGAAACTAACTATTTAGATTTACAATATGTGATTACTTTATCCTAAACATTTTTATTTGAGTATTTACAGCAATGTTTGTAGCTGTTGGGAGCTGCTGGCTTTCGGAGAGTAACCGTTCTGCTTAAAGGGGACCTATCATGCAAAATGCACTTTTGTACGTCTTTTATACATGAATATGTGTCCCCGGTATTCCAGGGAATTCACCAAGTGTCAGAAAACACAACCCTCTCTATTTTCCTCCATACCCAAATCTCAAAAAAAGGGGCTGCAACGGATCTGATAAAAACTGATCCAGATTTGAACACTGTCCTGACGTCAGGACGGTGGCGCTACGGCTATTGGGCCAACTCCACCAATCAGGAGGAGACAGCCATGGCCATTGCCGTTCGAAAGCGCTGGAGACGCTGTAGTACATATGCCAGGCCTGTAGGTGGTGCTGTTCTCACAGAATCAGCCCTTGCAAAAACAGGGCTACAAAAGTGCAAATTGAGCAAAATGAGGCATGGCTAAAATGCATGATCTGTTTGGTATTTTGAACAAAAAAAAGTATAAATATGCCTTACATAGGTATGGTCCTACACTATATTATTCAAATATAGCATGATAGGTCCACTTTAAAGAAAAGAAACATGTCAATAATCTTTTTATAATCAGACCTACACCTGCCTGAACGATAGACACAGGTCCGCAGTGCAAATCTCACCATACGGTGTTAGATAACAATTCCAATTTAAATTAAGAGAGCCACACATTTGCTGTTTACTAGCTAGATAGCTAACATTTGCTAACTAGCTTGTTAGATGGGTGGCTAAATTAAGCTAGCTAACAAACTAGTTAGATGGATAGCAAATAGCTTTATATACAGATAGAAAGAAAGAAAGATAGATAGATAGATAACGTTAGCTTGAGAGGTTAATTAAGTTTGTTCGTTAACTTGTTTTATAAATGTCAACACTGGTACTTTCTCTAACCTTTTGGCAGTGAGTAATTATAACAAATTCAACATTAGCTTGACTATGGAGTCTAACCCGCTGATATGTTTTGGTACTTTTTCGTAGCTCCTCATCAAGGGGGGCACGTATGCCACGAGACACTACAGAGTTATTCAAATCATATAAGATTTTTGGCCATTGTCATATATCATCCTGACAGCTTGTTAAAATGGTAGCTAAGGTAAGCTAGCTAACTAGGTGTGGATAGCAAACTGTAAGTAGCTTGATTTACAGACAGACTCCATCCATCCATCCATCCATCTTCTCCCGCTTATCCGTGGTCGGGTCGCGGAGGTAGCAGTTCCAGCAGAGAGCCCCAAACTTTCCTTTCCCTGGCCACTTCAACCAGCTCTGACTGGGGGATTCCAAGGCGCTCCCAGGCCAGCGAAGAGATATAATCCTTCCACCTGGTCCTAGGTCTACCCCTCGGTCTCTTCCCAGCTGGACGTACCTGGAACACCTCCCTAGGGAGGCGCCCAGGTGGCATCCTTACTAGGTGCCCGAACCACCTCAACTTGCTCATTTCGACGCGAAGGAGGAGCAGTTCAACTCCGAGTCCCTCCCGGATGACTGAACTTCTCACCTTATCCTTAAGGGAGACGCCCGCCACCCTGCGGAGAAAACCCATCTCGGCCGCTTGTTTCCGCGACCTCGTTCTTTCGGTCATGACCCATCCTTCATGACCATAGGTGAGGGTAGGAACGAAAATGGCCCGGTAGACAGAGAGCTTTGCCTTCTGGCTCAGCTCCATTTTCGTCACAGCGGTGCGGTAAAGCGACTGCAGTACCGCTCCCGCTGCTCCGATTCTACGGCCCATCTCACACTCCATTGTTCCCTCACTCGAGAACAAGACCCTGAGATACTTGAACTCCTTCACTTGGGGTAAGGACTCATTCCCTACTTGGAGTGGACAGTCCATCGGTTTCCTGCTGAGAACCATGGCCTCAGATTTGGAGGTGCTGATCCTCATCCCAGCCGCTTCACATTCGGTTGCGAACCGATCCAGTGAGTGCTGAAGGTCGCAGACCGATGAAGCCATTAGAACCACATCATCTGCAAAAAGCAGTGGTGCAATTCTTAGTCCACCGAACTGCAGACCCCCTCCCCCACGACTACGCCTCAAAACCCATCCATGAATATTACAAACAGGATTGGTGACAAAGCGCAGCCCTGGCGGAGGCCAACCCTCACCGGAAATGGGTCCGACTTACTGCCGAGGACCCGGACACAGCTCTCGCTTTGGGAGTACAGAGATTGGATGGCCCTGAGTAGAGACCCCTCACCCCATACTCCTGCAGCACCGCCCACAGTAACTCCCTGGGAACCCGGTCATACGCCTTCTCCAAATCTACAAAACACATGTAGACCGGATAAGCGTACTCCCAGGCCCCCTCCAGGATCCTTGCGAGAGTAAAGAGCTGATCCGTCGTTCCACGACCAGGACGGAATCCGCATTGTTCCCCCTCAATCTGAGGTTCGACAATCGGCCTGACCCTCCTTTCAAGTACCTTAGAGTAAACTTTCCCGGGGAGGCTGAGTAGTGTGATGCCTCTATAATTGGCACACACCCTCTGATCCCCCTTTTTGAAAAGGGGAACCACCACCCCGGTCTGCCACTCCTTCGGTACTGTTTCCGACTTCCACACAACGTTGATGAGACGTGTCAACCATGACAGTCCCTCAACACCCAGAGCCTTCAGCATTTCTGGGCGGATCTCGTCCACCCCTGGGGCTTTGCCACTGTGGAGCTGACTACCTCAGTGACCTCCCCCCGGGAGATTGGTGTTGATCCCCCGTCATACTCCAGCTCTGCCTCTACCATAGAGGGCGGAGTTGTCGGGTTCAGGAGTTCCTCAAAGTGTTCCTTCCAACGCCCTAACACTCTATCAGTTGAGGTCAACAGCGTCCCATCCTTACTGTACACAGCTTGGATGGTTCCCTGCTTCCCCCTCCTGAGGTGTCGGACAGTTTTCCAGAACAACTTTGGTGCCACCCGAATGTCCTTTTCCATGGCTTCTCCGAACTTCTCCCACACCCGCTGCTTTGCCTCGGCCACGGCTGAGGCTGCTGCCCTTCGGGCCTGTCGGTACCTTGCAACTGCCTCGGGAGTCCCCCGGGATAACATATCCCTGAAGGCCTCCTTCTTCAGTCGGACGGCTTCCCTGACCATGTGTCCACCAGGAGGTTCGAGGGTTACCGCTCCTTGAGGCACCTGAGACCACAGCTCCCCGCCGCAGCTTCGGTAATAGAGGCTTTGAACACCGCCCACTCTGGTTCAATGTCCCCAGCCTCCACAGGGATGCCCGAAAAGCTCCGCCGGAGGTGTGAGTTGAAGGCCTCCTGAACTTGGGCCTCCTCCAGACGTTCCCAGTTCACCCACACTACACAGACAGACTGACGGATTGAAACAAAGATAGATAACGTTTGCTAGCTAAATAGCTAATGTTCGCTTGCTCAATATGGCTCAACTGGCTGATATGTTTTGGTATTTTCAGTAGCTCCTCATAGCAAGACACTACAGACTTATCAAAAAGATTGGGCCAATGTCATCACCCTGCAAGTCACAAACAGAGGATGTGTGTGGTACTTTGAAACCATCTGATCACAAGTGTAGCTGTAAATGAGTTTTAATACAATTAATTGGTAATACTGCTGCTAGTGCTAAATCTGACACATAAGCGTTTGAACCAGAAGTTTGGAAAAGAGACGCGGCTACATAAGGTGAATAATTAATTATTTTAGCACTCTAGACAAAATAACCAACAAGTCCTCCAACTCATTCGACCAAATAGGTCGATTGTTCAAGTGCTTATTACGACCAAATAGGTCGATTGTTCAAGCGCTTATTACGACCTATAATCACGTTTTAAAGTTATTGACCTCTAGTGCTCCCGTTGACTGCAAACGCTTCGGTGGGTCGTGTTATTCACAAATAACCCTCTCTGGAAAATCCTAAATTGTAGGATAGTTAGGCCATTAAAATGCTTTTTGATTAGATTTCTAGCGAGAAGTGTATATTTTACTTTTAGAATCTACGTCCAGTGGATGTGTGGGATCTATAGTTTGATAGATATTACGAAGATTATTTGAGGTCTCGCCAGGAGAACGTGTATATACTACGTCTTTCCCCTATTCATTTTTATTGACGCCAGCGTCCATGTAAAGTTAGCATCAACCCCCCTCACGGGGTGAAAACAGTATTTCCGGTCTCAAAGTTTTCATAATAAAACCGTATTCCCCTCACTGTCAAATTATTTTACAGTGATATATGCATTACTCATCAACTAAAAAACATCAGTTTATCCTTGTTAATTACACACCATTGATTGGTTTAAATTGTGTTCAATGCTTTTGTGTTTTTCCCATAGGGTTTTCCCTTTCGATTCTGAGAGACACATTTCTTTTTTCAGAGGTTTTGATAGGCTAAAACATATAACTACCCATAATCCTCAGATATCGTTCAAGCTCAGTGATTGGATGTTTTAGCCGCAATGCACATTGGGATATGGTGTTTATGCGATATGAAATTCGAAAACATAAAAAAGAAAACAATACTTTAATCCGAGTGTGCTTGCTTTTCTCTTTGAAAGTCATCACATAACGGCATTGTAATACACAGTTCGGCCGCATTCAATATTACACATCGGTAACACTTAAGGTACACAAATTAACCATCAACTAGTTGTTAATTAACATGCATATTAGCAGTATATTGGCTCTTTATTAGTCATTATAAAACACTTATTAATGCCTTATTCTACATGACCATATTCTACAAGTAATAAGCCATTAGTTGAGAGGTTTTCCTCAATAACCCTCTAATTAGTGCTTATTTATTGCAAGTAAGGACGTTGTTGTACATGAGTTTTGGTCTCAATATGCTCTGCTCAATATGGGCCTAATAAGGCAGTAGTACCACAAGAATAGTAATTCTCCCATAATAACACTTAACAAATATGATCTATTCTTAGGTAACAAGACATGAAACTATAAGTGTTAATGGTGTCTAAATAACTCAAAATTAGGTATTTATATCTAAGAATATGTTTCCTATTTTAAAGTGAAGTCTTGTTCATAACCAATAAGCTAGTACTTTGACTCTAATTAGGAGGTATTTCTATCTAAGAATATGTTCCCTATTTTAAAGTGAAGTCTTGTTCATAACCAATAAACTAGTAATTTGACCTGAACAGGTTCCCTATTCTAAAGTTGCCTCCTCTTCACACTTTGTAAATACATTATAGCACACAACTACTGAAATTAACCTCAACAGTACATGAACAAAGTAGGCACACGTTGAAATATCTGTTTTATTATGGAACCACTAAAGAGAGGTTCAGACACACCAAAACATGTCAAGTTTCACCAAGGCTGAGAACACATATGCAGCCTGTACTTTTTAATAAAAACAGATTTTTAACAGATTTTATGTATTTGTGATCATACTGTGTGACCTGCTTGTATGTACTTACACAATAGGTGTACTGTTCTCTCTGTGTTGTACTGTCTCAGTGTGAACATAGATTAAAACAGCCAGCCAAACACTTTTGAGAGCCAGGGAATGCGCAGCCATGCTCCTTTATTGACTTATTTGTAGTCCACTGACATTCAAACGGAGTGAAACTATAAGAAAATAAGTTACAAGGTACTTCATGTAAGTGTAAGGCTTACACTTACACTTACAGTCATTGCTTTCTGACGGACTTGACCCTTTTACTCTTCAGGTTGCATAGGGAAAATGAGTCGACTGCCATGCTATTCAGTTCACTTTCTCCTACTTCCTGTACCCGGTTTCCTGTCTAACCTTCGGTACACATTTTATGTGGGGGATGTGTCTACAGAAGGTCCAGTTGGTTCGCCACTGTGACAGATATGCAGTGTGTCAGCCTCTGACCTATAAAACAAAAATCTCTGATCCTGTTGTTGTGGTTATGATCTTGGTGAGCTGGGGGATTTCTGTCTTTAATAGGGCCTGAGCACGAAGTGTGCGAAGACCTATTGTTATTCGTCGTAGAATTATTATTCTTCTGCTTCTTGTTCTGCACATTAAACCTGTTTTTGAGGGCTTTACGACGCCATTCATGTAGCAACATTTTGCACAGCCGGCAGGACGGGTGAAACATTTTACATTCTGGAGTCGATAGGTTCAAAATGTCCAACATGCTCGCTGGCGCCACCTATGAAAATTCCGTTTTTCGAAAAATGTACAGAGTCGCAGCGTAAGTCCGATGGACCTGACATTTTGCACACTTATCCGGGTGGACCTGCTCTACATATTATAATCTTGAACCTCTAAGCTCCGCCTACTTTGATTTTGTTTAATTAGCATAATGTAAAAAACAGTGAAATATTAACTTAAATGTAAATCTTTTGTTTTTCAACACCAAACTTAGTGTACAGCATCAGTGGAGGGTCAGACACATTACCATAGGAAATGAGCACGATGTGTCGAAAAATGTGGCCGACATCAATCAAAACGTATTAGCAAAAAGGTGTGGCTTAGACATAAATGCTCATAATTCATCAACAATGTATCCAAATTTCACAGATTTTGGTGGATAGGTTCAGTCTGTCTTGGGGAATAAGCACAACAAAGCATGTTCATTTTGGACTATAAGGAGCGCCAAAAACACAACAAATGTATACCTCAAGAACGGATGGACGAAATATATATATTTTGTAATAGATATACTGGGAGGGTGAGTATAAACTGAGATTTAAAGTGTCGCAACCAATGACGAATGTGGGCGTGCCCTACACAGTTTTTTCTCAAAATTGAAGGGTTAACGGACACATAACTTTGTGTTAAAATGAGCTACGGACGCAACACTTGGAACACACGTCACAGCCCACGACCTTTTCCAGACTGTACAAAGAAATCGTACGTTTTTTCCAAAACGGCTCAGTAGCGCCCCCTATTGTGCGGTAGTCACATATAGTTTCTCCGAACTACCCGAATCTTGGCACAGACATTCCTCATGGAATTGCGGACATATTTCAAAATGGCTTCCATTAGCCCCGCCCCCCATAAAGTTGGCCATTTTGAAAAATGTGCGAAAAACACATTTTCGCGAACTCCTCCTAGGGAAATGATCGGAGAAATTCCAATCCAGGACAAGTTCAGCCCATTTCCAATGTGATGCTAAATTGCGAAGGAATAATCGACCGCTCAAATGGGGAGCTCGCAGGCTAGAAAGTACCACTTTTTGATCATGTACATGTCAGATAAGCTACTCACATGCCTGTCTGCCTGCCATCAACTCTCTCACACACACACACACACACACACACAACCACACACACACACACGCACACACACACACACACACACACACACACACACACACACACACACACACACACACAAAGACATTCACATTCACACACTGCTGGCAATGATATTGACTGTTAGTCCAGCAGCGCCCTCTGCTGGCTGCATATGCAATAACAACAGACACATATACACTCCACAACACATAAATACAGCTCTTAAAGCATATCATATATATCAGGCTAGATTCCTTGTATATGTTATGATACAGTATGAAGCACAATTTGGTTTATTTGTAGATATCTAATAAAGGATACAATTGAAGTGTGTAATGTAGGCCTGTTACATATGTGACCCGCTCTATCGAAATCAGTCGGAAGTCGCAACGGCTCATTTCAAAATAAACGTGGATTTGCGTAAAAAACTAGTTTTTCGGGGTTCGGGTGTTTTGTTTGATTTTAAATAAACAAAGTCTTGGCTTTCAGAATATGACACTTTTATTTCCAAAATCACACGATAAATACATTTTTGAAGCTTGTAAAGGGAAGAAGACAGGCACCTCTCACTCGCAATCTGCTCTTCCGTAGCGCCGCCCCCCCCCCCTGGCTGAAATTATGAATGTAAGGCGTATAGTAATCATAGATAACACAGCAGGGTCCGTTACAGTTTGTTTTCATCTGATTTCAAATAAACAAAGTCTTGGCTTTCAGAATATTAAACTTGTTTCGGCAAATTTAGATGATAAATACAACTTTGAAGCTTGTAACGGCATAATTACAAGCGGAGAACGGAGTAACTTTACGTCACAGCAGGCATAACAGCCGGTGTTTCTCGTGAGTGTTTTCCCCGGGAAACAAACACAATAGGCCTACACACCAGTGGCGAGCCGTGAGCTTTATACCTAGGCCCTCTGACCCCCACCAATTCCCTCGAAAAAAAGAAAAAAAAATAGTTATTACGTCACAGCGTATACTTCAGCGGAATATCAAAACAACGGCCCAGGGTGCAAAACGCATCAATGACAGCGACCCTCTACCACACAAAACAACACCTGTGAACCCAATTTGTGTTCTTTGACATTGAAAATGATATTGCATTGTGTTTGTTACTTTCGTTGCAGTTGTATGTCTTAAGTGTAATTTGGCATGCTTTTATTTTGAAGGCGAGTTCACGCTGTTGACAGGAAGTTGTTGTTGCTATGGAAACAAGAAAAGTTTCACAGCGGGCGGAACTTGTCATAAAGTCCGCGATAATAAAACCCACCCATTTAGAGGGAAGATATGATTGGTCAATTAGTACTGTCATTTGACATTACTCTCTCGTTCAGTTACTATAGCGGGCCCTCTGTGAATCGCAGAGAGGGCCAGACGAGCTTCTTTCATGTAACCCTTCACATTCAACAGAGACTGAACAGGCAGATTCGAAGGATTTATTTCTTTGGAAATGTTATTTTAAATACAATTAAATCAAGTTTTTTTTCGGTAAAACTAATGAAAAATATAACCAATAATATTAAAAAAATATATATGTAAAAAATATATATTTTTTTTTAAATGTTTTTAAATATTCTTTTTTAGAATATCTTAGGCCCTCACAGAGGGCCTAGAGGGCCCTGACGGCTCGCCACTGTTCAACAAAAATAACATTATTCAACAAAAATAATTCAATAACGTGCTTTAACCCCTAGGCGGTGCACACAAGGTACACACAGCATACTAATAATAACTTTGTATTATTAGTGTAGGACACTTATGTATGTATAACATCTGAAGATGTGTAGTTTTATTCATGTTTTTACATAATTTTACAGGATATTGCTATACTATTTCTCATGTTTTACTTCCACACATTAATATCTGATTTGTAAAACATCACAGACAGAAAGGTATATCCGTCATTTAATGGTAAGCTATTGAAATTGTGATTCCATAGATGTGTCTCCCATCACCCAAATCCCCTGACTATTCTCTCAACTCAGTATTTACATTCTTATATTCAAAGAAAATCAGTAATATCTTTAAAAACTACAAGTCCTTTTCTATCAGCTGTGCACCGTTATGGTGTAAATATAACCTATCTACCAATTGGATCAAATATAAAAGTCAGCCGAATTACTATTGATACTGCAAGGAGACGTATTTTGTGAAAATAAATGTAAGATATTGTGTAATTGTTGATATATTTATGATCCACGTCACGTATTCAGTTTCGGCGGCACTTCTTCCTGTTTGTCCAGAAGTCTTCTCATCAGGGCTCTATAAATAAAGAACTACGGCAGATGTGTAATATTTAATTCAGCCGAACCGTGTATTACAATGCCGTTATGTGATGACTTCCAAAGAGAAAAGCAAGAACACTCGGAATAAAGTATTATTTTATTTTTAAATGTTTTCGGATTTCACATCGCATAAACACCATCTCCCAACGTGCATTGCGGCTAAAACATCCAATCAGCGAGCTGAGGATCCTTCCTACATCTGTTTCCGGTATTGTTCCTGTAATGAGAGTTCACATTTATGCTACATTGAAGGGTGGAATTGACTACACATCTTCAGAAACATAATTTGTATACTGTATATATACTGTAACTCATAGCAATATTGTAACCATTAAGAAAAGCCAACTGCATTAAAAACCCAGTTAACAAACACTAGGTAAAGTATTTTTCCTTCAGTAATGAAGATGTAATTCCAATGTAGACACACCTGGGGTCGATGTTCAGTCTGTTACGCTGAGCCATGCATTGTCTGGAACGTAAAAGGGACGAAGAAGACAAAGTGAAGTGACGTACTTCCGGTTCCACATGAAAACATTCCCAGTGCAAAAACAAATCGCTAAATAAAAACATAAAACACTGGCATGTAATTTACGTTAGAATAAATAGAATGGTTTTGAATAATAGATGAGAGTAAAATCAACGTCACTTTACAGCCCCACCCACTTTTGGGGAAACCAACGCTGTCATTTGAACGGCGATCAAGCCTGAAGCCACAGAGCTCTTCTGTTACTGTCCTTTCTTACAGAAACACGTAACTCTGGATTTGTTTTAATGTTTGAGGTGCAATAAACGACACAGCAGCTTTTTGGCATGTTAAAACTATTATTTTCTGCCTCGCTCATGAGAGTAATAGCTGGCGAAATTACAGCCTCGCCTACTGATTTTAATTTAACCATATATCGAGCCCGATCGTCGATTTACAATGTGTGCTCTAAAATGATATTTATAAATGACTATTATCATTATTATAAGCAAGACAATAAATGGCAAAGATATGTAGAAAATAAACGTATTTAAGATACATATTTAAGATACGTTCATAACAAACGTAACGTGGGAGAAAATATGTTTCTAGAAGATATGTAGAAAATAAACGTATTTGAGATATGTTCATAACAAACGTAACGTGGGAGAAAATAAGTTTCTCGCTAAACGTAATTGAGAATGCAGTTTAGTTCTGTGGGAACGTAATTTTTAGGAGACAGGGTTGAAAATGAATACAATGCACCTTTCTATATTGTGAGGAAAATGTTTTGACCTCTGAAGGTTTTCCAAGGTTTCTATTTCATTTTTATACTAACAATTAAAATAAATTAGAACAAAAGGCCAGTGATAAGTATGGTTACTTCATGATACACAAGGTCTGGTATAAAAATATTTTTTATATTTTAGTAAATTATAGTTTGGAAAGACCTTTATGTTTAGTTTTTTTCATGAGCCTTAAGGTCTCGTCTTTATTTATCCGTTCTGAGACTAATTCATGGTTAAATCGATTCATTTTATTTATGGAAAAAATGCCCATTGTTAACAGCCAACTCCATGTCTCTTGTCCTGCTGCCTATCACTGTCTCTGTTGGGTGTTCTCCCCCCCTAAGCAGAACAACCCTTGCATCAGTAGCGGCTGGTGGAAAATATTTTAGGTGGGGCTGTGGAAATGGTGATCAAACAATACTAGGGGGGTCCGGGGGGATGCTCCCCCGGTAAAATTTGTTGAGAAAAGACCCCTTAAATTATGACTTCTGGTGATGTTAGAGGGGGGGGGGGGAGGACAATTTGAGGCTTAAAAATATGAGAAGACTGATCAATACCTCCATAACTTCAGTGTGGTTAGCTATGAATCTTCCAAAACTTCCAAACACCTTGTCCTGGACATAGTTTCTACAGCATAAACTGTGCAACAGTACAGTAGGCCCACACAAACTGCAGAACACAGGGGCTTTGGGAACACTGATTTAATTCCCATTTAACCTGTTAAAATGTAATAAACTATTCATGTGTCCTACTCAGAGGAAACGCATCTAACTGATGATATGAACCATGTTTACCGAAACAACACACAAGTCTCACAAGAAGCGTCTAAATGAGCCCTGAGCGAAAAAATGCTAACGCACTCTAGGTATAAATCAATCGATATACTTATCGGATATGCACAAACAAGCTTACAAGCTGAGATTCCACATATTCTAGAAATATAAGTATCATCACTGAGCGATCAGAACTCGCGACAGGGGAAGCAAATACAGACATCACACAACGTAGCTTTAGGTAGCAAAACACGGAGATATGCTCACCTTTAGCAGAATAACAATTCTGATCAAAAATGAGAAAAACGCAGCTGAAGGTTAATCCATAGGTTAATCCAATGTGTCTGTCACTTTGAAAAATGATTGATGATCCATAATTCAATTTTTATGTCAAAAACTGAGTTTTCATTAGCTGCTAATGGTAGCTTCCAGAGTGTATGACAGCTTCCTGTTTTGTCTCCTTGGATACGAGTCCAAACAACTCACAGACTGCACCGGGCGCTCACGTAGGAGCCCTGTGACCATCAGATTTGACGACGCTGATTGGCTGAAATTATGTTTCGGCGGCATAGTTTAAAGATAGCAACAGTTGGCTTCTGCTGCACTTGCTGCCCTCTCGTCTGGGCGCTGTGTATAGCGCCCAGACGAGAGGGAGTAATGATAGGGCAAGGCCAGGCAGGAAACATGTGACTTATCAGTAACTTTAGACATCGTAACACAATTTTAAACGAGATTTTATTGTAGATTATACATTTTACTGATACCAATTATATAATATTTACCTTGTTTATTAAAAATAAAAATAAAAATAAAAAATATATTTTTTAAATATATATTTTTAAATGTTTTACATTTTTAATGTGGGAAGAGGCGGGGCGGCGCCCCTATGGGCCGGCCGCCACTGCCTTGCATGTGTTGCAAAATGACTTAATAATCAAAATGAACAAATGCTGTTAATAAAATTAAACCCAGTATCCAATGTCAATGCTCTGTTTGGAAACATGAATGTTTCTTTAGCCACATTTATGGCATGGAGCTTTGCTTGTCTGGCACGGATTTGCATCATGTCACTTTAAACGTGTGTAGTTGAGAGCACATTCATCATAATAACAATTGTTAATCTGTAACTCTATACCTATGTGAATTATGTTACTGACTTTTAAATAATTGGAGAAACAAATGTTACTTTTTTACCAGTTATATTAACATTAATTCCCACAACATTTTAATGTCTGATTCTATATCAAAAGGCCCACATATTTTCAGAATGCTGGTTGGCCAGGTCCCTTGTTTTATCAGAGGAAAAGATCATTTTTGTTTTTGTTAACCCATGATATTGGAGATATAATATTATTTGCATGACAATAATTATAGTAGAAAAGCCTTCTTAATCAAAATATCCTTTCTTTACACTACAGTATTGGATTAAATAATACATGTATTAGTAGATGGCTCTAAAAGCAGAAGTCTAGAGAAAATAACTGCATGCAGACATTCATATTCACAATACTGTATATTTAAAAAAGATAGCCTGGTAACATAAATACATGATTGTGCATCAATATATGTGCATGTGCACAGACAAAAACATACTGTATGTGGGCACACACTCACATTCCTCTGTGTTTATGATAACATAGATCCGATTAATGTATTAGAATATGAAACCCTCATCATGACACATCCATCAAAAGTTAAAAATGTCAGGTGAAAAAAACAGTAATTTTTTTTCAATCACACAAATATTAACAAGCACAATTCATGTGCTTTATTTAACATCTGAATAATGCACATACATTTTGAACACTATAAGAAGTACTACCTATCATCTGTCAGTGGGTGATGCTAGAGAGCCAGCCACAACATAGTGTTTCCATTACCATGCTCATGATGTGTGTTCAATACAATATAGTGCTGCCCCTGCAGGCTCACTGTAATCTTGGAGGAGACAGAGCAGGGGGTGTAACGTAGGGGAGCCATCAGCCTGGAGGGAGCGATCGAAGACTTTCCTTAAATAGACAATGGTTGATTTGACTCGGCCGCTTCAGCTGGTGCATGGATAATAGGTGCATTGGATTAGTGTCATTACAGTAAACATCTGTCTGATTGAACCCCGCCCAGAAGGCCTGTTGTGAGACCAGCATCTCATCCCAGAAGCTCTAGTTCCTTAACCTTGAAGGCTTTGAGTCGTAGCTGTAGTAAGATATACCGGTAATACTGTTGCATGTATAAGGAGTAATGTAATAATGCTCATGTTTTCATACTTTAGGATTTACTGTTGATTGTATTTATTCGACCAAGTGAAAAGAAACCGTTGTTAAAAAAAACTCAGACTTTCTGAAAAAAAATCTGTTTTCTAAAAAGAACATGCCACAATTATTCTAGTCAGTGTTTTCATTGATTAAGGCTGTTGTGTAAAACAATCCAGTTTCTAATTCTAGCAAATTTTGATGTAAGTATTTTGTGTAATACACTTATGTTTAAGCTCAATGGAGGAGTTATTTGAATAAAAGGTTTGTAAAAACACATATTACGAAGCAAAATTATTTTGAAAAGATTATTGCAACAAACCATTACAAGGTGGCACAACACAAGATGAAACTGCCCCCAAATAGCCTCCAACTATCTAAGAATGGAAGTCACAACAGTAATCACCTCAAAACTGACCTCTTCATGCACAAGCTCACCAGCGTTTGGTGCGATAGCTGAATAGAAACTAATAAAGTGGAGAAGGAATAAGTGCTAAAACCTGGAAATGAGTTTCCTAATTTCAAACTCTAAGTTTTTTCAAAACTATTTTTCGTTTGATAGATTAATAGATAGATAAGTACTTTATTGATCCCAATTTGGGAAATTCTGGACGCCTGAAATAAGATACCATATTTTCCAGACTATAGTCGCACCTGAGTACAAGTCGCTCTTATCAAAAAACGTGTCGTTAAGAGAAAAAAAACATATATAAGTCGCTTCGGTGTATAAGTCACATTTATCCACTGAAGTCCTCATCCTCTGTGTCGCTGTTAAACACTTCCGCCAACTCCGGAGGAAGTGTTTAACAGCGACACAGAGGAGGAAGTGTTTCACAGCGACACAGAGGTGTCGATGAAGCAGCATGTCCTGCTCCGGGCTCTGCTCAGACTCTCCAGCAGAATCAGCTCCGACTAGACCTTTCTGAATCCCGACAGGATGTTGTCGGTCGTCACTGAAGCCCATGCTGTGTCGATTCATCCCACAACATCCTGGAAAGTTTGCATCCTCCCAGTTGCCGTGACTTTTTTCTTCTTCGATGGTACAGTAGTTTTCAGTTGTCACGATTGTAAACAGTGCCATCTATTGGCCGGAATTTGAACGCAGTCAGACAAAATTCAATATATATGTTGCTTCGGAGTATAAGTCGCAGGACCAGCCAGACATTATAGTCCGGAAAATACGGTATGTGGCAAACACAAGCTGAAGAGATTTTCACACTTTGTTCTACGACATGAAATATGTCAGGAAATAGCCCACTGGTAGAATTCAGAAGCTTCAATGTGTCATAAAACAAGTGACTAAAGGAGACTGCTAAATGTCATCAAGCCGAACACAGGTTCACCTTCAGCTTAGCAGTGGTGTAGTGCAACCATGTGATGTAGTTGGTATATTCCGTTAGCTTTTTACCTGCTGCGATTGCATTTATGCAAACAAATAATAATATGTGTGTTGGAGTATGTGGAGATTAACCTTATGAACAAATTATACAAATATCAATAATAATAATAACTTTGTCATCTTGTGCAATATTCTAAAATCCAACGGAAAAATCACATCGCATTTTCAATGAGCCACTCTGTATCCCCCTTGGATGGCCTCATAATCACTCCTGCCATCTCAGTGCGATCAAAAACTTTGGAGCAGCTCCAAAATACATATTAATGACACTGCAGGATCCTAATCAGCCAACTTCTGACATGTTGTTGCTTGGCTTAAGCACTTGCATGTGCATCCATACCTCCTACAGCAGCTGTTTATTGACAGTCAACTTTGGGAGACACTGCAAACGTTGGGCTCCTCTATAAAAACGCCATCTGATCACTATAAGCTTTGATGTGATGGCATTGGGCCAGTGTAAACAAACACTTGGATTGGAAGCTTGCCATACAAAATGAATGACCATCTGGCATCAGATGGCTGTGGAGAGAGACGGAGGCATTTATCAGCCAGTTACCATCAGCTATGTTTACTCTTCCCTACTCCTCTCTGGGCCCCCCCTTCTCTTTTATATCCAAAGAAACTTTATTGGCATGACCATATTAAAACACAGTTTCGGCAAAGCACATTGCAGAAGGGGGTAGAACAGCAAACCATTACAAAAGCGTGTTAACAATTTGATGTAATTTCAAATCACGAAAAGAACATAACTGAATATGTGTCCTCCTTGTGTTGCGGTTGTGTGTTGGAATACGATGATAGGTGTGGTTGTGTGTTAACTGCAACAATTATATTCTTTCCCAACAAGATTCGTATTTCATGATGTCTGTTATGTGTTCAAATCCAGGAAGCTTGCTTTTACAATTTTGGGAAGTATTTATTTCGGAATGGCTGGAGATTTGTGTATTTTATAAGAAAGGCAGCTCTGTTTCTTCTTTGTGTTCCTTGCACAGCTGGCAGAAGTGCTCCTCTATGGGGAGCCATGCGTTTTTTTTATTGGCCTGTCTCAAAAGCCAGGCTGTGCTCACTGAGTCTGGACATTGTCAGGGTAGTTCTATGTTTACTGACATATCCCATCCTCAAGGTCAATGTCTTAAGACAACAAGGTTCACTTGTGTGCTTTATTTACCAGGAAATGTCTCAGGCTTTTAAGGAATGTTGAAGTAGGAGTTGCTGGCTATCAAGATGGTGCTGGAGGAAGGGAGGCACTGACTGGAGGGGCCGAAGAGACGTTCCTGGCATGGACTGAACACAAGATCTCAGAATATCTGGACAGCCAAGAGGTTGTACACCTACTTTGTATCACCGTGCTGGCTCCATTAAAATCAAGCATATGCTCTTTATTCTGTGTTGAGCTGGATGACCTCCCCAGGACCCAACCTTCCTGCCTCCTGCCTGCAGGGTTGAAGCTGTTACTTTGGATCTCAAGAGTGACGTCAAGCAGGGTCTTTAGGGAATGAAGATAATTACTGTCCTCCTAACAGTCTTTCTGTCCTAGTCACCCGGTCGTCATGGTCACACAGTAGGGCATTTGGTTAAACTGAGCTGTATCCAGGGGTTTGGAGGTTGATCAGCCTCCTCTGACAGGGGGTCTGCTGGCCATGGCTGGACAGGACATTCATCATCCTGCCCTGTCTGTGCCCAGAACCACTGATTAATTGAGTTTTGGACAGATAACTGCAGTTGATCCTGCATACCTACAAGGTCCTGAAACAACAGGAAACTTGTCAATCATGGAGTCCCCCAAGGCTCGGTGCTCGGTCCCCTTCTATTTACAATATACATCCTTCCGATTGGTGATATCATCCACAGCCATGGTCTCTGTTTCCACTCCTACGCCGACGACACCCAACTTTACATCAGCACAAAACCCTCTGCCCATCTCCCCCTCAGTCACTAATCAACTGCCTCCACGAAATTAAAACCTGGATGACCACCAACCTACTCAAACTTAACAGTAATACAACTGAGCTCATGGTTGTGGCCCCCAAAGCACTGCTCGGGAAGGTTGGAGATCTGCTCCTCAACATCGACGGTTCCATCATCTCACCATCCCCTGAGGTCCGCAACCTTGGCGTTGTATTGGATTCAACCCTGCTGAAATCCGTAACGCCCCTTCTCTGAACATCTTCAAATCAACCCTGAAAACTCATCTGTTCAACAAAGCCTTCTAACATTAACTCACTCTCCCCCCCCCCCTCTGCAATGTAACACTTCAATTTCTGCCCCCTGTTTTATGTTTTGTCCTTATATGTTTCTTTGTTAAGCGACCTTGGGTTGATGAAAGGCGCTATATAAATTAAAGTTATTATTATTATTATTATTATTTGTTAGCAGAGTGCAGATATTGATTGATTTATCCTCCTGAGACCCAGAAAGAAAAAGGTTTCAAATTTCCTTTTATTTTGGGTTACACAAGTCTTTAGGGTGGTATAAACATAATGACTAACACAAACTAAAAACATATATTTTTATTTTTGTTTTATTGTGTGTTCTTTGTAGAGGACATCGGGTGTTAGTTATGCGAAGCATAGTATACAAACAACATTAATATACAAGTACATTTAGACAACATTAGAGCACAACAACTCAATGCAACAAATACTGAGCCCTCATTTGTAATTGAAATGCAGAGATACATCTGACACTTGAGGCACCTGATGTATGTTTTCCCACTGCATCCGTCTGCCATGAACCCTACAGAAACCTACGTGTTAGTTTTGGCCCATAGTGGACTCCATTTGTGTTGTGTAAAATGGGGGAAATAAAAAGTTAGCAAATCCTCATGTCCTCTATATATATGACATTCATAAAAACATTTAGTCTTACAGTAGGTCAAATAATTATTACACTGCTCTGAAAACTCACTACACTAACTCCTAAGATGTCCCCTTACTATAATTAATTAAAATATTGAACTCAAAACACTGGTAATTAGAAAATTACAAATGTACCATTTTTCTTTCTATAAATAGTGCTTGTGTTGATGGACGCCATTTTGAAATACAATGAAATTATCTTTTTCAAAGCCACACCCCCACATATGTCATATGTTTGAAAAGCCCATGATGTCCTCTGTGGAGTACAATTGGAGTTAATGCTATGGCATGTATAACCTCAAAGTAATGGACCAAAAACCAATGTGCACCACAAATGAATGGGTGGATATATAGAAAAGCAAGTGGTGAGGAATTTGTTTTAACTCCCTGTCCTGCTAAATAGTTATTTAACTGATTCTGGCCGCACCAGGAGTCACACATCATGCAGGCATGATGTCATATGTAACAGCATAATAATCTTAAAGAGGCCCTATTATGCTTTTAGGGTATTCCCTTTCCTTGTTGTGTGTTGTTTTGGTTTTTGTGCATGTAAATGGTCTGCAAAGGCCAAAACCCCTTAGTTCCCTCCAGAGGGAGTTTGTTTCTCATTATCTCACTGTTTTTAAGCTAGCTTAACTAATGGGCAACAGGAATATTGGAAATGGTTAACATTATATCTGGAACCAAAGTGATTGTAACTGCACACAGTTTGCCAAAAATGTTTACGCAACGTGTAAACATAATGTTATTGTTACCTAGGCACCTATCGCTGTAAAGTGTGGAACTTTTGACCGGATACACACACACACACACACACACACACACACACACACACACACACACACACACACACACACACACACACACACACACACACACACACACACACACACACACACACACACACACACACACACACACACTTCCTTATCACCTATCTGTCTCTCCTCGTATCTGCTCTGGCCCCTATCTTTCTTAAAGTTGGATATGATGACACTCTTCCAGCTGCCTTGCTTGTGTGTGTGTTTTAGCTAAGGTTGAACATAATCTTTCATCTTCCTCTTTCTCTGACAAAAGAATCAGTCCAGTCAGCACAGCTGTCTATCTACCACCTCCTTTCCCCAGCACATGTCTCAAATAATCCCAAAATTCTACTGCACAGCTCAATCACCCATCATTCATTTGCTATGATTCTTCCTCTGTTTCTGGTCTCTGTCTGTTTCCCCTTTCACTCTGATCATATCCCACCCGTTCTGTGGCCTGCTTTACTCCCAGTTTCTTCTCCCCTTTTCTTTGGTTTCTGTCTTTCCATCTTCTCTATACCCCCCGCTCTCCTCTCCATCCTCATGTCCTCAGTCTTTTCTTTGCTGTGTAACAGAGAGTGACATGTTTGGCAGATATTCTGCTCCCTCCTCTCATAAGGAATTACTGTCCTGACCCACTTCCACATACAGCCTCTGCCACATCTACATGACCGTGAAACAATTTGTGTCACTGACTGCCAAAGAGAAAGATGTGCTAATTCTGTTTGCCGCATGCAGACACATGTACTGTACCTGTATATCATGTAGGGATTAAAGCCACAATTAGCAGTACTATTAAGGATAGGAACACCATTAACTAACTTCCTGTAATATTAAATGATGGTTGGCAGATATAGCTTGTTAATCATTCTTTTGGAGCTTTATGCTGCTCTAGATGTTGGTGTGTTTTCATCCCAACTGTATCCCACCAATCGTATCCACCTCAGTCTTCTTCCCCCCCCCCAAATCCAAACTACGCAGCTTCAGGGAAAGAGCCTTTTCTGTTGGAGCTCCCAGGCTTGGAATTCCCTCCCCAAAGATCTCAGAGATTCCGAGGCCCTCACAGTATTCCAGTCCCGCCTAAAAACTCATCTCTTCTCCTCTGTCTAGCCTCCCCCATCAATCCATGCCCTTTGCCCCAACCCTCCCTCGTATTGTAAAGCGACTTTGAGTCTAGAAAAGCGCTCTAAAAATATAATTTGTTATTATTATATACCTAGCAAGAAATGGCAAAACTAATTTTAAACATGACTCATGAAGAAAGCTGAATATTTTGCAGGCAAATCAGAACAGATATTTCTGACAGAAAAATATAAGACAGAAAATAGTCCTGCTGGATGTGTGACATCCAAGCCAATACTATACAAGGCTCTTTTCTGTGACCGTCGTTCTAAAACCACACTGTAAAAACTGTTGCTTTGGTAAAACTTAAAAAATATGTGTCAAGTGGTTCCAAGCCATTTTAAGAGTTTAGTCAACCTTTGCATTTTTTGAGTTGGTGAAACGTACTCTTTTTTAGTTTTCCTCTACTCAAGAATGTGTTACTTTGCTAAAACTTAAAAATATGTGTCAAGCGGTTCCAAGCAATTATAGGAGTTGGGTAAACTCACTAATGTGATTTTTTTCTGCATGTGAAAAGATGAGTTGAGCCTACAATTAAAAGCCAAGATATGAAGTGTAACCAATGCAAATAACAATCTGCTATGATCCACATAAGACAATAATAAATAAAGTAAATTATAAAACACAATTGAGTTGCCGGAACCTATATACGACAAACTCTTCCTGATTTCAATCCAACCCTTTAAATATTTGATAGCATTGAAACATTGCAGATTAAACAAATAAATAAAAAAAAGGGAACGTTATGGACATGTTAATACATTTTATTAAAATTTGATTATTTCAAAACAGTTTTCATAAAACAGTAACACGTTTGTTTAAAAGCACAACACATTAACATACATGGAGACACATGGTTATTACTTGATGGTTATTCCAACTGCATCTGGCTCGTGGGCAACGTATAACTTCATGCTGTGCATCACGAGCCTGTTACACTTCGACCTCTGCTGTTCCCTGTATATACAAACAAAACACTAAATTGAGTACAAATCAGGACACCATGTGTTTTCCTCAACAACAAAAATCAAATCCGTCTTGAAATCATAATGAGCCAGTTTACATTAGCTGTTCTGTTAGGCCCCAAGCCTGTTTTTCCAACACACTCTATCTCTCATGTCTAACACAGTGTTTTTTCGGCTCTGAGCGGAGCATCAGTTTTTGTATAAGCTAACCTACGTTTGCTAGTTGTTCAGTGTAATATGCCAACGTGCTATGAACAAAAGCTAGTGGTTCATATTAGGCTAGCAATAACGTGTTTACAATTGCAATCTTATACGGTAGTCTGCTACGTGTCGGTCATTCTTTTTAGCTTGCATAAAAACAATGTTTTTCCTAGCACGTCTAGCTATAGGTAGCCTTGTTGTTTAGCTTTGTAGCATACATGCTAGGAAAGCCAACTATAATGTAATTAAGTTTCGTGACTGACCGTACGGTAAATCACCCAGAGTATACTGTATATGAGTATTTCGTGTGTGAATGCAGACATTCTCGTGCTATGAGAAACATGTAAGGCCATCTGCTGACATTGTAGTTGATATATGTAAACGCTAGCAACTTCGTTAGCCCAGTTAGCACTGTGTCAATGGCTTGTTCTGTGTAATAAAACCACTATGAACAAAAGCTAGTGGTTCATATTAGGCTAGGAAGAACTTGTTTACAATTGAAATCTTATACGGGTAGTCTGCTACGTTCGGTCATTCATTGTAGCTGGCATGAAAACAATGTTTTCGCCTAGCATGTCTACCTCTCGGTAGCGTCGTTGTTTATCTCGGTAGCATACACGCTATGAACGGTAGCTCGGTTAGGAACGCCAACTATAATGTACTGACCGTAGGGTAAATCACCTGGAGTATACTGTCTATGAGTATTTCGTGTGTGAATGCAGACATTCTCCTGCTATGAGAAACATGTAAGGCCATCTGCTGACATTGTAGTTGATATATGTAAACGCTAGCAACTTCGTTAGCTCAGTTAGCACTGTTTTGAACTGAACCTGAGATTCCAACAGTATATATGCTTGGCTGGCAGAGGGTGCGTCATAGCTCTGGGCGTGGCTACTGGGTATCCAGACGTCACGATGCCCAGGAAGAACATGCGAAATCTCCAACAAGGCGTTTTGGGGAGGTCTTTTCTGTGTTAGAGTTTTACTCCCTACAGGGTATACTTTGAGGGTTTTTGACTCTGCAGACCGTTTACATGAATAAAAACCTTCATAACACACAAGGGGATGGGTAATAACCGGAAAAGCATGACATGGGCCCTTTAACTGACTTTCTGGTACACCCTGATAATAAAGAGTTACAATAATCCGGTCTTGAAGTAACAAATGCATGGACTAGTTTCTCTGCATCGTTTTGAGGCAAGATATGCCTGATTTTTGCAATGTTACGTAGATGAAAGAAGGCAGTCCGTGAAATAAATTTTATGTGGGCGTTAAAGGATAAATCCTGATCAAATATAACACCAAGATTCCTTACAGTCTCCCTCGCCCTCCCTTCGGCAAATCAGACCACATCTCACTCCTGCACTGCAGGATTGCTTTGCATCTACGGATTGGAGTGTGTTTGAGGACAATAACATCAACACACACACAGACACTGTCATCTGCTACATTGGGAAATGCATCGATGACGTGGTACCGAAGGTTACTGTACGAACATTCCCAAATCAAAAGCCCTGGATAAACGGCGAGGTGCGCGGCAAGCTGAAAGCGCGCACTATCGTGCACAGAGCGTACAGGAAATCTAGGTATGATCTCCGGAGAGCAATTAGCAATGCAAAGAGACAGTACAAAGAGAAGGTGGAATCTGACTTCAAAGGCTGTAACACCCGGAACATGTGGGCGGGACTAAGAACAATGACAGACTACAAAGGGGATGGCAAAAACAAAAAGATTCGGAGACAGTTTCTTCCCGCGGGCAGTGAGACTGTTAAACAATTGAACTGCTGAAACAATTTCATAACATTCATCTGCTACTTAGTAATATATATCTACTATCTAATATATATCATTCCAATAACTTGTATATAGACTCGTACTGCACTATTCCACTTTTTTTTCTCTCTCACTTTATTTTAGAACTATTTTTCTTTTTGTATTACTTTTACTATCTGTATTATTATGTTTCATTGTTGGAGAAGCCTGTGACCTAAAATTTCAACAACATAATTACTCTGTAGCTATGTTAGTTTGACAATAAAGAACCTTGAACCTTGAACCTTGGAGGCCAAATTAATGCCATCCAGAGTTAATAGTGTTTAACATCACAAAATGTAAGGTCATCCATGTTTTTAAGTCCTTGAGGCAGTCTTGAATTTTATTTAGATGATTGCTTTCATCAGGCTTGATGGATAAATATAGTTAAGTACCATCCGCATAACAATGAAAATGTACAGAGTGATTCCTTATAATATTGCCTAACGGAAGCATATATAATGTGAACAAAATAGGTCCAAGCACTGAGCCCTGTGGCACACCATGGCTAACTTTGGTTTGCATGGAAGATTCACCGTTGACACACACAAACTGAGACCATTCAGATAGATAGGACCTAAACCAGCCTAAAGCAGTTCCCTTTATGCCAACTAAGTGCTCTAGTCTTTGCAATAGGATGTCATGGTCGATAGTATCAAATGCAGCACTGAGATCGAGCAAGACAAGAATAGAGACAAGTCCTTTGTCTGAAGCTATTAGAAGGTCATTTCTGACTTTAAAAAGAGCTGTCTGTACTATGATGTGTTCTAAAGCCAGACTGAAAATCTTCAAATAAATCATTGTTTTTTAAGTAATCACACAACTGTTTTGCGACTGCTTTCTCAATAATTTTTCAGAGGAACAGATGGTAAGAAATAGGTCTATAGTTGGCTAAAACCTCTGGATCGAGGTTGTGCTTTTTAAGAAGAGGTGTTATCACTGCTACTTTAAATGATTGTGGAACATAGCCTGATAATAAAGACATATTCATAATATTTAATAAAGAAGTGTTAATTCATGGAAAAACTTCCTTTAACAGCTTAGTTGGAATCGGGTCTACGATACACGTTGATGGTTTAGAAGAAAGAATCATCGAATTCAATTGTTCAAGGTTTAAGTAAGTAAGTCAAACTTTATTTATATAGCACCCTTGTCAACACGAATGTACAAAGTGCTTTACAGTACAGTACACAATTCACAGTACAACTAAAATGTAGAATAAAAGGCATAAAAAGGTATAAAACAACAGCACAGTTTATGGGTGAAAAGCATTCTAATTTACTATCTAGTGCAGTGACGTGCAGTCAGGGGAGGCAGGGGAGGCAGAGCCTCACCTGTCATACTCCGATGTAACGGAAAAACAACTAAAGAAAAACTAAATAGTAATAATAATAAAATGTCTCCACTGATCTGTGTAGTAAGTGTGATTTATGTATGATTCCAATCGCTTTTTATAGTCAAAATCAGCAAATTTGCCGAGCTCCGCTACGGGAGCAATGAGAAGTGAGGCAGGGACGTGCTCTGCCTCTCGTAAGCCCACAGTAACTTGCTGGAGCGCGGGCACTAATTTAGTGCGGGCACTTATTTTGTGAGCGCGCTCAAGCCAGTTACTGTGGGGTGAGGTGAGGCACAGATGAGCTCTGCCTCACCTCAGAATGCGTCACCCCACAGAAACTGGCTGGAAAGCGGGCCCTAAGCGCATGCCTGTTACCATCTCACTGTAGGTCACCAATGTAATGTTTGTAGATCCCTTTATTACATTTATCCTCGCCATCCATAGTCTCTAAATAACTTATTTCACGTATATATGATATTTAGGCTCGCTGGTCTCATCATACAACGGCAATGAAAAAAGCACCAGGGGAGGCAGCCATAACCTCTGCCGCACTGAAGGGGGCGCACGTGAGCCCACAGGTTCTTGTTGCTACTGTAATTCTACGCAGAGACGGTAGACGCAAACAACAAACTAGACTTTTGAAACTACAGGACGATAAGGAGGACTTTTACAAAAAAGTAATAGAGATTGTTGTCCAGAAGGATAGCATGGACTTCATCTTCAAGTCAAGGTAAGACCACATGTGTAATGAAAATGGGATCTTACTAAGAAAGAACAATCCAATATTTAGATTTTGGGTATCCTTTTGTTGAACGGTCTGTTTAAAATGAATCGAAGCATCAGACTAAAAAAAACTTTGGAAAATAACCGAATATTTCGATTAAGGTCAAAATATAATATTTGTAAATCTGACTCAGTGAGTCAGTGCCTCACCAGCCATGAACCTCACCGCACGTCACTGATCTAGTGTAATATTAGAACTTACATTTCCGGGAGCTGTTGATAACACTATACTGGTCAAAGGCAAGAGGTCATTAATTTTGTTTCTAAGAGTAACAATTTTATCATTAAAAAAAGCACATAAAATCATTACTACTGAGTGCTATAGGAATAGAAGGCTCAATAGAGCTGTGGCTCTATTGAGAGTAGTAAGCTGCTCTCGCTTTACACAGTGCTTTCTTATATTCATTGAGAATAATATGCCAAATTAAACGAGATTCTTCAAGTTTAGTGGAACGCCATATCCTTTCAAGTTGTCTCGACTTTTGCTTTATTTTGCGGGTTTCGGCATTATGCCATGGAGCTAGTCTATGTTGTTTTATTTTCTTCTTTTTCAAAGGAGCAACAGAGTCTAATTGTATTCACAGCACACCTGTAGCACTATCAACAACATGATCAATTTGATGTTTGTAAGCTATTTGATTCCAAACTTAGGGAAGCGAAGTAAGGCTCTGAGTCAAAAGATGGCCGGTCAAGTGTCAGGAAAAGACTTGGCTATCTTTATGATGGACATCCATCACAGAAAATCTTTTAAGATATTTCACAACTCTTATTATTTAACAGTAACAGTAAAGACAGATGTGCAACACAACCTGATGTGGCTCAGTGAGCACTGGTTCAATCCCCACAGCAGCAGGTTCAGCATGTCGTTGTGTCCCTGGGCCAGTGGCAGCGCCAGGGTATGGCTGGGGTAGGCTACAGCCATACCAAGAAATGGCTTAGCCCCACCTTAGCCCCACCATGAAAAATGATGTTAAAGTAAGCAAAATGAAGTCCGCCAACTCGCGCGGAGTAAATTGCACAGACAGCAGTTAGTAAGATTGATTTCAGTAGCCACTTGTCTGGAAATACCGAAGACTAGAAACAGTTTTGAAAACTTTTGTCACGTAGTGATCGTCTTCTCAATAAAACATCTTTGATAATGTCTTCTGGCCAATCAGAATCACGATAACGGCGTGGTGTTGTTGCAGGAAGTCCCGACGGAGAATACTTTTGCTGTAGTACATCTCTATATACATCGATACAACATTACGTGTTGATAGAAATCAACACGTAATAAAATAAGACCCCACGGTTTGATGATTGATAGGTGTGTGTGGGCTGCCACAGAACAATGGGGGCTATCCACCCTTATCCACAATGTAAAGTAATTCACACAGCCTCTTCCCTCTTCTCTCTGTGAGGAGCAGCAGGTTCAGCTTTCAGACCAAAGTAACAAAAAACAAAAATGGCATTCATTTTTTTAAATGTGTAGTAATAGATTTATTTATTTTTCTTCTCAAGAGAGTACCAGAATGTGTATTTTATGTTAGTATTTCAAAAAATCTCCTGGGGGAGAATCCCCCCAGACCCCCCTGCAGGGGTTGGGTTTTCAGCATGTCAACTCTTTCACCTGTGGGGAAATTGCAGGATTGGCTCCAGGTCGCCCTTTTTATTTACTACAAGACAAATGTGCCTTTTTATTTCATACAGTGAAATAATCTAAACCTCACGCGTGGCGTTTCACTGTCAAGGGGGGCGATATAGCGTGTATGTAATTACATTGCAAATACTGACTTGAGCCCCACCACTGTATGGGTTAGCCCTACCATAGATTACCCAACAAAAATACTCTGGAGCCGCCACTGCCCTGGGCAAGACACTTTACCCCAAATTGCTCCTGTGGGGATTGTCCACATTATTGAGTGAATGTTAGTCGCTTTGGGTAAAAGCGTCTGACAAGTGACATGTAATGTGATAACCTCCAACAACCCCACCACTCCCTGACTAATGAAAGTAGAGTAATACCGATAAGAGAAGGCTGAACCAATAAACAGAGCAGTACTAAGTCGCAGCCTGACAAGATGACGGTCCTGTCCCGTTTCTGGTAAAAAACAAAGAATTTGCGGCAAGTGCAAAAAGTAGTTTTATCATGACTAAAAGCGGTATATTACATGTCAAAAAACAAGAAAGATTCCAAAGTTTCGATTTGGACTGACAAGCCATGGAAATCCCAGTTCAAGTGTAAGCCTGCTACCTGCCAGTAGTCCACCGTTAGATTGTTTAATTTCACCTTGACCCAATCGTCAATCTCCAATGACATTGATTAATTGTTTACATGGTAAAAAAAAAACCCGCACATTATTACTTTTTTTTTCATTAGACCTCAGGATTTGTATTTCAACCACTCAAATGACAACAGGCATTTTCATTTCAAAAAGGGGCGTGGCCATGACATAGAAGGGAAGTGCTAGGTTGCAGTCGAATAGTCCACAAATCAGCTCCTAACGTCTAACCCTATCGTCTATTCCTTGACCTCTGAGTGAAACGTCACGGGGTTAAGGGATGGTGGATAGGAGAATTCAAAAGGACTTAGGAGAATCCGACAGCACTTTCACTATCCGACGTGTTTATGATGCGCCAGCGGACGTCATAAATGTGCGTCTGCTGCTGTGGGGAAACTATGGAAACTACAGTTTTCTATACAGCGGACTACAACATGGATGTATAATAAATCAAATCAAATCAAATCAAAGTTTATTTATAAAGCACATTTATAAAGCACATTTATAAAGCACATTTAAAAGCGATTTTTGGTCGGGCCAAAGTGCTGTACATGTAATAACTACAATCACATAAAAACACATTTCTACAATCACAATAAAAGACAATAAATTACAACAGATATTTAAAAAAAAACACAGGGAAAAGTCAGGAGTCGTGCTCCGCTCTGACTAAAAGGCCAGGGAGAAGAAGTGTGTTTTAAGAGTAGATTTAAAAACCCCTAGGGTCTGGGCCAACCTCACATGGAGGGGCAGAGTGTTCCAGAGCCTAGGGCCAGCTGCTGCGAAGGCACGGTGCCCTCGGGTTTTGAGCCTGGTCTTGGGCACTATCAGCAACAGCTGGTCAGCAGACCTTAAAGCTCTGGCTGGGGTGTAGCGCTGGAGGAGTTCAGCTATATAGGCCGGAGCCAGCCCATTTAGTGCTTTAAATAAGAACGAGGGACTACTGTAAACTCATCCAGAGACTCTGCACCGTGCTCTCATGCTGTTGTTTTATGCTTTATGAACGGGGACAACAGAGAAACATATTCTTCATGACCAAAGTTGGAATTAAAATAAAAAAGGAAAGTGAAACTTATGCTCGTCACCCTCTCCCTCCGGTCCACATTAATACAAATGATCCCAATACGTATGATTGTATGAAAAGATCTTAAAATAAATACAAATATATTTATTATAAACGTTACTCCTTAACATCTATCACTGTGTATATCACCATTCAAACATCTTTTAAAAGTTGAACAAACCCCACACAGCTCAGTAAAGACTGTGAAATGTTGACTTTATTTGATAATTTCAGTAAAAACTAACGTTCATATTTCTCTTTTGGATTATAATACTGATGAACGTTCAAAACAAAGCACTTTGGCAACTTACCACATACGTTTTAAAATGCTTAATAAGCACCGTAACTTTCATGATATCATTTCTCAGTCATAATCGGTTGTTTCCGTGAACGGCCGACTGTTGTGTGACGGCAAATGCTGCGGCTGCAAGGCATTGTGGGGCAGCAGTTTCTCCTCTCCTTTCGTAAAGGGAGGTCCAGTGGTTCCTAAGCTAAAGAAGGTTATAAAGGAAGTTTGAAACCTCCTTTCCTATCATCTAGAGCAGGGGTCTCCAACCTTTCTTCATCTGAGAGCTACTTTTAAAAAATTAAAGTGGCCAAGAGCTACTTGCATCACATCGCTTACATTTATTCACATAGCCCTCATCAGTTGAATTAAGTTATACTTTTGTACACGTGTGAAATTGCAATACCTAAAGCTTATCAAAAATCTTAACTTCACATCAAGGTCAAAGAAAACGAAGATTTCTCACATATTATTATGGCCCACATAATAAGTACATCACTGAACATTCACATACATGTCCTTAATCACCACCTTTCAAGCATGTCACTATTTTGTACAGTCAGTGAGATGAATGGCACTGCATGCAGTCCACCATACAGGTGTATGCTGGACCCACTTAGGTTCACTCTAATAGAGTCATTTAAATGTTCATCTGTCATTCTTGTTCTGTATTTAGATTTCATTCATGTCAGAAAAAGCTGCTTCACAAAGGTTTGTAGAACAGAACCAAATAAAGCAGACATGTTCAGTGCTGCTTGGTGAATGTTCTTATAGTTTTCTGGGTCTACAAGGCTCCAGAAATGTTGTGAGTTTTGCTGAGACTTAAGCTGAACATTATTTTGGATATCTCCACAGGATTGACACTGAACAGTTGTTCAGCCATCTTTTTCTTCTTCTTCTTCGTGTTGACATTAAATTATAAACCATAATACATCAATTGTATAGGTCTAGCCTCCCTATATCTGTGTGTGAAATTGTTCCATCCTCAAAAACAAAAAACTAATACTTCTGCAGTCTAGCTGCAGCTTCTAGCAACGGTCTTCTGTTAAAAAAAAAAGACAGTGAATGTCCTGAATGTGGCATCACACACAGGACTTGAGTCTGAACACAGCAGACAACAGGAGTATTTACAATAGCATATACAAACAAAAATAGTGCATGTGGGTGCACACTTACATTCTCTGTCTTACTGTTACATAAATCCCATGAATGTATGAGATTAAGTTAGCTCCATCATATCTCAATCAGTGATTAAGTGAATAATAAAGTTTCTATCGGGTCACTATCAGCCTGTCACTCATTATATTCAGGGAGGGGGCGGGGTTTGGAGGAACGGAGAGGAGACGGTGATCGCGGAAGCTTTCCTCCTGCCTTCACAAACTTTACACAAGTATTTATCAACTGAAAATAGCAAGAGGACATTCATACTCTGCAATCCAAGACTTGATTAAATCCACCAAAAACCTGACATGACGATAACGAGTGTTTTTCAAAAAACACAAATCCCTCCCTGTGTGTCTCTGAGCCGCAGCGACAGGGCCTGATTCAGAGCGGGTCATTCTACTGTTGGTTCTGGACTGGTGTTGGTGGAGAAAGCAGACTGCTCCGTGTGTGGTGTCTCCGACTCGCTGTGCCGCTGTCACGTCTGTTCCTTGATCTCTGCGCACCGACCGATTTGATATTCGTGTGACAGAAAACAATTCTAAAATAAAAAAACGTTATTGTCCAGCCACGGCCGAAAAATCAATAAGCAACCTTACTACGCTATAATCGATAATCGAGCGGCGAGCTACTGAAAAGCTGCCCGCGAGCTACCGGTAGCTCGCGATCGACGTGTTGGAGAGCCCTGATCTAGAGAATTTGAACGGCACTTATCATGGCTGCCACTGAGGGACTTCCGGGTCATTTCACTCCGTTAGGAAGGTTCCTAAGCTAAATGGACTATTCGACTTCAGCCCTAGCATGGGTTGCTCTTGTGTATAAGAGAAGAGGGGGTGGAGTTAGGGTCAACCAATCAGAAATGAAAGATGGTGGTGGGCCAAACAAATGAGAGGAGAGGGCAGAGTTTTGTAAGGGTATGAGTTAAACAACAACAGCGCAATTTATCAATGTTTTTACAAGTTGTTGAGGGAAGGGGAGGGGAAGGAAGAAACAGAGGAGGGATGGAGGTCAAAAGTTGAACAGAACAGTACATAGTCTTTTGTGTTTTTGTGACTTATTTCAGAACTGGATTTTCTTTTTTATTAGAGATAAATTGCAGCCTTAAAGGTCCCCTATTATACTATTTTTCATCAAAATTGGCTAATGGTTACACAAGCCAAAAAATCGTTATGACATCATAAAGTGGCCCAAATCTGATCAGCTCATTTTCAGACAGGTTTTTATATAAATGGATCAGGACAAAAAGTGAGTGAATCTTTTTTCCTGAAGCCTTCAGAATCTCTTTACACAGAGGGGACACATGTTTATGTATAACATACATTAAAAAGTTGATTTTGCATAATAGGTGACCTTTAAATGTTGACCTTCACATTTAAATTCAAGAATGTCAAATCTCATGGTGTGGGTGAAGTTGGTATGTAAGTAGTACATTAACAAATGTTTTATTCATAGGGAATTCAAAATTAATTTCAAAGAATATAAGTATATACTTGAGGGTTCCAAATACTTAAAACTAACACATTTTTACCATGTTTAAAGGCAAACATATATATAAACAGAAGTGTGTCCATTTGTCTTTGTCTGTAGGGAGTGTTCTTAGTGTAGCTACTTAACAGATATGAGAGCGAAATTTTAAAGCAGTAAATGTTTTCATTTTTAATGCCTCAAGTCGGATAAAGAATCAGAGCAACACACACACACACACACACACACACACACACACACACACACACACACACACACACACACACACACACACACACACACACACACACACACACACACACACACACACACACACACACACACACACACACACACACACACACACACACACACACACACACACACACACACACACACACACACACACACACACACACACACACACACACACACACACACACACACACACACACACACACACACACACACACACACACACACGACTTGGCTGCATAGCATGGATTGATGCCATAATCTGTGGTTGCCACATTTCTCTGGGCTCTGTGACATTGCAGTGGTTTTGGCTCCAGGAGTTTCACACCCTGCTTTCACTTTCTGCTAGCTGTTCCCACACTGATGCACTGGTAAGGGTAGGGTTTCAGGTGAGAGAGACCCATATGCTGCATTCTTACATCCATCTGATTCAGAACACAGGACAAGCTCCCTCTGATGTTGAAGTATTCATTTGTTAACATTGTAAACCTCCAGGAAAATATTTCAGTCTGTTTGAGAGGTGAAAATACAGCCATCGGGCGAACCAAGTGTTGTTAAGAAGGTGTGATGGCAGCATGTTCAGGTAAGTGGAACCCAGCAAGAAGACCGCGTTAAATCTACCATCTGTCTTAACTTTTAAATCAGATTTTCAAGTTGAGTGGAAGAAATCAAACACATCTCAGCCAGTTCAGTTATTTGACCATATATTTAGGGAATAATGTTTTGACTTTTCGTTTTTTATTGCAATGCATGGTCCATTGGTTTGTTCCTCTGTTTTCCTTTTAATTTATCCCAGTACGATCTGTGCACACAACGGCTTTAAAACAGGGTTAGTTGCAGATTTTTCCACATCCCTATTTAGTTTTTAAAGAATTTGAGAAATATGTTGTTACGCAAGTACTTTAGACAGTTTTCTGTTAGTTCTACATGCATGAATTTAAATCAAATATGGAGACATAACTTACCTTTGTTACAGAGAAAAGCTTTTAAATACTGCTCAGCATGAGATATTTTTTCATAAATGTTTTGCACAGCCGTTTGACACATATCTTTTGGAATTAAAGTTTGAATATGGCATAATAATAACAATAATAATAATGTGCACATTTTATTTTCCAACTTGGTTTTATGTATCATCTATGAAAGAAAAAAATGCAAATCAAGGTCTTTTTTTTTGCTATAGAAAAGGATTTTTAAAAACTGTTATTTAAAAAAAAAGAAAAAGATAATTATTGCCAATAAAACTTTTGAGATTCATAAATTCTTTAATTGGTTTGAGAATAAAAGGCACTACAATTAAGTAGGTTTATTCGTAAAAAATATAAGGAATTAATAATAATGAAAAAATAACTTATATTTAATCGAATTATTTATGAAATTGTAGTCTCATATACTATACTACACAAGTGTTATACTACACTGAAATAAGGTTGAACAATTTGGGGATTTTTGTACAGTAGATGTTGGCAGTAATCACACTTGTACAACATTTAACAAACATCCTGTACTATTCCAGCAAGAATTAAATAGAGATACCGGGTAAATACAGAACACATTTGGCAGTGGTCTTCTAGAATTTTTTTTTGAAAAAAAAGACATTTGTAAAATATAAAACACCATTAATTTCCTAACCTAACATAAAGACGAATAATAGGGTTGGGAGTTTCCCTAACATCCCTGATCTCCTGCAAAGCAGCACGCTATTTACTTCCTGTATTTTACTAGCGTCTCTTGACGCAATTGCATCACTCTGTCCACATCTCTCAACATCTACAGCAGGACTGCTGCAGAGGATCCTCTTATTTATAGCGCTCTATTTCCTCTGAATGTTTATACGTTTGCTTTTAAAACCTGGTCATTGAAATATCTAACTAACTGCTTTCTCAATGTCAATGCAATCACAAGTGTATCACTTTCTCTGGACCTCTCTCTAAATAATTTACCTCCAACCTGCAGGGTACACCAGGATGCACTTGGCATGGTTAATGCTGATCCTATGGATGATGCAGGCTGCTGACTGCTGTCCTGATGTCTGCAAATGCTCCAGGAAGTCGGGTCCAGAAAAGTCAGAGGTCAACTGTCACAAGAGGGGGCTTCAAGCTTTTCCCTCCCAACTGCCCCCTGATGCCTGGATCCTCAAACTAGGTGAATACCATTTGGTTAATTAAATCATACCCCAAATATTTTAATTGTCAAGCACTTAGTACCTGAATTCGTCCACGCCCACCCAAGATGGCAGAACGTCTCGTTCTGTGTCCGTATGTCTGTATGACTTGTATGATTGAGTGATTACATCTAAGTTGTCTGGCGGACACTTTAAATTTTTCAACTGCTACATCTCAAATCCTAATCGTAAATGAAGCAGTGTGACTTAACGGTGGAAATACCCAACCCACTCTCTTCAGTCTGCGTACAAAATGACACGACTTTACACATTGGAAATGCGTGCAATAGATACGCAGAAGTCCGATTTTGCGTGCATATGATACGCTAACCATTGCCATTGAGTTCTGAGGCCGAGTTTTGCGTGCATATGAAATGCCACGTTTTCGTGCCTGCACCACTTCTTTTTGTGAAACTCTGAAATGTTTTTCGGATATCATATCGCATTAACACCATATCCCAACGTGCATTGCGGCTAAAACATCCAATCACCGAGCTTCAAGCTGAGGATCTTGGGTAATCAGTTCAGTGGGTGTGTGGTGTGTATCGCAATGATGCTCGAAATGTCCCTTATAGGCCTACGTCTGTTTCCGGTGACTTTATTTACGGCTAAAAAGCCAGAGATTATAGAATTAAACGAATAAATAAAAACAAGGATAATTGTGTGTTATTGTTGAGTAAATAACAGTGTGTTATTTAGAAAAGAATAACAAATTAGAAGAAAAAAAAGATTACAAAAAATACAGATTTTAGTATTCTGTGGCTCTGAGCCCCATTTCTTTTCCTAACGGACAGCAAAAAAAAGTCCGACATTATACAATTTAAAATAAAAACAATAATCGTGGCTTGGTATTGAGTAAGAACATGTTTTTATGAACCACACAGCTTCCGGTCTACCAAGACCCGACCGGACAAAACGTGGTGTATCATATGCACACAAAACTCGGCCTCAGAACTCAATGGGAATGGTTAGTGTATCATATGCACGCAAAATCGGACTTCTGCGTATCTATTGCACGCATTTCCAATGTGTAAAGTCGTGTCATTTGTACGCAGACTGAAGAGAGTGGGTTGAAATACCGGCTACTTGGACTATTGGAGCCTGTTCAACTCGGCAACCGGACTATACATCGTTGATCTTGATGGGTCCAATTATTTTTCTCATCCTAAAGGGAAGTTCCTGGCTTTTTTAAAATTGTGCACTGATCTGTATCTGACTGTGTTACAATCCCTACTGATCCAGTTTTTTAAAAACTTTTAAACCAGCGATGCATCGGGTCGGGCTTCCTGTTTACATGTGACGTCACGACACGCATCGTCCCCAGCTGATCGGGTGGTTGAAAACTCCCGGAACGGATTTATATGGGATTGACCCTGATTTCGTTCTGCACTAACTTGTCTTGTGGCGTGGAGCTCAAGAGTCTGCTGTTTTGGTTGGGTTCTCCACGTTTCGCGGGATATTAATTATGTCACTGCTTTTGGCTGTTCTATCCCTTTTAATTGCATATGTTGAAACTGCCTGGACATTCTTTTATGATGGTTTTATTAAAATAGTTGATAGGCATGCCCCCTTAAGAAACTACAGAGTAAAAGGCAGAGACAATGCATGGTTCACATCAGATCTTTCTGATTTACTACACGAGCGCAATGTGGCATGGTCAAAAGCCAGGAGTACAGGTCTTGGGTCACATTGGCTGCTCTTCAGGCAGCTGCGAAATGCATTTACCGTTAAAATCAGAAAAGCCAAAGCGGATCATCTCCTAACTGAAACTTCAGACAACCTAAATAATCCCCTTAAATTCTGGAAAACTATTAAATCATTAGCTGGAAGCAAAAATGTTATAGAGCTTCCACATTGCATTGTGAAGGAGGACTCTGATAAGGCAGAAATGCTTGGTTGTTTTAATGAACATTTTATTGCTTCTGGTTCGCTGTTTACCTCGCAGAACATAGCTCAAGGAGCCGCTGATCGCTCTGACGGTGGTATCTTGGAGGGTGAACCATTTAATTGTATTCCAGTAACAGTCTCAGAGGTGCATAAAGCCCTGAAAAGTTTGGAATTAAGAAAATCAGCAGGTCCTGACAAGCTGGAGCCGTACTTTTTAAAGTTAGCAGCTGATTTTATAGCTTTGCCCTTGGCTTATCTTTTTAATCTGTCCTTGGAGACAAACGAAATTCCCCTTATTTGGAGATCTGCTTTTGTTCTCCCACTGTTAAAAGGGGGTGACCCCACTCTCCTAAACAACTACAGACCCATCTCCAAATTATGTGTTTTAAATAAAGTGTTGGAATCACTGGTCAATTTCCAACTGAAGGAGTTTTTATCAACAAATAATATTTTATCTGACTTTCAATCTGGTTTTAGGAAAATACACAGCACTACAACAGCTGCCTTAAAAGTAGTAAATGATCTTATTTACTTCTTAGACAATAGAGAGCATTGCGCAGCACTTCTTATTGACTTGTCAAAGGCTTTTGATACAGTTGATCATGCCTTGCTGTCACAAAGACTCGTTAGTATCGGTTTTTCAAGTAAGGCTGTCTGTTGGTTCGAGAACTATCTATCATGCAGATCACAGTGTGTGCGGGCAGAAGGCTTAACTTCAACATCTCTTCAGGTATCCAAGGGTGTGCCACAGGGATCTGTTTTAGGACCATTGTTATTTATTACATTACATTACATGTTACTTGTTAGACGCTTTTATCCAAAGCGACTTACATACTCAATACTGTGGACAATCCCCACAGGAGCAATTTGGGGTGAAGTGTCTTCAAATCAAATCAAATCAAATCAAGGTTTATTTATAGAGCACATTTAAAAGCGATTTTTGGTCGGGCCAAAGTGCTGTACATGTAATAACTACAATCACATAAAAACACATTTCTATAAGCACAATAAAAGACAATAAATTACAACAGATATTTAACAGATATATGTCTTGCCCAGGGACACAACGACATGCTGACTGCAGTGGGGTTTGAACCTGTTTGAACCCACTGTGCCACACGCCTCGTATATATAATTTACATTAAGTCTTAATAACAATGTTTTGAATGCAAATTTGCATTTTTATGCCGATGATACAGTTATTTATTGTTCTGCGTCCACCCCGAAGCAGGCTCTTTGTCAGCTCCAGAATGCTTTTAACATTGTACAATCCAATATGAGTGATTTGAAACTTGTTTTAAATGCTGCCAAGACAAAGCTAATGATGTTCTCGAAAGCAAAACCCAAGGTCTTGAACCTTCCTCCTATCACCACCGTGCAGGGGTCGGAGATTGAATCTGTGTTGCAGTATAAGTATCTTGGAATTATAATTGACAATTCGCTTTCTTTTAAACCACACATTGGGGAACTCTTGAAAAAATTAAGAATAACATTTGTTTTTTTCTTTAGAAACAAGTCCTGTTTTTCCTATGAGGCCAAAAAGAGACTAGTGTCTGCAACCTTTCTGTCTTTGCTGGATTATGGAGATGTGGTTTATATGAATGCATCTTCTCAGTGCCTTCACTCGCTGGATACCATCTACCACGGTGCACTGAGATTCATCACACACCTCAAAACCTTGACGCACCACTGCAATCTATACACTCGTGTTGGATGGTCTTCCCTGACCACGCGTAGACTGAAACATTGGCACATCCTTATATATAAGGCTATTCTTGGTGCTCTTCCCCCTTATCTAAGGATGTACATAAACAGAAAATGCACAGGATCCTATCGGCTTCCCTCCGAGAACTTTCTCCTTTTAACTGTACCAAAGGTCCGTACTGAACTGGGGAAAAGGGGTTGCCCCTCAAGCTTGGAACCTGCTTCAAACTGAGCTGAAACTCAGAGAGCTAGTCTCATTAAACACACTCAAAGCAACTTTAACTGACCTTGAAGCAGGCCGCTGTGTCTGTAAATGCTTTGGCTAAACTTGGTGTATGACTGTGTTGTAATTGTGTGTTTTTTTTAATAGTCTGTAACTGTAAAATTGTCTGTAACTGTGCTGTTACCATTCTTGGGCCAGGACTCTCTTGAAAAAGAGATTTTTAATCTCAATGAGACCTATCCTGGTTAAATAAAAGTAAAATAAAAAATAAAAATTATGTGGGTCATAACTGCTTTGGTAAAACACATTTTTATGTTTTATTATATGTTTAGTTGCTGGTTTGTAGTTAGTTTTATTCTCTGTGTGTGTGTTCTGTTTTTATTGGAAAACAGTTGTGTTTGGAGGATGTTATATAAATACATGTATTAACTATCCAACTTTCTCACTGTTGTCGAAAGGTGAGAATGGTATCACTGACCTGAAGGCTAATGCTCTGAAATCAATTCAAAATATTGAGAGTATCAACCTGGAACAAAATACCATCAAGTCCATCCACCCCAAAGCCTTCTCTGGTGCCAATCGACTGATGCTCCTCAATCTCTACGCCAACCACATCACCAACCTCCCACCAAGGGGATTCCAGGTAAAAAGTTGGAGAGGATTTGATACTATGTAAAGCAGGGGTGGGGAACCTCTGGCCCCCGGGCCGTATACGGCCCGCGAGACCATTTGGTACGGCCCTCGAGGTAATTTATAAACACACGCAAAAAAGAAAAAAAATTAAGAAATCTAGACCGCAAAAACATCACGTGGTATATGTCTCGTCTGACAGGGGTGCAGTTCTGACGGAGAGCACCAGAACGCCGCTCCGCCACTTCAGAAATTGCAGTACCCATAAGGAGCCGTACACATGCCGCAGTTTTTGTGTGGTTGTGTCTTTAGTTGAAAGCCCAGTGGCGATCTGTTCATCTGTCATATCATACAGTCAATAACTTTGTTGTTATTAGCATCTGGTTAGCTAGCTATGCTAACGAATATAAGAAGCTTTTTCTCCAACCAGTGAGATAAAGGCACATCTTTATATGATCATTATAGTTATACAAAAATAAGAGAATAAAGTAAACAGGTATAAAATACTATATGACAAAAAAAGTTGTTAATTAATAAACAAGAATAGAGTTTGAAAGGGGAGTGATTTGTGAAATATCCATAAAGAAAAATAAATCTGCTTACAGTTCTATTTCATATGGGTGTTGAGAGATGTATTCATAGATCTCTTAATGTTGCTCTCAAAGTGCACCAGATTGATGCTTTTAACTTCAACATTTAAAAAAAAAATCTTACCGGGGGAGCATGCCCCCCGGACCCCCCTAGAGGAGGTTAGGTCCACCCCCCACTTAAATCATGTTCACATGGATAGGAAACGAAATACATTTGCACGCATCTTGTCCATATCTTTCTGTTTTGGTGGTCATGCCACAACCGTGCACGTGCATGCATGCGCGAGTCATGGTAAGATATCTGGATTAAGAGCTTGCTTTTTCTTTGCACAGCATGAAAGAAAGGAGAAATGAATGGGCTGTGATTTTAGTTTTTTTAAGCAGAGGTCAATAATTTGTACGGCCCTCGGAGGATGTTGAAAAAATGTAAATGGCCCTTGAGAGGAAAAAGGTTCCCCACCCCTGATGTAAAGCAATCACAAACCTATGATTTGACTAATGTTCCCTTTTTTTAGGACCTCCTGAACCTCCGCTTTCTCATGCTGGGACAGAACCAGATTGCCGTCCTTAAACCTGAGATGTTTGCTGGCATGAGGAACTTGTCAGACTTAGACCTTCCTCTCAATGCGCTGACAACGCTCCCGTCCAATGCCTTCAAGCCTCTGATCGCCCTCAAGGTTCTTGACCTTTCCATGAATCGCATCCAGAAGATATCTCCCAAGGCCTTCAATGGACTCAGAAAGCTCATGTTTCTCAACCTAGACAGTAACAGGTCATTATATATGCATTTATGGATGTCACACGTTGATGATCTTTTTCTAACCATATTGTAGCTATGCTAGAATTCTGTATCAAACTATGGTTTTACAGAATCGTCAATTATTGGGGTTCTTTCTTGGTCTAAAGTTTGTTTGGATCAATAAGTCCTCCAAACTAAACAATAACATGTGTTGTTCCTGACTAACCCTTAGAACCAAACAAAGAAAAGTTGACGCCCCTACATCCAGATGATATTGTTTACCTTCCTTAATCGTTACAAATGCTGCTTAATGGTGTCACAACACTCTTGTTAAGGATTGGTTAGGTTTAGGGAAAGACTTTGATTCGGGTTAAAATCACTACTCAGTATGTAATTTTGGAGAAACCAGCTTGAGTGTGCTAGAATTTGAAAGTACACAACCGGAAAAGATCTGCCCCTTCCTTCAGACTTCCTTACAGAGCCCCTCCTCAACACACATGAACGTGCACATGACCAATGAGGGCACGAGATAAGTTTGTGCACAGATGGAAGGCTGACAGGCAGGTAGGCCATCCAGTTATTTTAGCCGGGCCGGCTAAAATGATTGGTCGTGCTTTTTACAGCGCCACGGCTTCCACAGATGACATTTTTGTATGTATTTATTGTCAAAGCATTTAATGTATTCATTGCTATCAGACGAACGTAGTTACGGTAAGAAAAAACGGTGTTAACAGTCGTTAGACAATGGGAAACCAACAGCAGTTTTTTTGTTTAAAGTCTGGGGTTATCTATCTAACTTGGGATCCTTCCGTATTTCTTTCTTTCTTTATGTCATGATTACTACAAAAACAAGAGGTTGTCCTTTAGGCAATTGCTGATGTTGTGGTTCTTCTTGGGAGGATAGTCTGTTCAGGAATCTCTAAAAGGCAGTGAGAACATGTGGATATCCTTTCAATGCTTGGCCCAGTTTTGAAACCAGGGAACAGAAATGGAACACATTTAGATTAATTGCAAAGTGTATTGATGTTAATTAACAAAATGTAACTCTCCCCAAATCCAGTCTGAAGATCGTTCCCAATGGAGCTTTCAGAACGCTGCCATCCCTTGAGATGCTGGTGTTGGACAACAACCTTCTGTCCACACTGAGCGCGTCAACTCTTGATGGCCTGGCCAATTTGCAGGTAACTCAGTGTCTTGGGTTCATATACGGACAGAAACCAAATAGAAGAACAAAGATAGAATCTGTTTACAGTATATATATTCCTTGCTAAATACTGCATAAATAGAACATTTGGTGACATTTTGAATTCCTATACCACTTGAATATTCTTAATAAGTTCACTGTGATTGCATTGCACACATTTTTCTTCTTGCTCGTTGGTAAACTATATGCTAAAAAAATCAAATGTGCTTTATATTTAACCAGGAACTCTACCTGAGGAACAATGAGCTGGAACAAATACCCCCTGATGTGTTCAAAAACATGGCCAAGCTCTCTCGGCTGGTTCTCAGTGGGAACCGCCTGAAGACATTGGACGCAAACATGTTCGCCCCTGTTCCTGGTACGACTACCATTCTGCCTTTTATCAGCATTTTACAGGAACTAAGTAGTGATGTATACCAGTAGAGATACAAATGACTTTATCATTTACCTTCTTTTGTGTCAGATCTGAAGAAGCTCCATCTCCATGACAACACATGGCAATGTGACTGTCACATCATCTCCTTGGTGCAGTGGATGGGACAGACCAAGGTCACCCTCTCGCCGCGGGACTCCGTCAGGTGCACGGGTCCTACGGAGCTCCAGAACAAAAGCCTCGCCAGTCTTCAGGCTGACCAGCTGATCTGTCCTGCCTAATGCCAGAAAAGGTTCAGATGATTAACTTGAACTTTTATAACATGTACATTTAATTAGATTTTATTGCGACATATATATTATTCAGCTTAAACATGCATTATCTGTTACATTGGCTAAACCATCATGTATACACTGTATGTAGAATTTTGACCCATACATGAACATGGTTTAAAGCAGTTAAAGCATTAAAATCACTAAACACATAAATGATTAGGTTTTCATTCAACAGGAAGAATGTGCATTAGTGTTGCGTTCTCCACCAGCAAAGTACAAGTGCTGTCTCCTATCTCCAAATCAAACACAGAGATTAATATTATAATCTCATATTGCTTTTCGTATAAACCCTGCGCAGGTTTGGAAAGTGGCGGATTACATGCAATGGGATTATATTAATCCCATTCCAAGAAAAGGTTTCTGTGATCTTTTATGATGGATGTAAATTAAAAGCCTTTTTGGATAGAGCAATGATACACTGCCAGGATGTGAAGAGCAAGAACAGTCAAGAATGGCTGGAAATAATGTAAATCTATTGAAATTGTAATCCCTAAATTAGATTAAAGTGAAATAAGGAAGGTGATCCAGGCTGAGGTTGCCATGCAGCCCAGCAGTATTGCCCTGCATGGACGTATCTATCTTGACACCTGAACATGACTTGCAAATGTGGTCATTAAACAGGGCATTATCGCCACCCTCTTTTCTTCTACCACTTTATAACCTGGCTACAAGAATCCACTACAATTTATTCATTAGAGCTTCAACAAGGTCAAATACTAATGTTGGGGTTATCACCCAACATGGCCGAGCTCACAGTAAGCGTTCCAGTTAATTCCAAACGTGTACGATAAGGATTCTGCTCCTACAGAGAGTTCATGTTGAAGCTGTCATAATGCCTTTACTACTTCAGAAATGTATTCTCAATATGGTTAGATGGGTTCATGAAGCCACGACTCTGTTTAGATTTATTGTTTCACAAATATCCATGTTTTATCTTGAAATAAATTGTTGAGATATAAGACAACATCTACTTCTGATAGTACTTGTTTTCTTCCTTACTCTAATATCTAGTACCTGGTATAGCTCGAGACCAACAGTGTCTCATTGTTCTGGGGAAGACAGACAATTGGATGGTACGCAGTCAACCAACCTTTGACTCGTCCATGGATCACAATCGTTTTCCTGGATAATACAAAATTGGCTGGAGAGTTAGGTAAAGTTAGCTGTCAACAGTCGGTATACAGAAGTTCCATAGACGTGACACATTGTGCATGAATGCTGTATTCATCAAAGGTAAATTATAAAATAATCAACAAACATATATTATGTTCCTCTACTCTACTGTGTCTCTACTGTGACATGTCTCCATGCTTTAATGTTCAAAAAGGTCTTTATTTTTCTCATACTGCCTGTGCTGCAGCACCTCTTTTCACCCTCTGTCTGAAACCAGAGCCCAGTCTGCTCTGATTGGTTAGCTGGCCAGCTCTGTTGTGATTGGTCAACCACTTAGAGATGTGTCCAATAGAAGGGCGAGTGTTATATAGTGATGTCATTATGTTACAGAACTAGACAAAGGAGTCCAATGGAGGGGTTCCAATTGGCGGGGGGGGGGGACTTCATAGACAATCTGCATGCACAAAAACCTATATAACACACTACAGGAAAGGGACAACCCCAAAAAGCAAAATAGGGCCTCTTTACAGATGTGAAACATTGTGCATTGACGCTCTATTCTGCAACGGTAAATTATAAAACAATCATGATACTGTATGTTCAATAGTCTTGTAAAAGTGTGTTTTTGGCAAGAAACTTCAATGAATAATTTTGTTAGTGGGGGGAAATTTCCAGAGCAATGTAAAATGTATATTACGATAATAAAAGAATGTACGTTAAGGTTCATAGGATCCAATGTTTCTGTTTTGTTTTTATCGTGGTACCAACATTTTAATAGGAATTCCAGTTGTATTTGAATCGATCCTAAACGCAACTTTCCTCTTCCTGAAAGAGACACTCTCTTCAGGTTCTGTTACACATCAATGAACACCCACAGGAGAGAAAGAGACAGAGCAGTGACAGTTAGCTCAGTTTTGGCTGAAAACAGAGAGACATTGGGAGAATAGGAGGGGGAGAGTGATGTGAAGGGGTGTGTGAATGGGATGAAATGGGAGACGGGGGGGATAGCAGAGCGTGATATCCTGCCCTAAGCTTTCTGTAACTGACAAGGCGACTCCTATCGACCTCCCCATACAATAACTTTGACATGAAACACGGCATCATCTCCCACTCCGGCGGGGGAGAAAATTGCCATAATTTCCACCTGCACTAAACCTGCAATTATGGGAGCGCACCCAAGAACAATATAATAGCTAGGCTTTGTTCCGGCTGCAGCTTTTCCTGTCTCCTTTGGTAGATTGTGCACATTTTATAGCAAAGTAATTATTGGTATGTGTTGTATCGAATGCTAAACCGCCTAGCATCGTGTATGTTATTTTTTTTGGCGAAAGTGAAAGGCTTACATGGACACGAAGGGGCTTGTCATTTAGCAACATTTATCAAGTTTAAACGTTTAATTATGTAGTTATAACACTTCAAAGACAACAAGGTTTTTAGGATTGTATAAGAGCTTTATACAATCCTAAAAACCTTGTTGTCTTTGAATTTGAGAGGGTTCCATTTCAATCAATCAATCAATGTTTATATATATAGCCCAATATCACAAATGTTACATTTGTCTCAGTGGACTTCACAGTTTGTACAGAATATCAGTATGACAATACGACACCCCTCTGTCCTTAGACCCTCACATCGTACAAGGAAAAACTTCCAAAAAAGGAAAAACCCCCACAGTTTAAAGGGGAACATGGGAGAAACCTCAGGGAGAGCAACAGAAGAGGGATCCCTCTCCCAGGACGGACAGACGTGCAATAGATGCCGTGTGTAAATCAAAGAGATAATACATTTTACAGCATATACCAAATGTTTGGAAATGCATGCGTCTATAATAAGAAGATGAATCCACGAGGATGTCAACAATCCTGTGGGAGCCATCAGGGAAGTAGTATGATGAGAGTCAGGCAGGACCGCAGAGACAGGTTCAGCCACTACTCGAAGTCCAGGACGCAAATCCAGAAATCAGGATAGAGGATCCAGGACACAGGATCCAGGACTCAGGACTAAGGATCCAGGACTCAGGATCCAGGACACAGGACCGCAGCAACAGCATCAGCCACGACTCAGGATCCCGGCGTAGATATAGACACCAAAAAGAAATTTGGGGGAAGCTGGGTTATTCAGAACATGAGAGTACACAGGTACAGACAGACAGAAGGAAGAAGTAAGGTGTCCCCCGACAGTCTAAGCCTATAGCAGCTAAACTAACGTGTCTACGTACATGCACTCCCTTAGGATAGGTTGAGGGAAAAGGGTAGTAGGTAAGAAGTAAGGAACAGAGGTGGAGAGGCACAACGTGTCTACGTACATGCACTCCCTTAGGATAGGTTGAGGGAAAAGGAGTATATGTTATTGTGTTAACACTGTAAACCTGAGTGCTTTAACCGCCTAGTGGTTAAAGCATGTTATTGCATTTTTTGTTGATAAGTTATATTTGATGAAAACATAAAAATATTAAGAGTACATACTTTCATAGGGGGAAAGTAGAAGGTCAATGATAGAAATATAGAATAGAACATATCAATAAGATACTGTAAGTGATCTCTACAATAAAACAGTTTAGTGCAGGATGTCCAAAGATATTAACAGGAGGATGTGCAAGACAGACAAACTAATTAGGCTTTATTTAAACATTAAAGAATACTTTAGGTTAAGGTCTTCTTTTGAATAAGAAAAAAGCTTTGGGGGTATCTACAGATAAATATTAAACCTGACAAAGTACTTCACGTCTAATATATTGCATAATTTGTTTTGGGACTTGACAATCAACTTTCCTGCTATGTTGAAGCACTTATTTTAACTGATATTATACATATGTATACATATGTATTAAACTCTTATAAGATGTATGTAGATAGTATAAGAAATGTGCAGAATATGACAGTTTAATGGTGGAGGTACACACATATTGATAGATGTCTTGTAATGCACTGTTGAGGAACCTGCGACCCAAGTTTTTCATCTCTGACCTTGTCAGGTATTAAACATTCAGTAAATAAAGAACACAGAATTATTCAATATAAAACACAGAATTTGTGTGATTATACTAAATGATTTACAAATAAACACCACTGCATATTTACAACTGTTACACATGCTGCCGTAACGAACATTTTTCCAACTTGGGATCAATAAAGTATATCTTATCTTAAGATGATCGATGGCTACTGCCATATTTGCAAAATGTGCCTCTGAACCTTGACAAGTGCATGTTTCAGGCTTATCAATTAACAACAGGAGGGGTCACAGACATAAGACCAGCTGTTAAATAAAGCTCTTCTGACCGTAGCTGTCATGTGGGTCTATATTAATGCTGCCCATTATGGACACAAGCAAGTTTCACCCATTTATTAATTATATGTTTTAAATTTGAGTGTTTCCTATCCCCTAAACCTCCAGGGATGTACACAGTTTAATACTGGCAACTTCTTATGATGGGAAATACGAAAACGTCTTTTAAAACTACAATTCCCAGTAGAGACGTGCCATAGAACATGTTGCGAAACACACAATAGCCAGCATGTGTAGTTCTGGGGACGGGGTTTGGGAGGGGGGGGGCGGTTTAGGGTTCAAATCCAGTTTTGGACAGTCTGCCATGGTTCCATCCCATTTCAAAGTGCTGTTTGACGCTCGGCGTAACCCTCGCCGCACACTCAAACATCCAATCACAGAGCTTGAGGACTAATCACGGGGTTTGTCAAGCGAAGCAGAGAGAATACTTACTTCCGGGTGTAAAATTCTCTAAAGCAACTACTATGAGCTGCTCCGACCCTCGGTCCTGACAGATTCCAACTTGTGTTTATTAATCAAACAAATAAATAAACACAAGGATAATTGTGTCTTATTGTTGAGTACAACAGCGTGTGGTTTAGAAAAGAATACAAAATTAGAAGGAACAAACGATGAAACAATACAGATTTCAGTATTCTGAGCCCCTACTCTCCCCCTAACTGACAGCAACAAAAGCCCGAAATTATTCAATTAAAATAAAGAAGTAAAAACAATAAGTGTGGCTTGATATTGAATAAGAAAAAGGTTGATAAATGCTGTGAGAATGGATCTACGGAGAGCATTTCGCCGCGATCCCAACTCGTCTATTACCAACGTTCAGGGAGCTCTATGCATGTCAATGGGACTCCCTGATAGTTGAAACTCGAGGCTAAAGGTCCCCCCCTTGCGTTGGAAAGTGATGACGGGGACCCTGACATAATGTCAACATAGGCCGAGTTGGGAGTGAGAATGTGTTGGTTTCTGTCAAAATAAGTTTTGCAGCTTGCAAAGGAACTACTGGCTTCCTGATAGCAAAATGTTATTAGAGGGATTCCTTTTCTTATGGAGCTAGACAGAAGGAATCTTCCGTGATGTATCACACTATTATTAATGCCACACAGCAGTCATACGGTGTTGTACACAGCCCACATCACACACACCAGGGACTTTCACCTACGCACACACAGCAGTTCCTCAGTAGCAGCATTACACACGCTGGATGCTGACAGGGGCTGTGGAGGCTGTGGAGAAAACTAATAAGAGGCAAAAACTCAATCAGAGGGAAGCTGCCGATGTCCAGGATTCAATTTTTTGACATCATTTGAGGGTATGGGCGCTAACAGGAGCTCTGGTGACACGAACACAGAGGGCGAGTTCAACATCGCCCGCAGCTGGATTATACTGAGGTCAGAAAGCTGGAAAATAACCATTTAAGAGTTCCAGTACACTGTGTCTTAGTTGGCAGCATTTATATATCACTTTTAAAATCTTGTGAGACGTGCCAGATGCATCATATGTTAGCCCTAGGCGACAGTATCAAGCTACTTCACATTGATGTGTTTGAGTGAGTTTCAGCAGTGAGTTCCAGTACTTTCAGGTGAGCAAAAATGGTAAAAAGAATGTATAAACATAATGACTGTCGCGAGCGTCGACGGGGGGTGCTAGTGGAGCCTCAAGATGAGGCCCCCTCCGCGAGGTGAGGCGCTACGCAGTCTGCGTGATCTGCCTATAGGGTACCCTGGTGGTAATGTATATGTGAGATTTTTGGTGCATTGTTATTGTAGTTTTACTGATGAGTATGTCATGCATCATCTGTTTACGTACATGGAGGAATGCCAGTAGTCTTTTATGGGTTAATTGCAAGCTAACTTTTGGATATTTTATAATTAACAGCTAACCAAGCAACAGAAAAACAAGATTTGACGATGCCAGGGCTAATATGCTATTGACTCAATTGTGTTGCAGGTTACTATATTTTAGCGTTAGAAAACAACACATTAAACTACTAGATCTAGAATGAACAAATGAAATGCATACAAAACGTTTTGACATAAAGCTGCACATTATGCATAACTCACTCACAGTTTGGATAGATTCAGTATCTGTCTGTACAATAAACCAAAGCTGCATATTAAACACCCGTTTTCCCCAACATTAAACTTTCAGACAACATTATTTTCCTCTGCTGCTGTGGTCAGGGACATCAACTACTTCTATTTATTTCCATGACCTCTTCCCATATGTTGTATCTCTTGGAATTGAGGTTTTGCCATGCCCCTAACATAGAATCTATGACATAGGCCTTTACTTCAATATATCTAATCTAAAAGAAACATAACAATGAAACCAATTTGAAGAAATCCTACTTTTGTCATGCTCTCATTCTCCTCCACCATCTTTCTCTCCCACCTTCTGCCCTCCCGCCTCCTCCCTCCTTGAATCCTTTCCATTCTTCCTTTCACACCAGTGTGAGGCTCTTATCTGCGCTTCTCAAAAATGCTGACAGACATGTCTCTAAAATGGCTTTTCCCTGTGAAAAATCCCACCGGTCGCTTAGAGTAAGTAAAAGGGCAAAAATCCCCAGCTGGTAGCTTGATGACATATTTTTGATCACACATCTTGCAAAGAAGCAGCTCCCTGGGAAAATTCAAGGGAATACATGACACAACATAGTGAAATTCCATGTAGCCTAAGTGGAGACAAAGATTGTTTATCCATCCATCCTTTGTTTATATATCTATCCATCCTCAGGGGTCATTAATACCTCACAGAAAACTAACTGTAGTCTCTTTTCCAAAGCCACACCACTGGTATCTCATGTTAACTTAAATATTATTTCAAAGCACAGCTGTGGAGTTATTTTCTTTATTAACAGTATGACAAAATATGACAAGATAGAGATACCGGGCCAAATGGCTCCTAATGAGCTTTTTTTTTTAAATATGGGAGAATTTTATTTTCATTTGCTCTATTTCATGGGTCAAGGACAATGTATTACCACCATTTGCAAGTTCAAATAACAAAGTCATTTAATTACCTTCCAAATTGAAAACATGGGAATGTTTTTGTGATACCAGGACTTAAGGAATGTGCATTCACATACTCACAACCTTACAAACACTTGACCTCCATGTAACATTTCAGCTTCCTAGGGTAAAAACTGTGGCCCCCAAAGGCTGGGGAAATGTTGTTGGACCGATTGACAGAGCAAACACTAGATAAACTGGTCGCGGCTAAAAAATGTTTTACCAGTGAACACAATCCAGGCATTAAGGACATTTACAATGACTTAGATCATCCGCAAAGCATATAAATCAAAGGAAAGAAAATGAATATTTCTGAGGGACTCTTTTTACTGTTCGGTATGCATCGAATCAGTTAATGAACCGAGTACTCATGAACTGCTGACGTCCAATTACCTGTTAATGTAGGATACTGCTCATGCATCGTGCTACAATTGTGCAGTTTCTTAAAAGTAGGAGCGAACAGAGCAGCACTGAATAACAAGCAAGGGCCAACAGAGTGGTGCAGCAGTGAGTCCTAAAACCTGCAAAAGAATTAGCATTTCACCATTTCTGCTAGCCTTTTCTCTGGGTCAACTGTTTTTTTTTATTGATTTGGGCCAGATGCCTGAAAAAGGGTCTGTGGTTAACAAAAGCTGAGGACATTTGCTAACATGAATAATGCAGACTACTAAACATCAACACACCCAATATGAATCCGCCTACAGCTTAGCAATGGTAATGCAACTAATGTTTACATGTATAGTTATAGCAAATGTATAGCTTGCAATTGCATATACGCTTCAAAAATCTTAAAGGATCATAAATATGTGGAGATTATCATGCTGAACAAACCGTGCTTCATAAATGTTTGATTAGCACAGATATGGTTTCCTCTAATATGAATGAAAAAAGTCCAATTGCTTTTTGTCAAGGGACCCTTGCAATGCTGACTTCAGGGTCGGTCTACAAAAAGACGTTATCACCATAGGCGGAGTTTGACATTTGCGCTTGGGGGGGCAAACTTTTTTACTGACGTCAGTACACAGTCCCAACTATTGCGTGGGATGCTACGGATACAGTAGCAATAAAGCCAGCGCTCACCGCACTGAGTATGACTTTTCCATGCCTGCCGTACACACACACTCATATGGAAGGGGCGGTCTCTCCCCCCAACAACAGTGCATTACATAACTGTAAAACTTATCAAAACTGTGCACATCTTATACTTATTTGATAACTACTATATCCCTTTGTTACTTGAACACGCTACAATATTATTAACCAGTGTCCTACCTTATTAAAATATTGATATACGAAATATTTGTATTGGAACAGTTTTCGACGTAGTAATGCTGTAACATATTTCAGCCACTGTAGACAGGTCTCATTGCAGGTCAATGGTCCCAATTTCAGAGTTGGAAAGTCATTTTCTGACTTTGATAAATTACGACTTCAAGCTCATGAATACACCAATTTCCAGTAATGAAGATAAAAGTAAATGTTGAGCCTATATACTGTACATAGCCTTATGCTAGGATACAAAATCAATGCATTCAAATGAGTGGTAATGCATGGGAGAGACGGGGGGAAGCAATGTCAAATGTACATTTACGATAACAGTGTCAACGAGAAAATAATGGCATATTTTTTGTATCTAAACTTATAAGTGTAAAACATTTACGTGTATCAGCTCAAAGGAACCGGACCAGTGAGAAGGGTTGGCCTGCACATCACTCACCAACTAGTAGTTTTGCTGATGTTGGCAGTTAATCTATCATAGTCCAACAACAGTGGCGGCTCAAACTTGTTTTGCTCCTGCCTTTCCTCGTGACTCCTCCTCTGTGGATAACCTCAAGATAGAGTTAATTACTTCAGTGTTGCTCCAGAAAAAAAGCTGTCAAAGATACAGTAAGGGCTGAAAACTGCTGACATAGGCTGATATGGGTAATAGTTAGCTTTGAGACCGAAATCCTCCCTGCCTCATTATCATTCCTCTCCAGTTTTCCATCAAAAGCCCTGGTTTTATGAGAGCATTTCCTAAATTAAATATTAGTTCATAGCAGATGAGGCGGCAGAAGAGATGTGTGTAGAGCAGCTGGAGCAGAAGTAGCACTGAGTTCAACTGCAGAGTTAGTAACTCTGACATTGGGGCCAACGCAGTTACATTTCTACATTTCTTTACAGGCAATAACTATAACTGATACTTGTCTTCCTTCTTTGTAACTGGAACAGACTTGTATTTATCTACAACAAGATGCATGTTGTTAGCTTAAGCTACTGTAAGACTACTGTGAAGTGTTCAACATGTATGTCTCTATTAGAGGTGGCGAGGTGGTTCACAGATAGAGGGTTCTGTGTGGAGTCTGCATGTTCAACCTGTGTCAGCATTGGTCTTGTCTCGGTTCCCATCGCTGCCTTCCAAAGTCTAATGACATGCAGGTAGTTGGCCACTCTAAATTGCCAACAGGTGTGAATGTGAGCATTAATGGTTGTCTGTCTCAGCACTTTGAATGATTGGAGACCTTTCTATGCTAAATGTTTGCTGTGTTGAGTGGTGAACGATAATGAATGGGTAGAGGTACCTATCAGAATTCCGTACACAGGAAGATAAATATCTAGATATAACAAATACATCAGCAATTGCTACAATATAAACTCTCTACATTTCTCTTCCTCAGTGTCCTTGTCTATGTTCTCCGTCTGTCATTGGTAACAACAGAAAGGGCCTACTGATCAAGCCACAAGCAGGCGATCATACTTGTCAAAAACCATTAAAGCACCTCACTGATCTTGACTTTGCTGACGACATCGCAATCCCTTCTTCCACCCTCACAGATTCTAAAGCCCCCTTGCACACCCTCAACTACACTGCTGCGTTCGTGGGCCTTTACTGCAACGCATCAAAAACGGTGTTAATTTCAGAAAGCTCAAACCCAACCATGTATGCAAGGAATGGATCTCCACTAAAACTCTTCAATGATAACAAATACCTAGTGTGGTGGAAACTTATGAAGCAATGGAGACAGGACTCAGAGAGACAGGAGGAGAGCAGGAACTTTGATGGCAAACACTGATGGTTTATTTGGAGCTTCGACCGGAGAATTCACAAGACATGTGCTGTGCTACGAGTTGACACAGCGGAGGCCAAACCAATTCTGAAGATCTTTACCCCAGACCCATGTATTTAGCTGGTTCTGAGAGAATAATCAACATGCTGCATATCAAGATAAAACAGGCAAAGCACAATGACACATCTATCAGCTGATGCCAACAGGCAGGACCAGGGAGACAAAACACTGAGAGCACAGCAGCCAAGGCTGCAGGTGAAGTTATGGGCCTTGGAAAATATTTCCCCAATATATAACACCTCATCTTTTTTTTTTTTTTTCTTTTTTTTAAACTTAAAATTTATTATTTTATTCAGGCTGCATTCAGAATATTTCGGGTTTATATAAAGTTTTTGTCTGTTTTCAGTTCTTTAGTTGGAAAAGTAACCAGACTCACAATGTCAGACAAACTTATATTATCAGAAGCAATGAAATGCAATGCTTCGGATGTGCTTGGAATTCAACTTCTTGAACATTTCTCTTTCGATATGAATCAACTAGGATTTCAAGCTCTTCATCCTTCTGTAACACCTAGCATCTTTCAACACAGACTCCATGGGAAAGACTTTCTCTCCCGTAAAGCCAAAGCCTGGGCGACATGCAATAACCTGGGCCAAATATGACAATCTGGTCTGGTGAACGCAGAGAAATCTTTCTAAATGGCACCTGATCAAAACACCAATATCAACAGGTATAGTGTGGAAGTCCTTCAATCAATATAAACTGGCATAATTCGATATCTGTGCCCCCAAGAGCAAATATATCTAACTCATTTGTTCTTTATCGCTATTGTTCATAAATTCTCCAGAGTGATACCAGCTAACAAAATGCATTTTATTTGAATCAATACAGCAGCATCTCTTTGAAACAGCAATTATCTTGCAGCACATGATGTGAAATGAAACATTTATTTCATTCAGTGAAAGCAATAAATGGAAAGGGTATCTGCACCACAATATTACAGGTGATGTATTATATTATTAAAAAGATTAAATCATTTGGCTTCCTGTCTACACTTTGTTCCCTTCATAGGGGAATAACTGTCAGAAAGATTTGAGCGTTTAAAGCAACAAGCTGCAAGTGATGCTGTGTTTGATTTCACAACATCAAGTGTTTCATTGCTTCTGATCAGTGTTTTAACACTTAACACTTTTTATCAAAACACAAACAAATTACCAAAGCAAGGTTTTTGGCCATAACTCAAGAATTCACTACTTGACAAGTCCACACAAATCTATATTAGGATTAAATTGTCACGATTTGGCAAGAGATTGGACAAAAAACCCAAAAATACAAGGAAGACAGGTGTAATCAACCCTCCTGTTGTGTTCGGGTGAAATCTGACCGATTTACTACGTTCATCAATCATAACTTTTTTGTTTTACATTCGATTGTATTAAGGCTTTATGATATCCTTCACAGTAGACATTTGAACATATACAATTGCTGATCACCACTTTATACACACACACACACACACACACACACACACACACACACGTTCTGATGTTCTTTGGTCTCTGTTTTGATTTTCTTTTTGTTTACAATAAATGTTAATTACATCACAAGAATACAAAAAAATATACTGAAAATGTTCAGTGTCTATTATTTGTATATTTACTGCAGTTTGTCATGTATACCAGTAGTCTGATACAATATTTACAGTTTGAAAGGGTGTTAAATAAAATGTGGTGATGATTAATGGTTTTTGTGTTAATGTAATAGCAGTTAAAACAGGACCGGTAAAATTTGACCGAGAACACCAAAGTAAGGGGGGGGGGGGGGGGGGGGGGGGGGGAAGATTAAGCAAGCTTTCGTTTACTAAGGCTGATAACAACTACTGGAAAACACAGAGGGACCAGGCAAGTATCATACATAGCTGGAGAGGGTAGGCAAAAACACAGGGGCAGCTGGTGATTTGATACAGGTGGATAGAATCAGGTCGGGGCAGACTATCAAAAAAAAAAAAGGAAGTAAAGACACAAGGAGGAAATACATTTCAAAATGAAAACTTAAAACCCAGGATCATTACATACATTTTGGACTGACAAGTATGTCAACAGCAACTTGAGTGGCTGTATAGCAAGGTGGTAAAAAAGTTAGTTAGAATAAAAAGTATTCTAAAATATTTATTAGCAGATCCTGTAAAAATCTGTTCATGTACAAACTACTTTTACTGGATAACTGATATTGAAGAACACTTAAAAATATGAATCGTTGGCAAGTATTGAAGCATTTATTTGCTATGATTAACTAAGAAATGCACATGATAAATATATAATGATATAGAGAAGTCACACCTAATAATGTTTTAATCGTCTGCGTTGGCCCTTAACAGTCAGTTCAGAATCCCATTCAGCCTCCCCCTTTGATTTTTTAATGGCCAAGATATGGGAAGGTTATCCCCTTCACTTTCCCTCCTCCTCTGTTCTCACCCTCCCTCCATCCTTCCCTCTGTCTACTCACTCCCTCTGCTTGTCCTCTTTTGTTCCAGCAGCGTCTCTGGCTCACCCCTGTGGCCACTCCTTTGAGGGCAGCATATCAAACACATCAGAAGGGTTTCTCTGTAGCTGTTTGAGCCTCTGTGTATATGCACGTGTGACTGCTGAACAATGCATGCACCTTCATGCTTGCCATATGAAACTTATATCCAGAGTATCATCCTCTAATGTTTTTATTGGTAGCATTACCCCTGAACAGACATATCTCTATCCCTCTCTACAATACTGGGACGTGAAGTCATGGGAGGCATACTCCCCTCTTAATAGCTTCTACGAAATGTTAAAATAATAAATACAAAAAACAATTAAATAAATATTCAATTGTAAGAATTCTCCACTGATCTGTATTACCAATTTATGATTCCATTTGTTTCTTATAAATCACCAAATTTGCAGAGCTTCGCTGCAAAAAAAAGAGAGGTGAGGTAGCAATGAGCTCAGCCTTACCTTGTAGTTGTAACGCCTCACTAAACTAAATGTAGCGTGGGCAATAAGAGCATGCCTAATACTATCTTTGTATTTTCACAATTACATTTTTGTAGACCCCTTCATTACATGTCCTCGCCTTCCATAGTCCAGGTAACATATATTTCATGCATGTGTCAAAGATGAATAGGCTCACTGGTATCACCATGCAACTGCAATGAAAAGGTGGCAGTGATCACATCTGCCTCACCAAGGGGGGTCTTGAGCCCTTGTCATTTAAGCTTGAAGCCTTCTATGTTAGCTAGCTTTTTCAGAAACTAAGACGGTGAGAAACTTTGGAAATAAAGCGGCCACCTAAAACAAAGTCAACGACACATCTGCCCAGAAGGATAGGTGGATGGATTTTCGTTTCCAAGTAAAGGTAAGTGTTATGATCACTGTAAAGATCGCGGAAAAAGGTAGGACCCAAATGCAGACTACAAAAACGGAAAAAGGTCTTGAAACAAAAAGCGAGCTTTATTTAAAAGCTGGTAAACAAAACATGGCATAACTTGAAAACGGTAGCACAGAAAACACAAAAACTGATCGTGAGAAACATGGAGGAAGACCGGAGAGACAAACATGAAGCGTGACGTGAAGGGAGGACAAACAAACAATGAACCGACAGGGGAACACAGGAAGAGACAAGACTAAATACAGAGAGGGGTAATCACGGGACAAGAAACAGCTGGGCAGGGGAGGTAGAAACACAATTAGACAATCAGACACACCAGGGAAACTAACGACAGGAAGGAAAACACAGGGAGAAGGACCAGACAAGAAGCAAGGAGGAAAACATGAGACAGGGAGAACAGAACAGCAAAATAAACCCAAAACTAGACATACAAAACTAAAAACGTGACATAACATAAGGATCGTGACAGTAAGACTATATACTTTAATTTGTGTTGAATGAGTATGAACTCGATTTGCCTACAAACGTGTTCATAATTTACCTGTGGGCCTATGCGTGTGTTGTAAAAAATGCTGATATGAAATTTGAAACATATGGTGGCCCAACCAATAGACTAGTCATTGTGAAAACGCCAAATAAATAGTGAATTTAAAGGTGGGGTAGGTACATTTGAGAAACCGGCTTGAGATTCACTTTTTGTTATATTCCATGGAATGCTCTTAACATCCCGATAGCAATGAATATCTTAAGTGCTTTGACAAAAAATCCATTAAAAAAATGTCATCTGTGGAAGCCGTAGTACTGTAAAAAGCACGACCAATCATTTTAGACAGCCTGGCTAAAATAACTGGATGGCCTACCTGCCTGTCAGCCTTCCATCCGTGCACAAACTTATCTCGTGCCCTCATTGGTCATGTGCGCGTTCGTGTGTGTTGGAGGAGGGGCTCTGTAAGGAAGTGGCAGATTTTTTCCGGTTGTGTATTTTCAAATTCTAGCGCACTCGAGCCGGTTTCTCCAAAATTACCTACCCCACCTTTAAGTCAACTATATAGAGCTCACATGTGTGTAAATACCTATTTGCACGGTACTCAATTTTCGAACGGTCCTAGCAGATGCTCCGGATGATGTGTCCTCTCTTGTTATGACTGTTGTCATACTCATGTGTCTTTATGTGTTTCTGCAGTAATTTCTCATGCTTTCTTTGCCAATATCTGTCATTGTTTGTTCCTTGTAAGCTTTGTTCCCACGGTTTGAACACAATTTATCCAGGACCCAGAGCACTATGAGAAGCTGTGGGGTAATTTGACGTCGCTGTAGGTAATAGTTTGCATCCGGATCATTTGGTGTCTTAGCCTCACTCTGTCTACCTCTATCAATCAGTTTTCAATTACAATTAAACTGGGTAATCGGCACAGCATGTTTCCCATTTTCGTTCAATGCCAATCTCTCTCGATCTCTCAGTCACTCACAGCTCACGCCCACTCTTTCCAGCCCTGACAGTGAAGGTATTTTAAACCAAGACGACAGAGTTGGAGGCGTTGGAGCTATCTCCTGGAAACCGTCACTTGTCACTCACACACTTATTTAGTCACTCACTCATTTCTAGTACAGAAAGACCACACAGGGGGAGGCCACAGGGGGCTGCCAATCCCTTCCACCTCTTTACCATTTGCAGGTTTTGTTCGTCAATTAAAATCTTGTTTAGTTTTTCTGTTTAGAGCAGGGGTCGGCAATAAGTGGAATAAGTGTGCAAAATATTAAAATTGTATTTTCGGATCCTGAACGAGACCGCCGCCAGAGCGCGTCTCCCCGTTACCTGCAGAAGGAAGCCATGCATGCAGCGTAGCCCCGCTCTGTTTAACTCCAGGTGACTTTCTGCCGCTTTCCTCCGTGGTGCAGGGCTGATCGTTTCACCACAGAGGAAAGCACTTCACAAATTGCAGTACCCATAAGGAGCTTTACAAATGCCGCAGTTTTTGCGTGGCTGTGTCTTTAGTTGAAAGCCCAGTGGCGATCTGCTCATCTCTCATCGAAATAATATGCTACAAAGGGGCGGACTGGCCATCTGTGTGTTGAACTTTCCTGTCGGCTCCCAGACCGTAGTCGAGGAGGGCAGAAGCAACAAGCTTCAGGTTCAATAACCCACTTTAGCTTAAATGACTGGAGAGAGGCGAGCTCTTCTTGGGAGGCCGTTGCATTTATTTAGCTGTTCTTCTGTTTCACAAAATACATCACAGACCTCTGTTTTTCTGCTGCCTCGTTTCACTTCCAGAAACATACACACGCTCGCTCACTCTCGCTCTACCATCCACACACACACACACACACACACATGCACACATTTTTTTCCTACAATCACAGAACATGTTTTCAAGACTTTTCTGGTTTCCTCAACTCTACTGTAGATAGCATTTTAGAGTCTTTCAGCTCGTTGTGGGTTTCAAGGCCCTCAACGGTTTTGGTTGAGTCTCCCGTCAACAATATTATTGTTAAAAAGGTCTCTGATAAACCCTCTACACCAGTGGTTCTCAACTGGTGGGTCGCGACCCAAAAGTGGGTCGCGGACCCGTTTCGAGTGGGTCGCGGATGTGTGAGTGAAGAAAAAAAAGTTGAAAAAAAAAATTTGAATTTTTTTTTTTTTTTTTTTTGGGGAAAAACTCAAACTTTTATTTTGAAGGCCCGATTTTCTTCTCAGAGTGTACCAGAATGCGTAGTTTATGTTAGTATTTCTAAAAATCTCCTGGGGGAGAATCCCCCAGACCCCCCTGCTGGGGTTGGGTTTCAGCATGTGTGCCTTTTTATATAGTTCAGCTTTGATTCCATCATCTCATTAAACCTTTTTTAAAAGCATACTTTAGTTCTGTGAAGGGATATAAGGGATATATGCACTGTACTTCACTTTTATTAATATTGTATGCTCAAAAGCGTATATATTACAGCACGATATTTTGTTGAATAGATTTGAGTGCTTCAAAATGTTGGGTCGCGATGTATTGACCAAGTAAAAAGTGGGTCCCGAGGCCTGACCAGTTGAGAACCACTGCTCTACACTACCGTCCCAGAGCCAAACTGTCTTTTTTGCATTGATGCCAAGTCCAATCAACAATGAAATAATTAGGTTAACAAATAAGTAAAAGATTGTTTGACAAAACATCTTTATATTGGCGTTTGCTATGAATTGGTTAATATTTTTTAACAGGCACTTCTGTGTAGGGATTACATTTTCAGTTACTGTTTGTGGACATTATTCAATATCCTATAGTTATCCTATTTTTAAGGAAGATGACTGCTAACATAGCGTCTCCGATTTCCAGACAGTTCATTATTCCTTTCATTCATCAGCACTTGGTGAATAACGGTCACTCTTTGGCTCACCAATTACTTGGTTATCAACAGAGCATGTTTTTTCAGGCGTGATTGGTTACTGTGATGTGTCATCTTCTCAAACACATTTTCCTAAGAAACTTTATATATATATATATATATACACACAGTATATTTTACATCCTTCGAGAAAGGTAAAAGTCCAGTTATTCATGAAATTTAAACAGAGAGAAAAGGTGATATAAGAGAAATAACAAACTTTAAACCACAAAAACTAATGTCCCAGCTCTGGCTCTTACCAACACACAGGAGAGTCTGGTATTGATTTACTCATCCAATTTTCTCAATTCGTTTTCAACACTTCACAGTAAAAAAAAGCTCAGTAAACTCAGTACAATATGGATTAAGCAAGTTCATATAGTTAATCTCTTCCTTTCTAACACAAGCACTTGCGCACAAACAAAGCGTGTGTCTAATCCCTGTCCACCGCTGATACTGTTCATTACCATTCTGTAAGGAGTTGGCCACTCAGTCCACTCTAATTAATCCCAGGCTACTTCTTTTTTTCCTTTCACTCTCTATAACTCTCAAACCCTTTTCTGCTCTTTATTTTTCCATTTTACTCACTTTACTCCTCTTTGTTCTTGTCCATTTATTAACCTTAAGGTAAGAAGTTCTATTTTTAGATTCAGACACTACATGGAACGGGCCTATAACTTAGTCCCAAACCTTTTTTTTTATTATTTACCAGGCTGCAGACTTTCCACAAGAGGGAACTTTTCCCGTAGTGTCAGATCTGTCACAAACTTGGAAACACAAGGAAAAGGACTCAAATGCACGACCCGGGAGACAGAGGTAAAGTATAAGTAATATACTTTATTTCCAAAATATGTATACAAAAAATGATCGACACTCTTAACGAGGTGACAAAAAAGGCTCAAAAAGGCACAAAGAAAATCGCTCACTACGTGAGGAACAAAACTTACTGTACAAAGAGTTTCAGGAGCATGAATCAGGCTTGAGACAAGATATGAAATCGCTGGTAAGCAGACTACTGGCATGGAGACAGGACAAGACGAACTGAGACAAGACAAAGGAAAGCTGGGGAATTTAAACAAAAGGTAATTGGCACAGGTGGAAACAATCCGGGGCGGGGCTGATGAGAGCGGCAGACACACACAAGGATAGGGAGGGAAGGGACCTGTAATGAAACACAAAAGGTGAGTACCAAAATAAGACAGGAAGTGGGAGACAAGACGAAAAATTATTACTGAACTCAACACTTTTGACGGGACACAACAAGATCTGTTGTTCATGCCTCACCTGCTTGAAATAAGCATAATATGTACTCTTCGAACCAACAGAAGCAACGTCCGAAATATCTTCAAAAAAGAAAATGTCAAGAGCACTTAGAAGTTCATACACCTGAAATAAAGGTGCTCTTTGGAAGGAATAAAAAAGTAGAAAAATAACAACAATAAAAGTCCAAGGCACTCTTCTAGCAAAAAGAAGCCTTTAAAATGTGTGAATTTTTAGCCTCTTGTTTTACAGAAGTAAGGGGCGGTATTTCATCTCTGCTCCTTGGTCAATCCAATTCAAATGTACAGTCATCATCAATAAAAAAACAACAACAACTATAGTATATAACGCAGTGTATAGATTTTAATCAAGTAAAATAGGAACATTTATTGTATTGTAATTAGGGCTGTTTCAGAGCGCATCAAGTTTAAAATACCATCTACAAGCTGATGCTGACAGCCCCGCTCCTGCTGCCCGCTTGCGGCAGACCACACTTCCACGCTCACCGGCAGGCCCGGACTGGCCATCGGGAGGACCGGGAGGGTGTGTGTATGTGTGGCGCGACTCGCGCGAGCGAGGCACACCTTACGTGTTGTTGTTGTGCGCTAACGGATATAAGGAGCTGTTTCAATGACATTTCGCCGACAACTGTTGTTGTGCGAGACCAGAGATGTAGTTCATTGAGCAGTTTCACACAAAAAAAGTCTTACTTCACAGTTTTACGGCAAAACATATTTTCTTTTACTTGCAAATGTATCTTTTAAATTGACAAACATCATATGTGTAATCCGTGGCACAATTCAAACGGGATCGAAAGATAACTTTCCTCTCGCCATTGACTTCAATACATAATTTTTCCAAAATAAGGTCCCATGGAGGTCCACCGGAAAGGGAGGGACTTCGCCTCTCTATTGAATAGAAAAAGACTGAGCATGCGTAGTGTAGTTTTTACAGCTTCCATTCACTTACCTCTAGATTCCACCGGGTCCGTCTGCGCCGCGTTACGGCTGCGCCGCGGTTTTGGTCCGGCCTCCTCCGGCGTCATACCCTACCAGGCGCATTTCAGAAGCGGAGGGTCTTGCCTGCCGGCTCGCAGTTTTAGTTGATTTGGGCATATTTCCTGGACAGGCTACTTTGTACAGACAAAGTTAATAATAACTGTAATATTCCAGTTATAAACTACATGAATCAAAGATGTGTTGCTGTATTTTAGTGGTAAAAAAATGCATTCATCATCATAATTATTCTATATATATAATTTACACAGTGCCTGTAAACCGGAGGAGAACGCTGGCATTTCTCCTCCTACTTGAAAGACTACGGAGGGATAGGGTCTGCAAAATTAGTTTGTGTGTGTGTATATATCTATATATATATGCTATATATGCTCTGAACGTTCCACTTCCTGCCTGCCCGACCTTACGTTACGGCTGCGCCGCGACAAAAATAGGATTCGATCCTAATTTTAGAGGAGCCCTGCGCGATCGCCGTGAGCACCGCGGCGCAGCCGCAACGCGCCCGTAACGCGCCCGTAACGCGCCGCAGACGGACCCGGTGGAATCTAGGGGTTAGACCAAGCGGCAAACTCTGGGGAAGAGCCGGGACGCCAATACGGAAGTGCCACAAACTGCAGTTCATATATTGGCCGATAGGCGATGACTGCAGAAAGGAGCAATTTCCATAGACCCCCATGTTAAAATGCCCAATTTCACAGCACAAAAAAAACGTTTCTAGCCCTGGATGCAATAAATATTATTATGTATATAGTTAGATTCCACCTTCATGATTATGAATCTGTGAGTGAATTGTTTTCTAACATGACCCTTTTATTTATATTAGGTCTTAAAGTTTTTGCATAAATTAGGGCGTGGTCGCATTGAGTGACAGCTCTGTCAAGTGACTGCTGCTGTTAGCTTCTTGTCTCTCTGCTAGCTGCTCCGTCTCCGTGAAGCTACAGGGACTCTCCATGCTCAGTTCATCCAGGGAACACAACTTGACCCCGGCCGTGTTTGTTTGTTCTTCATGCTTATATATCGGACTATTGTGACTCGCTCTGCGGTTAAAACAGACGGTGCATGAATGCGGTTTTGCGGTAAGTGAAATTCGAGTACTTTATTTATGTGTTTATGATTTCAATCAGCTACGTAATGAATGTTAAGGCTTGGGTTAGCGTGTAAGCGAGTGGTAGCTACATCGGTGCTAACAATGCTAATCTTAGCCTCCAAGTTAACTTAAAACCATAGACTGTATATATAAAGGTTAAAACGAAATAGACAAGTGTTAAGCGTTAAGTGGGATAATACTGTAGAACAAACGGCTTCTGTTTGAGGTTGATAAAATAAGGTCATCCTTGTAACTTAGAGAGATATTTTATTATGTAGGTAGGAACTGTATGCATCGCTAAGGTTAATTTAAATTGGCTATGCTCAAGTATGTAGACAAGCTAACGTCGAAGTAGTGTATGTGAAATCAACCTCACAATAAGATGTGTGTATATTACAATTATTAATGTCATATTTCAAGATGATTACTTAGATATTACAATATGGTTGGTTGAGCTGGAGTTCATTATTGAGCTTACACGTTAACATCACAGTCATCTGAAGAACGAACCCAAACCTTGTTGTTTTTATTAATTGCATTACCAAATTGGTATCAAATAAATAGTAAGCATTGGTAACACAACTTCCAAAGTTACAGTAAAATAAAAAGGACCCTGACTCGGTCAATACACAATCCAACATGTTCAACAGAAGATAATAAGTTATATTGTTTGTACACATGGTTCTTTACATATATATCTGTTTGTTTAAAGTGCCCAGGTTATGCAGACAGGCTGGACCAGAGAGTGAGAGACAGAACTGGACTCCTCACAGCAGTGAACTTCAGCACAGGTGCAAATACTCTTTTTTCATACTGTACAAAGAATCAAGAAAGATATTGGTTTAAATAAATGAAGTATTGACTTTAATACACTGCTATACATTCCATTAAACAATACTAAATACTAGATCACCTACACATCAGTGAAGTTGAGGGTTTTTTCCATGCAAAGGGTTACATTTAGATGTTAACAAGCAATATGACTGTCAGCTTTCTAATTTAATGTATTGAAGGCAAAGATATTTAACGCATAGTGACAACTGCTATTTATCTCTCAATATTGTCTGTAAAAACGTGGTAAAAGTTATTCTTTCAGTGAGACAACAGAGCAAGCTTGTTTTAATAACAGTTAAATATTATTTTGATAATAAAATATATTTCAATGTTGATGAATTTCATACTGTTCATTCATAATCTGATTGTCTTTGTAGCTCACTGTTGAAATAAAAAAAAACATTACAATTACAAAATAATTATATCTACAGCCCCTAAACACAAACACACCTCTTTCATAAATAACACACTTGTTCTGCAATAATATGTTTTATGTTTCCTGTAATTTTTGTTAGGAAAGGACATGCCTGAAAGACACGACTCAGCATCTCCTCTTTCTCTGAGGGTCAAGAAGAACATCCAAGAGGAAAATTAAAAGCTGATGTTATGAGATGTTAAGAGCAGTACAGGACATTCACTAAGAAACTATTTTTATTGTGAAAACACAGTCAGCTGATCGAATGCACCTATTTCCACATCTACACTCCATCAGCTGATTATTTCTATTTGCCTCACTTCATGAGCTTCACAACATGTACCTTGTACCGCAGAGTTTGCAACGCAAATAAATGGGGCCAATCTTCAGTCAGATGTGAATGTGTAATCTAACATTTTCAGTAAGAATAATGGACAAAAGGAGTGCAAATACAAATTCAATTTATTGAAATGTGAACCAAAAGTTAATCAAACATGTTTTAAATAAAAAGCACATATGGACAGAAGGTGTATTAAATGTATAAGTAAACACATTTAGTCAAATAAAGTGACAGACTAGGCCTGATCAGGTGGTATCAGCTATGCATGGGCTCCTCCGTCAGGCCTGGTCCTCCTCACAGAGGAAAGACCCTCAGTCCTCTCCGGCCAAACCAACAGACAGGACGTCCATCACACGGAGGTTTCTCCCTGAAGTCTCTGCAGCTCTCTGGACACCACGCTGTCTCAATCCATCCACACTGAATATGAGAGGGGAAAAATGAAAATAATAAATGCTTTAGACTATAAGAAATATAAAGTTGACTGTTGAGTTGCTCAGTTTTTTTAGATTGTCAATACTATTACTGTATAACTAATATCTCAGGTTAAGAGGCACCTTCAAATAAAGATTGGTCTTTAAATACATTTTGTCTTTTGAATTGTTTGTCTAAAGTCAAGGACCTAGAACTGGTACTTGTAGTTTTAATGATACAGTCTGGTTATAATGCTGTTTGGAGGAGGCCTCACAGGTAAGAGCACTAACTAGCTATCATCACATGTACCTTAGCTTAACTTAAATGTATTAAACATATAATTAAGTGATGGCAAAATATAAATAACTAATGTCATGCAAACATATTAATATTTGCTTGATTCCAGTGTTTAATTTAGCACAATTGCATACAAACGTTAAGGGATTTTAAGATTCTGAAGTATTATGGTAAAAACTAGTTTTGCTGAATAGTCTCATGTCCGCTTACCTTAGAAATGTAAAATGCGACGGCAGTGTGCAGATAGTGAGCATGTTAGCTTAGTTTGGTAGCTTGAGCTAGCTCTGGAACTTCCAGCCCGGAGGCAGCAGGTCCCGCCTCGGCTCCGCCTCTTTGCCCTTATTTGGAGCAGGCGGGAGTGGAACTCTGACGCCACTGTCGAGCCGTTAGTGGCCGACTCCGCCTACTAAGGGCTTCTCGGCAACTCTGCAGAATCCTATGGGTGACGTCACGGACCCTACGTCCATTTATATATACAGTCTATGGGTTAGACCAGGGGTGGGGAACCTTTTTCCTCTCAAGGGCCATTTCAATTTTTTCAACATCCTCCGAGGGCCGTACACATTATTGACCTCTGCTTAAAAAAACTAAAATCACAGCCCATTCATTTCGCCTTTCTTTCATGCTGTGCAAAGAAAAAGCAACCTCTTAATCCAGATATCTTACCATGACTCGCGTATGCATGCACGTGCACGGTTGTGGCATGACCACCAAAACAGAAAGATATGGACACAAGATGTGTGCAAATGTATTTCGTTTCCTATCCATGTGAACATGATTTAAGTGGGGGGGGGACCTAACCTCCTCTAGGGGGGTCCGGGGGGCATGCTCCCCCGGTAAGATTTGTTTTTAAATGTTGAAGTTAAAAGCATCAATCTGGTGCACTTTGAGAGCAACATTAAGAGATCTATGAATACATCTCTCAACACCCATATGAAACAGAACTGTAAGCAGATTTTCTTTTTCTTTATGGATATTTTACAAATCACTCCCCTTTTAAACTGTATTCTTGTTTATTAATAACAACTTATTTTTACTGTCATATAGTATTTTATACCCGTTTACTTTATTCTCTTATTTTTTTATAATTATAATGATCATATAAAGATGTGCCTTTACCTCACTGGTTGTAGAAAAAGCTTCTTATATTCGTTAGCATAGCTAGCTAACCAGATGCTAATAACAACAAAGTTATTGACTGTATGATCAGTATGACAGATGAACAGATCGCCACTGGGCTTTCAACTAAAGACACAGCCACACAAAAACTGCGGCATGTGTACGGCTCCTTATGGCTGCAATTTTTTTAAGTGGCGGAGCGGCGTTCTGGTGCTCTCCATCAGCACTACACCCCTGTCAGACGAGACATATACCACATGATGACACGTTAGGCTCGTGTTGTGTTCAAGGACCCTGACCTTGGCCAGGAAAAACAGGCACTCGCTTGTTTAATTATTTTGCGGTCTAGATTTCTTTAATTTATTTATTTTTTGCGTGTGTTTATAAATTACCTCGAGGGCCGTACCAAATGGTCTTGCGGTCCGTATACGGCCCGGAGGCCGGAGGTTCCCCACCCCTGACTTAGACAGTGGCCGTTTCTCAATGTTGAGTATACCTGCTGCAGAGCGACTATTTCAAGTATACTACGTCATCGAGTGGCGCCGAATGCTGGGCATTTAACATGCATTTAAACAGTCCTTCGGCTGTCACTACCCAATCCGCATCCCTACCGGTCCGCACTGCGCATGTGCGAGATGGTCCGCCATATTGGACAACTCCATACGGCAACTCAAATAGGACATTTGACGTCTAGACGGCTGCCCGATTTGCATTGTGCATGTGCGAGTCATAAACGTCTCACATATCTATTGAAGTAAAAAGATATGATTCTACACTGTATTGAAGTAAACATGTATTGTTTGAACTGTTTTATGTAATCACAACGGTTTGGGTAATTATATATAGAATAGGAATGTTATTCTTACTTTCCAAACTCACTGATCCAGAGATTCTGTGTATACACACACCTTGCCTGGGTTTCACCCCTAAAAGCAGATGTCGTCATTAAGTCGTTAAAAGACATCGTTAAATAGGTGGAGAAGAGTTTAAATGTCTGAAGGAGGATAGTTTAGGTGAAAATATCCCCTGGGAAAGGAATGTAGAGTAAGATAAGGTAAAGATAAACATTGACTTTTGACCTGGTGTGGCTTGGGATCTCACTCTCTGTTCGGAACTCTGATTGACCTCGGCCAGAAGCGAATCCAGCCAATCAGGACACTTGGAGGAGGTGAGCAGTTTAAACAGCTCCTCCCCAGGGGTTCTCTAATTCGCTTTGGAGAAAAGTGGGAAGGAAGAATTGACAAATCTCCGCCCCAAAGACAGATATGAATACTGATGTTTTGGAGTGTAAAATTGCTTTTGGGTTTGGTGAGTTGGTTTGATCCCGATATCTGTGTCCGAATCGCATCACAAACCTGAAGTCCAATTTCTTTTTGGTTTGATGAGTTGGTTTGATCCCGATGCATTTATCCGAATCGCATCACAAATCTGAAAGCCCGGAGTACCCGGAGTACTCTGTATAACTTGTATACTTGTTCTATTTCCTACCAGTAAACTCAGAAAATTGTTATAACTTTTGATTCCGGTGTTTTCAATTCCTTTCTGATTTAATAGAGGCCAGCCTCATTCAACGAATGGCGCGTAGAAGAAGTGTTCTACTCCAACAAGTGGTGACTCCCGACGTTTGTGAGCTGATCTCTAGAAAGGGACGCCGACAGCCAGGGGACAGAATCCAGTCCAGGGGGAAGACAAAGAGACACTGTTGACAACTGCAAGCTCGCTATACACAAAAGGTGAGCAGACACCTGTTTTGAATATCAAAAATCTGTGATTGATTATACTAAAACTTTAGAGTTGTCAGCAGCGTTCTCACTGTTCTTAGTCACGGTGGGAAATACAATACATGTTACAAGTTGGGGATATTGGGGAAGTGCTTAGAGAAGGGTATTCAGTCCTGGATCTAGAGCAAAAATAGTGTTTGAGAGAGGCGGGTAGGTCAGTCCCAGCCCTTCACTCACTAAATACGAAGACTGCAAGGCGGTAAAAGAAGTATAGGTTAAATTCCCCGTAAGTCAAAATAACATTGATTAATACGGTTACTTTGCAGTGCTTCTATTAAAGACTACGAGGGTGATTAATGCGGTTACCTTTCGTGGTGCTTTACATCTATAAAATTTCTGTAATTGTTATATGGTGGGTGATAGAGGAGGAGAGAGACGCGACCTCCAACTAATTATTTGGAATGACCGTATCTCATCACAAAACTGTTGTGGGGATAATCAGGCTCATTAAACGTGACGATAAAGAGATTTTGTTGACTGAGTTTTAACTCTTGACCTGAAGTCGCAATCACCGTGAGGAGATTGTAGAAGCTTGCTTCTGGAAGTCACGCTATCTGTTGAAATAAACATCGCACAATAAAAATTTGCCTGACTGTGATATGATAAGGTATGAAAAGCTCTGTGTGATTTTTTTTTTTTAAGTCAAATCTGTGTAATACTTGAGAGACAAATCCAGTAAAAAGAACTGTGGGTAAAGAATTGCAGAAGACATAGAGACAGAGAGCAACAAGAAGGTGGTATAATGTCTGAGACCCTACCTCCACCCTACGGAGATAATAGCTCACAAATGCCACTTATGAGTATCCCATCTAATACTCCTAAAAGAAAACACATTGTTAGACCTGATATTCAGGGAAAAGGAATGTTGGAAATAGTAATGGTAGATATTGAAAATCTTAAACTGGATCAACCAACCATGTTAGTGAACCCTGCTAATATGGAGCTAAAACATGTAGAAAGAGAATTAGGTCCTAGCATGCAAGCACAGTGCGATAATATGATAAGGACTATTAAACTGACCCCTTTTTGGAAATGGGATTTTCCGTTACACAACGGAAGACTCAATTCAGGCCTTAAAGAACGCTTTACAAACAAGTCAGGGAGAGTTTAATGTGTTGCTATGTTGCTCATGTGGGAGCTTACACTTTTGGGAAGAGATCTCCCCCTTTCTCTGTTCCTGAGGTGCTGCAGACTCAAAGCAGCATACAGGGTCAAAGACAGGCATGACCTCTGGAGAGGAAGAAAATCTAAATCTGAACAGACCACAGAGCCCATTAAAAGGTTTTATGGCCTCAACACAGAGAGGAAGATCTGGAGATTGTAAGGAACTCTCCCTAACTATCCACCCCCACCCAATCACGAGGGCAAGAGTGTGCCTCTCACCAATAAACAAATCATCTCTTAACCAAGTCAGATTTCGAATATAGTCATAGCTCCAGTTGTTAAGAAAAGAGGGAGATTCAAAAAGTTATCAATAAATTGCCCAGTATATTAAATAAATACAAACGAACACGTATCAATATAAGTCAGATAATATAGACGAGGTCAATCATGGAAGAAGGCTGACATTTAATGCCTGATATATAAGTAATAGTAATAATAAATATATAGCTGATATTAAATAACTGATGTATAAGGCTCGATATTTCTGAAAATAAGAACACCGTTAACGGCGTTCTATTTCAGTAAAAGGGGGAAAAGGATAGGATATACATCAGACAATATGTATGTGAGATTATTACGTTTTTAGGAGAAATTTATCAATTTAAAATACTAGTTATGGTATTTTTTGTTTTGTTTTATTTGTTGCTTTTAAGAGAAATTGATACATTTAAAATAATCTAGCTTTGGTTATTTTTTGTTTTGTTAGTTTGTTCCTTTTTTGTTTTATTTTTATTTTTGTTCTATTTTTATTTTTTATTTTTTATTTTTTATTTTTTATTTTTTTTTATTTTTTATTTTTATTTGTCCACACTCCAGTCTAGTTGGTGCCGCCAATAAACACTAAAGAAGTAGAAAAGATGATTTCAAAACCATATTTCCAGCAACTTAAGGGCTTGGTATGAGACTTCTCCACACAGGCTGCTGACGCTAAAAGGGGGACCCGAGAAACACAAGGCCAACACAGCAGATTACGTCTGGTTGGAGGGGACCTCCCATGCCGTCCGCCCAGATGGAAAGGGAGACAACTGGTACCACTGGAGCCAGTGTGCGGTCGGGAAAAACACCTGCGAGGACCCTAGACGACATCAGGACAGAGTTGGCCCTCGTCGCGAGGACCCTAGACGACATCAGAACAGATCTGGCTCTCGTCAAGGTAGTCGACCCAGGAGGCGCCATCAGCGGGCCGGAGGAGGAGGATCGGGACATCTCTCCAGCATCGACCCGGAGGCCGCCATCAGCGGGCCGGGGGAGGACAATCAGGCCACATCTCTCTAGCAAGCACCCCAGAAGCCGCCGTCAGCGGGCTGGGGGGACGAAGACATGGCAAACCAAGACGGCACAGGGAACTCCATTTCCCGCTGAAACAGGTTGATATAGCCGGTGTGGAACTTTGTCTGAACAATCCATTTTTTGGAGGAACTTTCAACTTTATTTTTATATCCCATAATTTAAGGGATTTGTATTTTTTTATTCTACAGAACTATGTGTTACCAAAAGAGGGAAAAGTATGATAATGTCTTTTCTGATTTCTGTGGCTACTTTTATTGCCATTTTAGTGACATGTGGTTGTTGTTGTGGTGTGCCTTGTATCTGCTCATTGTGTGTTAAGACCAAGCGGCAAACTCAGGGGAAGAGCCGGGACGCCAATACGGAAGTGCCACAAACTGCAGTTCATATATTGGCCGATAGGCGCTGACTGCAGAAAGGAGCAATTTCCATAGAGCCCCATGTTAAAATGCCCAATTTCACAGCCTAAAAAAACATGTTTCTACCTATGGATCCAATAAATATTATTATGAATATAGTTAGATTCCACCTTCATGATTATGGATCTGTGAGTGAATTGTTTTCTAACACGACCCTTTTATTTATATTAGGTCTTAAAGTTTTTGCATAAATTAGGGCGTGGTCACATTGAGTGACAGCTCTGTCAGGTGACTGCTGCTGTTAGCTTTTTGTCTCTCTGCTAGCTGCTCCGTCCGTGAAGCTACAGGGACACTGCCTGCCCAGTTCATCCAGGGAACACAACTTGATCCCGGCCGTGTTTGTTTGTTCTTCATGCTTATATATCGGACTATTGTGACTCGCTCTGCGGTTAAAACAGACGGTGCATGAATGCCGTTTTGCGGTAAGTGAAATTCGAGTACTTTATTTATGTGTTTATGATTTTAATCAGCTACGTAATGAATGTTAACAACTGCTATTTATCTCTCAATATTGTCTGTAAAAAACGTGGTAAAAGTTATGATTTCAGTGAGAGAACAGAGCAAGCTTCTACAGTTGCACTAAGTTTTGATAACAGTTAAATATTATTTTGATAATAAAATATATTTCAATGTTGATGAATGTCATACTGTTCATTCATAATCTGATTGTCTTTGTAGCTCACTGTTGAAATAAAATAAAACATTACAATTACAAAATAATTATATCTACAGCCCCTAAACACAAGCACACCTCTTTCATAAATAACACACTTGTTCTGCAATAATGTTTTATGTTTCCTGTAATTTTTGTTAGGAAAGGACATGCCTGAAAGACACGACTCAACATTTTCTCCTTCTCTGAGGGTCAAGAAGAACATCCAAGAGGAAAATTAAAAGCTGATGTTATGAGATTTTAAGACCAGTACAGGACATTCACTAAGAAACTACTTTTATTATGAAGTCAGCTGATCGAATGCACCTATTTCCACATCTACACTCCATCAGCTGATTAATTCTATTTGCCTCACTTTATGAGCTTCACAACATGTACCTTGTACCGCAGAGTTTGCAACGCAAATAAATGGGGCCAATCTTCAGTCGGATGTGAATGTGTAATCTAACATTTTCAGTAAGAATAATGGACAAAAGGAGTGCAAATACAAATTCAATTTATTGAAATCTGAACCAAAAGTTAATCAAACATGTTTTAAATAAAAAAGCACATATGGACAGAAGGTGTAAACCTATTAAATGTATAAGTAAACACATTTAGTCAAATGAAGTGACAGACAAGGCCTGTGCAGTTGGTATCAGCTATGCCCAGCATGGGCTCCTCCATCAGGCCTGGTCCTTCTCGCAGAGGAACGACCCTCAGTCCTCTCCAAACCAACAGACTGGACGTCCATCACACGGAGGTTTCTCCCTGAAGTCTCTGCAGCTCTCTGGACACCACGCTGTCTCAATCCGTCCACACTGAATATGAGAGGGGAAAATGAAAATAATAAATGCTTTAGACAATAAGAAATATAAAGTTGACTGTTGAGTTGCTCAGTTTTTTTAGATTGTCAATACTATTACTGTATAACTAATATCCCAGGTTAAGAGGCACCTTCAAATAAAGATTGGTCTTTAAATACATTTTGTCTTTTGAATTGTTTGTCTAAAGTCAAGGATCTAGAACTGGTACTTATAGTTTTAATGATACAGTCTGGTTATAATGCTGTTTGGAGGAGGCCTCACAGGTAAGAGCACTAACTAGCTACCATCACATGCACCTTAGCTTAACTTAAATGTATTAAACGTATAATTAAGTGATAGCAAAATATAAATAACTAATGCAGGGTTGCCAACTTTGGGTATCTGGCTGGAGTGAGATTTTGATATCATGGGTTTAATTCGGTTTAATTACACATATGCGCACGAAATGACTGCTATCGTGTCAGCAGCGGGATCTTAGCATATATATAGGATATATATACAATATATACAAATACACAATAATGGATAATAATAAAATAATGGAAAATGTATCCAACAAAATGAATTATCGTGAGAGGCCTATACATGAAACACACACACAAACAAATCTACAGACTTACTCCAAACTGCCAAATATATTAATTAACACACTCTCACTCTCATATACTCTTTGACTCTATTTTGGCCTAGTAGAACAATAAGCAGCAGACTTTTACTTTTTTATCATTTCTACTGGATCTTAGATCTGCGCATGCGCAATACGGGTCGGCAGTTGCGGCTCCAGAGTATTTTTGTTGGGTAATCTATGGTAGGGCTAACCCATACAGTGGTGGGGCTCAAGTCAGTATTTGCAATGTAATTACATACACGCTCCCCCCGACAGTGAAACGCCACGCGTGAGCTTTAGATTATTTCCCTGTCTCAATCCAAATTGAACTGTATGAAATAAAAAGGCACATTTGTCTTGTAGTAAATAAAAAGGGCGACCTGGAGCCAATCCTGCAATTTCCCCACAGGTGAAAGAGTTGACCTGCTGAAAACCCAACCCCTGCGGGGGGTCTGGGGGGATTCTCCCACAGGAGATTTTTTTAAATACTAACATAAAATACACATTCTGGTACTCTCTTGAGAAGAAAAATAAATAAATCTATTACTACACTACATATTTAAAAAAATTAATGGCATTTTAGTTTTTTGTTACTTTGTTCTGAAAGCTGAACCTGCTGCTCCTCACAGAGGGAAGAGGGAAGAGGCTGTGTGAATTACTTTACATTGTGGATAGCCCCCATTGTTCTGTGTGTCAAAATGAAAGACAGCCCACACACCTATCAATCATCAAACCGTGGGGTCTTATTTCATTACGTGTTGATTTCTATCAACACGTAATGTTGTATCGATGTATAGAGATGTACTACCGCAAAAGTATTCTCCGTCGGGACTTCCTGCAACAACACCACGCCGTTATCGTGATTCTGATTGGCCAGAAGACATTATCAAAGATGTTCTATTGAGAAGACGATCACTACGTGACAAAAGTTTTCAAAACCGTTTCTAGTCTTCGGTATTCTTGTTTTTGGCGTGAGAATAGTTTGGGCAGCGTGAGAGCGTGAGATTGAGAGTGAAAGCGTGTGTCACACGCCAGATGCGTGAGAGTTGGCAACCCTGCTAATGTCATGCAAACATATTAATATTTGCTTGATTCCAGTGTTGCATTTAGCACATTGCATACAAACGTTAAGGGATTTTAAGATTCTGAAGTATTATGCTAAAAACTCAATAACTTAGATTATTATTTATAGTTTTGCTGAATAGTTTCATATCCGCTTACCTTAGAAACGTAAAATGTGACGGCAGTGTGCAGATGGGGAAGCATGTTAGCTTAGCTTCTTAGCTTGAGCTAGCTCTGTTACTTCCCAGCTGGAGGCAGAAGGTCCCGCCTCGGCTCCGCCTCTTTGCCCTTATTTGGAGCAGGCTGGAGCAGGCGGGAGTTAGACTCAGACGTCACTGTCGAGCCGTTAGTGGCCGACTCCGCCTACTAAGGGCTTCTCGGCAACTCTGCAGAATCCTATGGGTGACGTCACGGACCCTACGTCCATTTATATATACAGTCTATGGTTAAGACTCATCAGTTCCACCATTGAGGGTAGAGTAAAGATGACTCAGCTGACAAGGACTTTGCTTTTTAGACATATTTTATTCTCCCTCCACTGTCATAATAAGTTGTTGTTGTGGACTGTTCCTAAAGGTTTAAAGTGCTCTATATCCCAGCTTCTGATGGGTTTATATAAATGTTGGGACAGACACAGTAAGAAGAAAATTGACAGTGGTAATGTTTCAAATGCTATATGTTGATCTCGTGAGGTGAGATCAAAAGAGGGATTGAAGTAAAAAGATATGATTCTACACTGTATTGAAGTAAACATGTATTGTTTGAACTGTTTTATGTAATCACAACGGTTTGGGTAATTATATATAGAATAGGAATGTTATTCTTACTTTCCAAACTCACTGATCCAGAGATTCTGTGTATACACACACCTTGCCTGGGTTTCACCCCTAAAAGCAGATGTCGTCATTAAGTCGTTAAAAGACATCGTTAAATAGGTGGAGAAGAGTTTAAATGTCTGAAGGAGGATAGTTTAGGTGAAAATATCCCCTGGGAAAGGAATGTAGAGTAAGATAAGGTAAAGATAAACATTGACTTTTGACCTGGTATGGCTTGGGATCTCACTCTCTGTTCGGAACTCTGATTGACCTCGGCCAGAAGCGAATCCAGCCAATCAGGACACTTGGAGGAGGTGAGCAGTTTAAACAGCTCCTCCCCAGGGGTTCTCTAATTCGCTTGGGAGAAAAGTGGGAAGGAAGAATCGACAAATCTCCGCCCCAAAGACAGATATGAATACTGATGTTTTGGAGTGTAAAATTGCTTTTGGGTTTGGTGAGTTGGTTTGATCCCGATATCTGTGTCCGAATCGCATCACAAACCTGAAGTCCAATTTCTTTTTGGTTTGATGAGTTGGTTTGATCCCGATGCATTTATCCGAATCGCATCACAAATCTGAAATCCCGGAGTACCCGGAGTACTCTGTATAACTTGTATACTTGTTCTATTTCCTACCAGTAAACTCAGAAAATTGTTATAACTTTTGATTCCGGTGTTTTCAATTCCTTTCTGATTTAATAGAGGCCAGCCTCATTCAACGAACGGCGCGTAGCAGAAGTGTTCTACTCCAACACTATACAAAAATCTTTTGTTATTTTATTTTATTTTATTTGAAATAAAATGAAGGACATTCACAGTTAATGTAATTAGATATAAATTATGAATGCCATACATATTGCATACATTCAGAGTCAATATTTCTTCAGTATGATAGCTGTCTAACAGAAGTTAAATCCATTTCTCACTTATTCTGACAATGTACTTAACCCAATAAAAGGAGTTGTTAAATAATAGTGAAGTCACGTTGTAATAACAATAACTCATCTCTCTCGTTCAGATTAATATTGTCGTTTTTTTTTTGTTTTCTTTTTCTGCTTTGCCAAACGCCACTGTGTCAAGTGTCCTATTTGAGTTGCCGTATGTAGTTCAATCAGGAGAGACGTTGATGTATGAAATACATATTTATTACCGGGACACATAATATGAAGTCCATGCATTTGTTACTTCAAGGCTGGATTATTGTAACTCTTTATTATCAGGGTGTACCAAGAAGTCAGTTAAGTTGCTTCAGCTGATTCAAAATGCTGCAGCACGTGTACTAACCAGAGTTCGGAAAAGGGACCACATTACTCCTGTTCTGGCTGCCTTACACTGGCTCCCTTTAGAACACAGGATATAATTTAAAATTCTTCTTCTCGCCTCCAAAGCCCTTAATGGGCAGGCGCCATTTTACCTTAACCTGTTAAGCCCTGAGCCTGTTTTTCAGGTCTCAGGCTCGAAAATGACATTCCCAGAACAAATTACCATATCTTCCCTTCTAAAAGGGTTAAATTAATCATCTTTTTTCTCAAAGTAATGATAAACCTGTGAGTTGGATGTAGAAAAGTTAGAATCAATATAGATGTTTTTTATTTTAAAGAAAATTCAGATTTTACATAGTAAAAAACTGTAAATTATAGTGTCCGTCCAAAACTTCTTTTTTACTAATAGTGAAACCTACCCTTGGATGATGGTAAGGTAGACTAAAAGCTTTAGGAATCCAAAGTACAACATATAATAAGTACCCTGTATCAAGATTGATGCAAAACAAGTGACATCTGACCTTTTTAGAGAGATTTAGCAAAAAGAAACCACTTCTGGGGTCATTTGGGTGGATTTTCCATATCTCTGGTCCCCCTTGCTCGATTTTGATAGTTGACACCTCTTTCTGACCGTTAGAGCCAATAGAATCGAAGGGGGAGTCCCCCACACACACTCATTGTGAAAAGAAAAGGTGCGGGCTTCGCGCATGCAGTTTTGCATCAGAGCGAACCTATCTCTAGCTCTGACATCTGGAAACGGAAAAGCAGTTTTATTGCTTATGGATTATCAGAAATCATTTCAAAGGGACAGACACATTGGATTAACCTATGGATTAACTTCAGCAGCGTTTTTATCGTTTTAATGCCATTGAAGACCACTTTGGAGAGACTACAGAGCCAAGGTAAAAATGTTAGCATTTTTAGCTACCTAGCGTCACCTGTTTTGATGTCCGTTTTTGCTTATAACGTCGCCATTTCGTATAATTCAGTGATAATGAGGGTACCCATCGATTCTGTGTCACCTCACGATGTGAAACGATGTCATGGATGTAGAGAAAAGATGAATAATAAGGTTTTGTGAGTGCTTTTCGGTGCAGTAATCTGTTAGCATTTTTCGCTCGTTGCTAATTCAGAGGCTCAGTGTTAGCATTGTGGGTTTTCTTTTGAGAAAAAAAATTTAAATTATCAGTTAGATGAGTTTCTTCCCGTTACATGGATATAAAACATTTATAGTTTATTAAATGAACATGCCCTCAGACACTGTTTCCTGCAAGATGTTGCGGCAGTGCCCCGGTACCGGGGTCTCTCGGGCTTAACAGGTTAAAGAACTCATTATACCCTACTGTCCTACTAGGGCATTGCGTTCCAAGAATGCAGGGTTGTTGGTTGTTCCTAGAGTCTCTAAAAGTACAATGGGAGCCAGAGCCTTTTCTTATCAAGCTCCAGTTTTGTGGAATCAGCTTCCAGTTTGTGTTCGGGCAGCAGACACCCTATCCGTTTTTAACCTGTTAAGCACCAAGCCTGTTCTTCATGTTTCAGGCTCGAAAATGACATGCCCAAAACAAATGACTACAACTTCACTTCTAAAAGGGTTATATGAATAATTTATTTTATCAAAGCAAGGTTACATCTGTGAGTTGGATGTAGAAGTGTCAGAATCAATATAGATGTTTTTTATTTTAAAGAAAATTCAGATTTTACATAGTAAAAAACTGTAAATTATAGTGTCCGTCCAAAAATTCTTTTTTACAGATAGTGAAAACTACCCTTGGATGATGGGTTAGTAGACTAAAAGCTTTAGGAATTCAAAGTACAACATATAATAAGTACCCTGCATCAAGATTGATGCAAAACAAGTGACATTTGACCTTTTTAGAGAGGTTTAGCCAAAACCACCCCACCTCTGAGGTGATTTGGGTGAAAATGTTTTTTTTTCCATATCTCTGGCCCCCCTTGGTCGATTTTGATGGTTGACACCTCTTTCTGACCGTTAGAGCCAATAGAATCGAAGGGGGAGGCCCCCACACACACACGTTGTGAAGAGAAAAGGTGGGGGCTGCGCGCATGTAATTTTGCGTCAGAGTGGACCTATCTCTAGCTCTGACATTTGGAAACGAAAAAGAAGTTTTATTGCTTATGGATTATCAGAAATCATTTCAAAGAGGACACAGACACATTGGATTAACCTATGGATTAACTGCAGCATCGTTTTTTTATCGTTTTAATGCCATTGAAGACCAGTTTTGACCAAGGTAAGCCATGTTAGCGTTTCTAGCTACCTAGCTCCACATGTTATGATGTACGCTTTCGTTTATAGCGTCGCAAATGTTTATCACTGAGTGTTGAGGTGGGCACCCCCAGATTCTGTGTCTCCAGCTGATGCTAATCGATGGGTTGGCTGTGCATCTAGGATAAGTAATAAGGGAGTTAGGAGTTAGTTTAGGTGCAGAGATAGGTTAAATTTTTTCGCTCGTGGCTAATTCAGAGGCTGAGTGTTAGCATTGTGGTTTTAAAAATTTTTTTTTTTTTTAAAAAGATCAGTTAGCTGAGTTTCTTCCCGTTACATAGATATAAAACATTCATCGTTTATTAAATATTAAGATTCCTTAGACGTTGTTTCCTGCAAATGACACGTTTATCCGCCCGATACCGCAGGGACGGTGCATAACAGGTTAAGAGTGCGCTTAAGACCTTTTTTTTTTATAAAGCTTATAGTTAGGGCTGATTAGATTCAGCCCCTAGTTTTGCTGCTATAGGCTTAGTTTGTCGGGGGACACCTTACTTCTTCCTTCTCTCTGTCTGTACCTGTGTACTCTCATGTTCCGAATAATCCAGCTTCCCCAAATGTCTTTTTGGTGTCTATATACGCCGGGATCCGGAGTCATGGCTGATCGTGTTGCTGTGGTCCTGAGTCCTGGATCGCGAGCCCTGGATCTTGAGTCGTGGCTGTGCCTGCTGCTGTGGTCCTGGATCATAAGTCCTGGATGGATATCCTCGTGGATTCATCTTCTTATTATAGACACATGCATTTCCAAACATTTGGACTACCTATGTTGCAAATGTATTATCTTTTCAATTTACACACGGCATCTATTGCACGTCTGTCCGTCCTGGGAGAGGGATCCCTCCTCTGCCATTTTCCCCTTTAAACTGTGGGTTTTCTCCGGAAGCTTTTCCTTGTACGATGTGAGGGTCTAAGGACAGAGGGTGTCGTATTGTCATACTGATATTCTGTACAAACTGTGAAGTCCACTGAGACAAATGTAACATTTGTGATATTGGGCTATATAAATAAACATTGATTGACATTGATTGATTGATATGAAGTAATAATGATTGCCAGAATTATATCAGGTGAATGGAATGGTGTTTGGCGATTAGGCCCCAGTTTGCAGGATAATCATTCAGGAGGGGGAAGAACTGCTCCGATGAAACCCCCCGGGGTCTAGACACTGGTGGTGGTGATAAGTAGGTGGGACCGGTCTGAAGGGAGAAGGTTTAGCTTGGCCCTGTAGGAGACGGGAGGCGAAAGGGGTGGAGGAGGGTTGCGTATTGTCACCTGAAATGACAGCTGACAAGAGGGAAGAGCAGATTTAAAGGGATTAGCGGGTGCAACGATAGGCTTGCGAGAATGGAGAGAGGAGTGATTGGTTAGCTGGGGAGTGACGCCCCCGATCACTTAATGAGGGAGGAGAGAGTATTGAAATGACATGAGCTTGGTCTTCCTGATTGAACTTGCGCTGAGCTTTCATTTGTCAAATATGGCGGACCATCTCGCACATGTGCGATCTGGTAGGGATGCGGATCAGGTAGTGACAGTGGCTCTGCAGTATGGGATTAGTTTTGTTTCATAAAGATAAAGCAACACTTTCTCAGAATCAAGCAAATCTAAGAGTTTAACCTGTTAAGCCCGAGAGACCCCGGTACCGGGGTACTGCCGCAACATCTTGCAGGAAACAGTGTCTGAGGGCATGTTCATTTAATAAACTATGAATGTTTTATATCCATGTAACTGGAAGAAACTCATCTAACTGATCTTTTATTTTTTTTTTTCAAAAGAAAACCCACAATGCTAACACTGAGCGTCTGAATTAGCAACGAGCGAAAAATGCTAACAGATTACTGCACCGAAAATCACTCACAAAACCTTATTTATCTTTTCTCCACATCCATGACATCGTTTCACATTGTGAGGTGACACAGAATCGATGGGTACCCTCATTATCACTGAATTATACGAAATCGCGACGTTATAAGCAAAAACAGACATCAAAACATTTGACGCTAGGTAGCTAAAAATGCTAACAAGGTTACCTTGGCTCTGTAGTCTCTCCAAAGTGGTCTTCAATGGCATTAAAACGATAAAAACGCTGCTGAAGTTAATCCATAGGTTAATCCAATGTGTCTGTGTCCCTTTGAAATGATTTCTGATAATCCATGAGAAATGAGACGGATAATCCATGCTTTTCCGTTTCTAGATGTCAGAGCTAGAGTGTAGCTTCACTCTAATGCAAAATTACATGCGCAAAGCCCCCACCTTTTCTCTTCACAATGAGTGTGTGTGGGGGACTCCCCCTTCGATTCTATTGGCTCTAACGGTCAGAAAGAGGTGTCAACCATCAAAATCGACCAATGGGTTCCAGAGATATGGAAAAAAAAACATTTCCACCCAAATCACCTCAGAGGTGGAGTGTTTTTGGCTAATCCTCTCTAAAAAGGTAAAATGTCACTTGTTTTGCATCAATCTTGATACAGGGTACTTATTATATGTTGTACTTTGGATTCTTAAAGCTTTTAGTCTACCTTACCATCATCCAAGGGTAGTTTTCACTATAAGTAAAACATAATTGTTGGACGGACACTATCATTTACAGTTTTTTACTATGTAAAATCTGAATTTTCTTTCAAATAAAAAACATCTATATTGATTCTGACTTTTCTACATCCAACTCACAGGTTTACCATTACTTTGAGAAAAAAGATTATTAATTTAACCCTTTTAGAAGGGAAGATATGGTCATTTGTTCTGGGAATGTCATTTTCGAGCCTGAGACCTGAAAAACAGGCTCAGGGCTTAACAGGTTAAAAGAAGAAAAAAACTGAGTCAAGCAAAATTAATTTAATTTAAAAAATAAAACTATAAGTTGCAAACAAATCATTTGTGTAATCATGTAAACTATAAGTATTTTTTCTTTGTTTTAACATATCTTTTTGTTTGCAGTTCTCTTTGCTTCTTTCTCAATGATCAGACTTTTGCTCTCGCTGCAGCTCTTCTCGTTTGCGCACCCTCATTTTTTGTTTTTGATTTTGACTCAAACGTCCCAGGTGGGTGGGACTTTCAGGGGTGCGTCCCCATTGGCTACTCAGTTTTTGAGTGACAGCCCAGTCCTCCAGCGATTGTACAGTGCAGGCAGCTGCGGTGCGGTAGCTGAGCGTGGATAGAACACCCCCAGAAGAACCAGCATTTCTTGAATATATTGAAAATATATGTAAGTATTGATCATTTGTGTTGTTTGTGCTGTACTATACGGTCTGTTTCTTTATTGTGTTAAGTGAGAAGTAAAGCTGTGCTATGAAAGTTAGCTTTTGCTACCTTTAGATCCATAACAATGCAAGCTAAGTAGCCTACAGTTAGCTACATAGCTAGCAGTGAGTGAGCGTTCAGACACCGGCGCACACACTCAAACGGACTCGTGTGCCTGACTCTACCAACAGGCTTTCATGATTCTGTTTAGATATGCAAGTATAAGCCATGGTAGCTTATTTTATTAACACGCTAATTTGATATGAAAATCAATGGAGGCTGAGTTAACTTTGTAGGAAAACCTACCTACCATGATGCCCCTGAGCTGTGTTTTATTTGTTAACTTCATATTTTTCATTTCCTAAAACATTTATTTTCCTCTCATATTAACAGTGTGGATCATTGAGACAGCGTGGTGTCCAGAGGTCTTATCCCGTGTTCCCACTCCCTCTGAGGGGACAGCACAGAGGGGGGGCATGAAGAAAGACCTGCACCATCTTCATCCACGCTGGGCGTTGCTGTTATCACTTGCTCACTGTCATTTCATTTGACCAAATGTCTTTACATATACATTTAATATATTTTATTATTATCCACCTTTTTTTTGTTTTACGTCCTTTTATTTAAAACATTCTTTGAGACTTCTTCTTCTGGTTCAAATTTCAATAAATGTAATTTGTATAATCACTCTTTTGTCTTTATTCTACATGAAAATGTGAGAGATTCCATTCCAATCTGTTGATTATTCATATCTTCCTCAGGCTAGGAATAGTATGTTGAATTTTTAATGCTAAATGTATATCATTTTCTCACAGGATATAGAATGAGACAACACAGTTTTTATCCATTGTGTATGAATGCTTCAGCTCGTCAGACCAACATAGTAAGATGTGAGCATGTTCCTAATTGTGTTGGTATGCAACCTAGGTCTGGTCTGTTTAATAAAGCAAATCTGCCTCTTTTATATTGCAGAATTTGTTAAATTAAAGCAGTCTTTAATTGTTTGTCCTAAACATAGCAATATATGCTTTTGAAATGTAACATGTATTTGAAAAAATAACAGTATACAATTTATATTGTGTATCACCTTTAGCTTGAAAATACATAGATGTGTTTTTTTTAATCTATAAAATAAATAAATAGACAGACAGACACTTTATCAATCCCAAATTGGGAAATTGTTTTACAGCAGCTGTGTGTTCAGGTATTAAAATATTTAAAGTTGGAATAAAGTATAAACTACACAACACAAGTACAATGCACAGCAATCCATAAGATAAGTCCGATATTTTCATGAAAACTCCCCAGGAGACACCAACACTAACGTGGCCGAGTGAACTCCGGAGTTTGCTGCATGAGTTGCACTGTATGATCTGTGGTGTAGTGGGCTGTCACTCAAAAACTGAGGAGCCAATGGGGACGCACCCCTGAAAGTCCCGCCCACCTGGGACATTTGTGTCAAAATCGAAAACAAAAAATGAGGGAGCGCAAACGAGAAGAGCTGCAGCGAGAGCAAAAGTCTGATCATTGAGAAAGAAGCAAAGATAACTGCAAACAAAAAGATATGTTAAAACAAAGAAAACATACTTATAGTTTACATGATTACACAAATGATTTGTTTGCAACTTATAGTTTTATTTTTTAAATTAAATGTATTTTGCTTGACTCAGTTTTTCTTTCTCTTAAACTCTTAGTTTTGCTTGATTCTGAGAAAGTGTTGCTTTGTCTTTATGAAACAAAACTAATCCCATAGAGATGCTGTATGAGAAACCAATGTGAGTTTGGAAAATTGCACAATATAAATCTATTCTAGTATACCTCAACAATGGAATCATGATCAGTAGAAATGACCTTAACATGGGACCATTTAATCTACAATAAGCTTTTTTATGTATCTCTACTTGGAACATCACTGCTCTACCTGATTGATATATAAACTATTACAACAGATTTTTCACATATAGCGCCATAGTGTCACAAGTTCCACACAATCATAGCAGTTTCTGGTTTTGTATTTCAATAACTTTTCTGTCATCTCAGATCCTGCCTTATGGCTCTCAGCTCATTTCCCTCAACTGATATACCCCACAGTATATATACCAACTCACTCTCACAGAAAAAAACATATTCGTTTGTATTTGTATTTTCCCCTTTTCCTCGTTCATCAGTCTCTTACGGCACATCCTGTGTCAAAGACTTACAATGCTTTTGTAAGCATCTCTATTTAAAATATTTCTGTACAGTAAAGAGAATGAATTATCCATTAGCATATATGGAGAGTTGCACATATGAATATATAAGGCAGTCATTTGTGCAAACGTGCAATATATGCCAGATAACAAGCAAGCTGTTACAAAAACATACATCTGCAGACACACTGTTTGAGCAGATGGATGCAGACACCTTTGACCGCTCTTTGTTGTGTTTCCAGATGGCTGCTGACACACATCAAACATAGCTGCCTTCCCTCTGCACACAAAACTCTTGTTTCCATTGAAAAAGTAGCCTACTGACTTATTTTTTGGGGTAAAAATGCTGTTATCTCCAGAATGCAGAGTGGCATTGGGTTTTCACTCTCAATCAGTGTAAATCCCAGCTGCTTGTTAATCACAGATGGACTGAAGGCAGCCCCTTCATCCAAACGTATGCAGTTTGATAGGCTCGTCAGACTCTTTTGCAGCTGCTTAAACTTCTCCTCTGGATACCCTCTTTCCTCAGCTAAACTGGTCTTTGGAAAATTAGGAGCATGTAAAAAAAAACATCAAGCCACAGTCAGCTGCCAGAAGAAATGACGGGATAATTTCACATGGAAATTAAAATGCTGTTGTCCAAAGAAGAAGATTTAAGGGCAGTAATTGAATGTCACTCAGAGGCTGCTGTGGTTGGCTAAAATTTGATATGCTACCTAATTGCGTCACTGGATATTCACATCTTTCTTAAAGTGCATCTATCATGCTATTTTTATGCAATAGCATAGGTCTCAGATGTATACAAATATATAAAAAACATGTATATGAAGTGTTTTGCTCAAAATACCAAACAGATCACCCATTCTAGCCATGCCTCATATCCTCTATTTCCCTTCCTGTTTCAAAAATGCTGATTTGGGGTATATAGCTTTAAAAAAAAAAAGAAAAATGTATAAAAAAAAAGAAGGAGGGGGCTGAGCTCATGCGGGAGATTCTACGAAACGCCATATCATGGATTATCAAGGATTATTTCTGAAACAGTATGGAGCTCAAAGGCTTTCTCTTTTGCCGGTTATACCACAAGGTGAGTTCCTTTTTATATCTAGCTTCTTCACACACATGCTCTGTGCAGTACAGGTTAGCTCTGAGTGTTAGCGATGCTAATGTAAACATGCACCGACCATATTACGTCCAAAACAGTCGGGCATTGTTTCTGATAGCAACGTTTTTGATAGGGCCGTGGGTGTAAAGCCAGCATACATTTCCGATATTACGTCATATCGGACGCAAATCTGGATCAGCTCCGTAGCCCCGTTTTTAGAGATTTTGTTACGGAGGAAAAGAGAGAGGGTTTTATTTTCTGACGCTGCGTGTGTTCCCTGACACACCGGGGACACATATTTATGTATAAAAGACATCAAAAAGTGCATTTTGCATGATAGGTTCCCTTTAACCTCTTAACAGGGTTCATACACTTTTTCACCAATGATTTTCAATTACTTTTCAATGACTTCTCCATGATCTTTACCTAATTTTCCATGACCGAAAAAAATTACTCCTTCTCAGCGGTACCACTGAAAATGGTTTATTTTAACATGGAACAGGAAAATAAGGTCAGCATATGAAACATGTTGTGCCTATCTAAAAACAAATCAAATAGTAGGCTTACTAGCTTCTACACGCTAAAGCAACTGTAGTCAGGGATGCAAACTCATCAGGTATGAAAAAGGTGACAAGGATCCGAGCACCCGACCCCACGGAATATCGGCTTTCAAATGAGGAATAACAGAGGATTTTAATAGTCAGAACAACTAAAGCAGCAGTGGTAATAATAACAGAAATGCTAAAGAGTCACATCTAATAGAAATATATAAAAGCATTTATTTTAATTGTGTAGCAGTCAGTTTATAATTTTGGCAGCACTGTTGAGCATTTTGAAAATGTATTTTCATGCCTCTGTGCAAGGCTTAGTCTTTCTATCTTTATAGCCAGCGGTGTAAAGTAACTAAGTTCATAAACTCAAGTACTATACTTAGGTACAATGTTGAGATACTTTACTTTACTTAAGTATTTAAATGTTTTGCTACTTTGTTCTTCTACTCCTCTTCAGTTCAGAGGAAAATGGTATTTAATACCTTTAGTTACTTTACAGATATGGATGAATGATGTGAAATATAATCAAGTGTTAAATCAGACTTTAGTTCCACCTGGAGAAAATTCACAAGGCAAGCTACCATGCAGTATATAAAGTCATTCAAACTAGCTGCACCTTTACCAGCTTTGAGAACACTTTCATGATCAATCATTATAAAACATATCATATATATTATTCTGAAATGGACCAATCTGCACAATGACTACTTTTACTGTCGCTACTTTAACTATATTTTGATGATAATTATTTTCTACTTTTACTTGAGGAACATTTTGAATGCAGGACTTTTACTGTAACAGAGTATTCCTACACTCTGGTACTTGCTCAAGAACAATATCTGAATACTTCCACTTTTACTCAAGTACAAGATCTGTGTACTTCTACTTTTACTCCAGTACAAGATCTGAGTACTTCTACTTTTACTCCAGTACAATATCTGAGTACTTCTACTTTGACTAAAGTACAAGATCTGTGTACTTCTACTTTTACTCCAGTACAAGATCTGAGTACTTCTACTTTTAATCAAGTACAAGATCTGAGTACTTCTACTTTTACTCAAGTACAAGATCTGAGTACTTCTACTTTTTCTCTAGTACAATCAGAGTTCCCATTAGCCGGTAATTACCGGACTATGACCGGTAAAATATGCTGAAGACCGGCAAATCTAAATCTCTCCGGTCAAAATGTCCGGTCAAAATAATTTCCCCTCAGCGCAATACCGCATCAGTTGCGCCACTTATGTGACAGACAAGAAGAGTATGTGACAGACAAAAGAGTATGTGACAGACAAGAATAGTCAATTCTAATGTCTAACACTTAATGTGGAGAAAGAGATGTCCTGTATGGGTTGATTGTGCATTGATCTGTTGGTAATGCCTCGGGGTTCCGGTGGGCATGTAAACAAATGTATAATGCTGCGCTATACTTTGTGGCCTCACCCGGTTGCATAGCGACGCTTATTGTTTAGGTGTCTTTTAATAAGCAGGTATTCATATCATTAGCTAGAACTAGCTAGATCTGATCGATATGGACATAAACGCGAGTAAAGTCTAATCTGACGGGAGAGAGAGATCGGCTGCTGCTGACGAGTCGACACGCAGCTCTGCATGATCCCCTGCAGCGGCGAGCAGAGCAAAACACACTTCAGGTTAGAACATCACACGTAGCTATTTTAATTACCTCTCAAACTACCTAAACTAGTTATAGATATGTTTAGTTTTACAGTCGGGTCACTCATTACTGGATCCGCGAGCTGCATGATACTGACGGGCTGTCAGGAGAAGGAGAGAGCGCTCCGTTTATTATTCCCGCGTTTTTGTAAGTTACTGTACACTTTTGAATAATGTAGTTAATCTACTATAATTAGTTTGTTTAATATCGAATCATATCAATTTGTTTTAAAGCTCAATAAATAACAAAGAAGACCTTTGACCGGCACTTTTCTCATTTTGGCCGGAAGATTTCAACTTTAACGGACATGTTGACCGGCAAAAAAATATTCTAACGGGAACTCTGAGTACAAGATCTGAGTACATCTACTTTTACTCTAGTACAATATCTGAGTACTTCTACTTTTACTCTAGTACAATATTTACTTATACCACCTCTGTTTATAGCCTATGAAAAAAACGATTAGAAAACGAAGGCCAAAGCTAACGTTAGCAGATAGTGACAATGTATGCTAGTTAGCTAGCTCAACGATTCCTTAAATAATAATGCGACGGCTTTACAAAGTTTCGGTGAGTAACATGAGTGCAATGTGTAACGTTAATGTCAGCTAGCTAACATTAGCTGTTTTGTTTTAGCAACTAGTTTTCTCCTTAAGAACTTTGTGAGGAGAAGTTTAAGCAACAAGGTATACTCCCGTGTTTTGTTTTGCTCTTCAGATTGAAGCGGCGAGTTTTATATCGACTATACTGTTTGTGTGATCTCCTTTTACATCTCGTTGTGTCATTTGTGTTTATTTGCTGTGTGTAGATTCAAGGATTTTGGTTATCTAGGCACAGCTGTGTGTGACTCCCTCTGGTACACTGGTATGTGTTTTCCTAATATAGAGAGCGTTGATTTAATTAATAAACTACACACTGAGTCTAGATCCTGACCATCCTTTTTTTTTGTTGATCAAATGTTTTTATTCATACACATTTAGAAAAATACAATGTACAATCACAACCAATACAACACAAATTACCAAAAATTCAGAAAAAACAAACAATAACAACAATCAGACAAGAGGACAAAACTATGGAAAAATAAACCCTCCCACCCCCAGATCCTGACCATCCTTGTATTATTGCTCATTCAATCTATTATAGCATGCTAACAAATGGTACTTACTTTATTTTTTTTATTTTGCAGATGTGGATAATTTTGCCGGATCTTCATCAAGGCCATGAAGACCTGGTCTGCCAGCAGGATGCCCTCCACTTTCCATCCACCTCAAAGCGCTCCACCAACCCCGCCACCCTTTTAAACATGGCCTGATCAGGAAGCCCTGTTTCCATTCGGATGACATCATCAGGTAAGCCTGCTGCTGAATATTTCTCTCATTCTCTTACAATTATCCCCTGCCAGGTCTTCGGAACAACTGGACTGCACGCTGGAGGGTCCAGGTTCTCTTCTATTTATCTTGTGAAGCACTTTTAACATTCAGCTTGTGTGTGTTTTGGTTGTCTTTATTTCCAGGTAGAAGAGGACCAAGAGTGAGGAAGTAAGACAGAGCTCTTAAAATGCCAAACAGTGTGTTTGGCCTTTTATGTGTGACACATGTAGTGATAAATGGCTTCACCTGAACACTGTTTAAAAAAAGTTTTCTGCATCATCAGTCATTTTTTCCAAATAATTAACAATATTTCACAAGTTCTTCATGTAAACTTAAGAGCACAGCTGTATGTTGAGTATGTCAACTTTGCTTGGTTCATCTTACTGGGGGGCAGCTACATGGATGTCGGTGCAGTCCACAATCATTGTGCAGTTGAAGGCAAATGAATGAAGGCAGAATTAATTTATTATTGACTCAGAATGAAGCACAACTTCATGTCATACAATACATTGACTTTATTTGTAATTGTGTAAACAAATATGAGCATTGATTAGCAAGCAGGACCTGCAGGAACAGAGAATGGTGATGGATGGAGCTGGGAAGAGAGAATAATAAAGAAAACAGATCAACTTTATTATCGGATATTAAAAATTCAATTTTCAAAACAAGTTGCCGCTCCTACAGTTTTCAAGTGTGTAAAGATGATTTCACATGACCTATGCAAAATATCACACTCAATACATGTGTGTCTATGTGGGGTGCAGCTCTGGGGGGTGCATTGTGCCTTTGATGTATATAAATAATATACCATAACCAAATACGTACAGTGGAAATCAGGTTGCCAGAGCAGGTCAGTCCAGTGTGCATGTTCCTCAAGGTCTCAGCAGAGTTACAGGTGAGGTAAAGAAAATAAAAGAGAAAAAGGTCAGTAACAACACTTTAAAGTAACAACACTTTGAAAAACTTTGAATAATTATCTCTTTGAATAACTTTCTCTCAGTAATCACTCAACTACTGTCTTGCCAACAAACAGATTGACTCACCCTCACTATCATCACAATGAAACACGTCCAGAAGAATGTCATGCAAAGCTGCCTGCCTTCCTTCGACTCTCCCTGAACTGCCTGATCTTTTTAATGTTCAATGTTAACCATTTGTGCAGATAGCATTAAGTAGAAAAGATTGCCGATGCTAATGTAGCGTTAGCCTACATTAGCATCGGCTCCCGCCCCCTTAGCACCCGGTGGAGGGGGCAGTAGGCTACTCTTCAAATGTTTCACGAAATACTTACCATCATGACTACTCTTACTGTTTAAAGTGGACCTGTCATGCTATATTTGAATAATATAGTGTAGGACCATACCTATATAAGGCATATTTATACTTTTTTTTTTTCAAAATACCAAACAGATCATGCATTTTAGCCATGCCTCATTTTGCTCAATTTGCACTTTTTTATCCCTGTTTTAGCAAGGTCAGATTCAGTGAGAACAGCACCATCTACTGGCCTGGCATATGTACTACAGCGTCTCCAGCGCTTTCGAACGGCAATGGCCGTGGCTGTCTCCTCCTGATTGGTGGAGTTTGCCCAATAGCTGTAGCGCCACTGTCCTGACGTCAGGACAGTGTTCAAATCTGGATCAATTTTTATCAGATCCGTTGCAGCTAGGGTGACCAGATGTCCCGCTTTGCGCGGGACTGCACAGCATTTTCACGACTTTTGGTGCGTCCCGCAAATTGAGACGATGTCCCGCATATTTCATTTTGATTGGCTAAAACGCTTTTCTAAAATCAGATTTATCCAATGGCTGTTGAGAAAGCAGGGAAGGCTATCATCACGGAGCTGTGTTTGCTGTCAATCAAACTGTAAGACACGGCGGGTGCTGGTCAAGTGTTAACCAATGAGAGTAATTCACTCACACACACACCGCCGCGGCCCCGCCAAACAACAACAATGAAAGTCAATAACGCAGGCGACGCAACAGGTTATGGAAAATGGAGGAAACTGAAACTACAGCTAAGAAAAGAAGAAGATGCACATACAACAAAGACTGGGAAGACATTTACCCGTGGGCAGCGGCGGACTGGGACTGCAAATCAGCCCGGGACTCTCGACCGGCCCACCTCGGTACCGCAAATAATCACCGCTCGTACATTTTCAACGGGGGGGGGGGGGGGGGGGGTGTTGAGAGGGTGTCCCACATTGTCCCACACAAACATCCTCCTTGTCCCACATTTGGTTTGTTGGGACCTGGTCACCCTAGTTGCAGCCCCTTTTTTAGAGATTTGGGTATGGAGGAAAATAGAGAGGGTTGTGTTTTCTGACACTTGGTGAGTTCCCTGGAACACCGGGGACACATATTCATGTATAAAAGACGTACAAAAGTGCATTTTGCATGATAGGTCCCCTTTAACATTTTGGTTTACTTCATGTTAAAGGAGACATGTCATGGCCATTTCCACTGATCATAATTCCATTGTTGAGGTCTACTAGAATAGATTTATATTGTGCAATTTTCCAAACTCACATTGGTTTCTCATACAGCATCTCTGTAAACTACGTGTATTCACTGAATTTCACTCTCTGCCAACGGCTCGTTGTAGCTCCAATAGCTCCAGCCCCCACCCTCCCTGTGAGCACAGTGTGCTCTGATTGGTCGGGACGTTGTGAATCGCGCTGAGCTCCGTGGAGGTGTTGTTTCCTTGTTTAGCATACACAGCGAAACACAGCCAAACTCATCCTGAGCACACACAAACTCACATCCGAAGTAAAAACAATAAGTGTGGCTTGATATTGAGTAAGAAAAAAGTTGATAAACGCTGTGAGAATGGGTCTGCAGAGAGAATTTCGCCGCGATCCCAACTGTCTGTTATCAGCCTGCAGGCAGGGAGGAGAAATCAGCAGAGCTGCCTGCACTGTGTGTGTGTGTGTGAGGAAGTCCGTGGATTGGTCAATTTGGACCAATCAGCGGGGGCTTAACGTAACGGCTCCACGGATTGGTCCATTTCGTTCCGGGTACGGGGTTACGTCACCCCGTACCCGGAAGAATCAAATGGACAATGACGTATCTCCAATGAGGCGTTTTGGGGAGGTATTTTCTGTGTTAGAGTTTTACTCGCTACAGGGTGTACTTTGAGGGTTTTGACTCTGCACACCGTTTACATCCATAAAAACCTTCATAACACACAAGGGGACGGGTAATAACCGGAAAAGCATGACATGGGAGCTTTAATGTTACCTAAGGACAGAGGGTGTCTTTTTTCTCATACTGATATTCTGAACAAACTGTGCTGTTGTATTTGCTGTAAAGTGTCTTTACTGTAGGGTATTTTTATTATATATATAAAAATGTGCTATATAAATAAAACTTGATTTGATTTGATTTGAAGCATGCATACAAAAAGTACTAAAGATTACAAAAAAAATTATAATAAAAAAGTTACAAATTTTACAAAAATAATAAAAAAGTTACACATTTTACAAAAATACACACCCTGTACCAGTTCGGAGGAGTTAGCAGCCAGGTATATATTGCACAGTTTTTAACGTCATATATAGGCCTATATATATTGCACATATTGCACATCGTTTGCAGTGGCGTTTTTATATGTACAAAAGTGGTGGGGCACAAAAAACTTAGATGTCTATATATAAGCTTCTGCAGTGACGTGCAGTGAGGTTCATGGCTGGTGAGGCACTGGCACTGACTCTTCAGGTTTACAAATATTATATTTTGACCTAAACCAAAATATAATATTATTTTCAAAAGCTTTTTTTGTCTGATGCTTCGATTAATTTTAAACAGACAGTTCAACAAAAAGATACCCAAAAAATGTAATTTTATCATTTAAATATTGAATTGTTCTCTCTTAGTAAGATCCCATTTTCAATAAAATTGCGGTCTTACCTTGACTTGAAGATGAAGTCCATTTGCCTATCCTTCTGGACAAAAATTTCTATAACTTTTTTGTAAAAGTCCTCCTTATCTTGTTGTAGTTTCAAAAGTCTATCATAAATCTAATCGATGGATTTATGATAAAAACATTATAAAAGTAGGGTAGACATGTGGATGTTATCCGGCTGAACAAAACGTGCATTTATCTAACAGGTACGTTTCCCACAGATCTTATTTCGAGCTATTTTCTAAAATCCTATAGAGAAACCTCATTGCTTTTTTGTCCATGCGCAGCTTACTTCCTGGTTTTAGGACGCGTCACTGCAGCTCTCTCGTCTCCTCTTCACACACACCACACTTTTCGCGGCACACGTACTTACAGCCAATCAGCTCTGAATGATGTGAGATGACGTATGGTGGGGATGGCAGCTCAGTGCCCCTATGGTCATTATTTTTTTGCCACACACATTAAATAGGAAAATACTCTGAGCATGCGCAGTGTCGTTTTTACAGTCACCGTTCACTTCACAGCGAGAGGAAGGGGCATAATCAGGTTTTGTCCCACATGGCTCTAAACAGCTCAATAGGCACACACTGTGACTGTAGACACACTAATGAGAAGAACACAGACTAAAACAGCAATGTACAGACGAATCAGATGATTAAACATGATCTTAAAATATATTTTATATATTTTTTTATTTTTTTTTTGCATTTTTTGTAATCATTATTTGTAATACTTTCTGCTGACACTAGGTGGGGCTGTGCCCCACCTGCCCCTAATGACCAGTCGCCACTGATCGTTTGTATTTAACAACAGGGGGTGTTATAGGTCGCAAGGATCCTGGAGGGGGCCTGGGAGTACGCTTATCCGCTCTACATGTGTTTTGTAGATTTGGAGAAGGCGTATGACCGGGTTCCCAGGGAGTTTCTGTTGGAGGTGCTGCAGGAGTATGGGGTGAGGGGGTCTCTACTCGGGGCCATCCAATCTCTGTACTCCCAAAGCGAGAGCTGTGTCCGGGTCCTCGGCAGTAAGTCGGACCCATTTCCGGTGAGGGTTGGCCTCCGCCAGGGCTGCGCTTTGTCACCAATCCTGTTTGTAATATACATGGATAGGATTTCGAGGCGTAGTCGTGGGGGAGGGGGTCTGCAGTTTGGTGGACAAAGGATTGCACCACTGCTTTTTGCAGATGATGTGGTTCTCATTTCATTTCATTTCAAACCTTTATTTAACCAGATTGGTCCCATTGAGATCATAGATCTCTTTTTCAAGGGAGACCTGCAGCATATAGGTTCCACATGAAACATAAAACAATAAAGGACATCATACATTATATTTACAGGATACATTTACATAGTTATAGACATTTACAAGTACCCATAGTATCAACGAGCATTTCATTTAGCCTAGCTTTAAAAACATGCAGAGGAATGAGATTGCTCAGTTTCAATTCTTGCTGAAGATTGTTCCAAGCAAGTGGAGCTGCGCACATAAAAGCTGTCTTACCTAAGACAGTCCTTGCTCTTGGCACATCTAACAATACTACATCATGCGATCTCAGACAATAGCTGCTTGCAACTCTCTGTGTTATCAGAGAGCAGATATAATACGGGAGTTTACCCAACAAAGCTTTATAAATAAACGTGTACCAAAGACTGAGCCTCTGTACAGTAAGTGATGGCAAACCTGCCTTGGCATACAGAGTACAGTGATGTGTAAGTGCTTTACAATTTGTGACAAATCTCAGTGCGCTGTGATAGGCGGCATCTAACTTGTTCAGGCAATGGGCAGGTGCATTCATATACAACAAATCACCATAGTCCAGCACAGGTAAAAAGGTCACAGTGACTAGCCTTTCCCTGGCCTCCAGTGAGAAACAGGACTTGTTTCTGAAAAAGAAACCTAGCCTAACCCTCAGCTTTTTAAGCAGGTTATTGACATGAAGTTTAAAAGTAAGACAATCATCAAGCCAGATACCTAGGTATTTATAACAGGCAACCACTTCTAGTACTTGTCCTTGCATAGTAACAATATCTAAAACAGGCTCTGGTGTCTTTTTAGCTTTTGAAAAAAGCATTACCTTGGTTTTTATCAACATTTAAAAGAAGCTTAAGTTCAGAGAGCTGAGTCTGAATAATGTTAAAAACAGCCTGTAATTTAACGCCAGCCTCCTTAATGGAGGGACCTGCACAATACATCACGGTATCATCCGCATAAAAGTAGCTTCATCCACATTTTCACCTAAACTGTTGATATATATGGAGAATAAAAGTGGACCTAAAACAGAACCTTGAGGAACACCATTAGCAATGTTTAACCACTCAGAAGACAGCCCATCAAAGTGAACACATTGGGACCTTTCAGAGAGGTAGTTCACAAACCACCCCACTGCATGGCTGGATATGCCAATACTGAGTAGCCTCTGCTTCAAGATGCGATGATCGACGGTATCAAACGCTTTGGAAAGGTCAATAAATAGAGCTGCACAACTCTGCTTATTATCTAAAATACTTGTAATGTCATTCACCACTTTCATTGTCGCAGTGATGGTGCTATGTTGCTTTCTGAAGCATGACTGATGTTTAGACAGGATATTATTTTTACATAAAAACTCCTTTACTTGTTCACTCACTAGGCGTTCAAGCATCTTCGCCAGAACTGACAATTTAGAGATTGGCCTATAGTTATTTAAAATAGTTGCCTCCCCTCCTTTTAGCAAAGGCAAGACATAAGCTGACTTCCATACTTTTGGAATTGCATTTGTGCTGAGGGAGAGGTTAAAAAGAGTAGTGAGAGGTGGAGCAATACAATCTGCAGCTATCTTTAAAAATAAAGGTTCTACGTTGTCCGGGCCAGCCGGTTTCTTAGGATCTAGCTTGGTTAAGGCTTCATGAACAACATTAACAGTAAAAGGAGTAAAACTGAAAGGGTTTTCCAGACCACATTGTTCAGAGTCGCAGACTATGGTGTTCACAGAAGCAGAGTTAGTCACAGAATCAAACAGAGAGCCACAGGACACAAAATGCTTATTAAAGCAATTTAACATGGTGGCCCTGTCCAATATAGAGCCAGATGCTGTGGTAAGGCACAGAGGTAGCTCATTACGGATCTCACCGGTGGATATCGATTTTATGGCTTTCCAAAATTTCCTAGGATTATTTAGGTTTTCTGTGGTAACTGACAAATAGTACTCCGACTTAGCACTTTTGATATGTGAAGTGAAGCTATTCCTTAGCTGCCTAAAACGCAGCCATTCTACCTCTGAGCCTGATTTCCTAGCCTTTGCCCAGGCCTTGTTTCTCTCATGCAGGAGACTGGACAGTTCAGCAGAAAACCAAGGATTGTCTCGTCCCTTTACTCTAAATGTACGCAGGGGTGCATGTCTATCAATGATCTCCATAAAACCAAGATAAAAATAAGACCATGCAGTTTCTACATCAGCACACAGATCGATTTTTCCCCAATCAAACCCAAACAGATCATGAACAAAACCCTGCTCCACAAAATGTTTTATGTCTCTCTTAATAATAATACGAGGTTTAACCTTTTGGACCTTATGGCGCATTTCCACTACACGGCCTCGCTCGGCCTCGCTCGGTATGGCTAGGCCTCGTTAGGACTGGCTCACTTTATGGCGCATTTCCATTACAGTTTAGGAACTGGGGTAGTATATATAGTAACGCAGTGTAGGCGGAGCCGTGACGTCATCTTCAATGAGAACCCCAGAAAAACAACACAGCCGTTAGCTGTTAGCACTCAGAGCTCACAGCTCCTCATATATGTTCAGAAACTAGACAAAAGTTAAACAAGTACAAACCACAGACTGCCTGTGTCATGGCGAATACAGTCGCTGGTTTATTTATGTCTGTATAGGCCGTTGTTGTGAGTGTGGACGGTCGGAGCATATACTGCGTTAGCTTAGCCAATCTCCATTTAGAAAACACGCTGTTTAAAAGGTTTTTCGCCTGCCGTCTGTCTGCAGACTTGTCAAAGCATTAATTCATGGTTTTTACTAACCGGTATCAGTATGTTGTTACTTCGGCATCATTTTGAAACGTGTATTACAATTAAATCACGGTCAAATATGTCCATCTTTTGTAGTTGTAGCCCCCTTGCCAGCGATTCTCTCTCTAGTTTAGCATACTCAGCCTCGTTGTCTCTGGCCCTAGAACCACAATTTTATGAGGCCAGAAAAACTATGAATTAGGACCCGCCGGCCGGTACTAGGCCAAGTGGAAACGCAACCAAAAACGGGACGCTGACGTCACAGCCCTCTTAAACCGTGCTCCGCGCTGTAGTGGAGACGCGCCATTAGTGTCCCTAATTGTGGCTACAGCACAGTGGTCACTCACATCGTTCACAAATACTCCCACAGATGAGTATTTATAGGGAACATTAGTTAGAATGAGATCAATTAGGGAGGCTTTATTAGGGGACTTGTTAGGGCTGTAGGACTGTCAACAATCTGAGTAACATTTAAAGAGATACAAAGGTTTTTTAAATCCTCTGATACTGCAGTTAACCAGTCCCAGTTAAAATCTCCAAGTAGCACTATTTCCTTGTAGTCAAGTTGCAATAAAAGATTTGCTAGCGAAGACAAGGAGTCCTTGACAGCTGAGGGGGGTCTGTAACAGCCCACCACCATGACCTGTTGCCCCTTTGCCACTTCTATATTTAAGGCTAAAAATTCGAATTGCTTACTGATAGATTTGGAAACTAATGTGGTTACACTGAACTTATTCTTAACATAAATGGCAACGCCACCACCTTTATTAGGCATTATTCAAATGGATGAAACCCAACCCAGACCTAGCTTGAAAATCAGCAGGAGTAGCGATCTGACTACTACTACTGGGCGGACCAGGGTTAGGTTGTACATTTCCTGACAGTAATAACAACAAAAAAAACAGGCATCTTTTCCTCTTAATCGACACACATACATTGTCATCTACTTTAGAATCACCGGAAAAGTCTGCGAGAGTGTGATTTGAGCTTAAGAAGCAGTCCTGAAGAACTAATGGCTTCATCGGTCAGCGACCTTCAGCACTCACTGGATCGGTTCGCAACCGAGTGTGAAGCGGCTGGGATGAGGATCAGCACCTCCAAATCTGAGGCCACGGTTCTCAGGAATGAGTCCTTACCCCAAGTGAAGGAGTTCAAGTACCTCAGGGTCTTGTTCTCGAGTGAGGGAACAATGGAGCGTGAGATGGGCCGGAGAATCGGAGCAGCGGGAGCGGTACTGCAGTCGCTTTAGAAGGCAAAGCACTCTGTCTACCGGGCCATTTTCATTCCTACCCTCACCTATGGTCATGAAGGATGGGTCATGACCGAAAGAACGAGATTGCGGATACAAGCGGCCGAGATGGGTTTTCTCCGCAGGGTGGCTGGCGTCTCCCTTAGGGATAAGGTGAGAAGTTCAGTCATCCGGGAGGGACTCGCAATGTGATGCGATGCGGACAAATGCGTCAGGACCCGCCAACTCATCAAACCAAAAAGAAATTGGACTTCAGGTTTGTGATGCGATACGGACACAGTTCTCAGGACCTGCCACTCACCAAACCCAAAAGCAATTTTACACACACAAACGTCAGTATTTCTATCTGTCTTTGGGGCGGAGATTTGTCGATTCTTCCTTCCCACTTTTCTCCCAAGCGAATCAGAGAACCCCTGGGGAGGAGCTGTTTAAACTGACCACCTCCCCCAAGTGCCCTGACTGGCTGGATTCGCTTCTGGCCGGGTTCAATAGTTCTCTCCAGGACTTGAAATTCCAAAGTCCCCTAAGGTCAAAAGTAAATTCTTATCTCCGTCCCGATCTCCCCTCCCTACCTTTTCCAGGGGATCTTTTCCTATTTTACGATGTCTTTAACGACTTAGAAACAGCATCTGGCTCTTAGTGGTGATAAGGATCAATGTTGGTGTGTGAAACACAGAATCTCTAAGTCAGTGAATTTAAAAGTGAGAATAACATTCTTTTTCTAAGTGATTATCAAAACCCGTTCAAACAATATATGTTTACTTCAATACAGTGTAGAATCATATCTTCTTACTTCAGACTCTCCAGGACAGAGCCGGCCTTCCTTACCAGTCTGTTCAATCTCTTAGCTGTCAGCAGCCGAGATGCTGCTGCCCCAGCAGGCTACACCAAGGTTCAAGGGTTCAAGGTTCTTTATTGTCAATCTGACATAGTTACAGAGTAATTATGTAGTTGAACATCTTATGTCACAGGCTTCTCCAACAATGCAACATAATAACATAATAACAATAAGAGCAAGAGCAATACAAAAAGAATAATAGTTATAAAATAAAATAAAGTTATGATGTGGAATAGTGCAATAGAGTCTATATACAAGTTATTGGAATGATATATATATATATATATATTAGGTATTAGATACATACTACTGAGTAGCAGATGAATGTTTGAAGTTGTTTCAACAGTTCAATTTTTTAACAGTCTCACTGCCCGCGGGAAGAAACTGTCTCCGAATCTTCTTGTCCTTGCCAGGATGCTGCGGTAACGTCTGCCAGACGGCAACAGAAAGAACAGTTTGTGGCTGGGGTGATGGGGGTCTTTGATAATCCGTAGTGATTTCTTCCTGAGCCGCTGGGAGTAAAGGTCCTCCATGGATGGCAGCTCCGTCCTGGTGATGTGCTGTGCAGTTTTCACCACCCTCTGTAAAGCCTTACGATCGAGGTCGGTGCAGCTGCCGTACCAGGCCGTCATGCTGCCAGTCAGGATACTCTCTATCGTGCACCTGTAGAAGTTGCAGAGTATCCTGGAATCCATTTTGAACCTCCTCAACCTGCGGAGGAAGAAGAGCCGCTGTCGAGCTTTCTTGGTGATGGTGGTGGTGTGAAGAGACCATGTCAGGTCCTCAGTGATGTGGACCCCAAGGAACCTGAAGCTTTTGACTCTCTCCACCGTAGTCCCATTGATGGCGATGGGACCATAGACCAGTGACGATCATCCGGCCCGCACGGCGGGGGGTGACTGTGGCGTTGGCGGAGTGGTTAGTGCGTTCGCCCCCCACTCATTTTTTTTCAACGTCTTGTGAGTAATGTGCAGTACCGGAGTCCAACAGAGAGGCAGTAGCTGCGGGACAGTAGTCTGCGTACTGCGTAGCCTTCCCTGCCCTGAAGAAGAAGTGAGCCTTCGTTAGCGTGAAGAGTCTGCTTTATGCGCTCCGCAGCAGTAGCCCCGCTGCGAGGCTCCGGCAACTTCACAGTACATGCACCCCCCCCTCCCCCCCAACAGAGTCCAACAGAGAGGCGGCAGCTGCGGGACAGTAGCATGCGTACTGCGTAGCCTTCCCTGCCCTGAAGAAGTGATCCTTCGTTAGCGTGAAGAGTCTGCTAAGCTGTATGCGCTCCGCAGTACCTGAGCGTGCTCCACTAGCACCAGAGGGTGAAGTCCTGCATCAGTTCCCTGTACTCCATGTCGTCCTCGTTGGAGATCAGGCCAACAATGGCGGAGTCGTCAGAGAACTTCTGCAGGTGACAGGTTGCAGTGTTGTGGGTGAAGTCTGCAGTGTAGAGGGTGAAGAGAAACGGTGCCAGCACCGTCCCCTGGGGGGCCCCCAAGGGCTCAAGGGCACTTTAAATCATCTACTAATAAAAGCATTGTCATAGAACAACCGCATTGAATGTCATACACTGCTTTGGTTTTGCCTCAGCTTGATCATTTCATAGTAAATGCATAAGGGGAAAAAAACTGCATTTTTCAAAAATTCAAAAATGTTTCCTTTATTGACTTAATTTGTCCATACATGTACTTTTTTAGGAAAACAATCTTCTCACGGTATTACATACAGTAAAAATAAAACAAGACAGAACGATGCCTTATTGTATGTCTTAAAGGGCCCATGTCATGGCCATTTCTACTGATCATAATTCCATTGTTGAGGTATACTAAAATAGATTTATACTGTGCAATTTTCCAAACTCACATTGGTTTCTCATACAGCATCTCTGTAAAGTATGTGTATTCACCGGTATTCACTCTCTGTCCTAAACGGCTTGTTGGAGCTCCTGCCCCCCCCTCCCTGTGAGCCCAGTGTGCTCTGATTGGTCGGGACGTTGCGGGGCTCGTTGCGGGGCTCGTTGCTGCGATCTGCTGCGAGGAGCAGACAGGCTTCCGGGTCGGCGATACAGTGAGAACAAGCGAAACTCATCCTGAGCACACACAAACACTCACAGCCGAAGTAAAAACAATAAGTGTGGCTTGATATTGAGTAAGAAAAAGGTTTATAACGCTGTGAGAATGGGTCTGCGGAGAGCATTTTCCCAACTTAGCAGCCCGAAAAATGTTTACCCATTTAAACAGTCGTGGTAGATACCTTGTTTGTTTTAAACATCATAAATACACAAACAACAATGAATACTTACAGGTTGTGTACCCGAATCTCCCGCTGGTCCAAACAAAGTAGGAACAGCATCGTTCTTCAGTGCCCTACGCTGTACATATTCGGCATGAATCGCTGAAAGGTTTGTGAAGCTTTGTTTCGTGAAATGCTGGCAGAGGGTGTGGCCTCTGGGTATTCACACGTCACAGTACCCAGGAAGTAAACAATGGAAAATGAGAAATCTCCAACGAGGCGTTATGGGGCAGCATAGACTGTGTTAGAGTTGTACTCGCTACAGGGTGTACTTTGAGGGTTTTTGACTCTGCATAAAACATGTATAAAAACCATCATAACACACAAGGGGGACGGGTAATAAGACAGTGTCCTGTCTGTCTGTAATTTTGTGTGGTAGTGTTACCACTGACAGGTCTCTCTTGTCTCAATGAGATTTTACACCTGTATAAATAAAGGCTAAATAAAATAAAATAAAAAATAACCGGAAAAGCATGACATGGGCCCTTTAAATCCATAAGTACGTTTTTACGTGAATAAAATAGATATTGTAAGGTGCGTACACATATTAAAATTAGGGCTGTCAAGTTAACGCGTTAATAACGCGTTAACGCAAAAAAAAATTAACGCCACTAATTATTTTAACGCGATTAACGCATGTGTATTTTTTGTCCTCGGCCGCCCCGCCCCCTAGTTTCAGAGCGCATCGAGTTTAAAATACCATCTACAAGCTGATGCTGACAGCCCCGCTGTCCATCGGGAGGACCGGGAGGGTGTGTGTATGTGTGGGGCGAGCGAGGCACACCTTACGTGTTGTTGTTGTTGTTAGCATCTGGTGCTAGCTAGCTGCGCTAACGGATATATGGAGCTGTTTCAATGAAAACAGAGGAGCGACATTTCGCCGAGCACTTGACTTTATGCAGGTAGCCAGACAGTGGGACATTGTACGAAAAGTCAGCACACTCAGCACGGATAGTGCGCGCAACATGATTGCAGCGTCCAGGCAGCTCCCGTTCGTGCATATATGCCTTGAGCTGCACATAGCTCCAACGATCCATCACAGTGTCTCCACACACACACACACACACACACACACACACACACACACACACACACACACACACACACACACACACACACACACACACACACACACACACACACACACACACACACACACACACACACTGTATTGTATTATTGTATGAGAGAGGTTCCAGGTTGAATTGAGGCGAATATTTGTAATGTTCAGAGGTTGTTGTGTTTAATATTCATGAGAATATTTGTCATTGTTCAAATGATAATAAACAAACATATAAAGCATATTTGTCCACTCATATGTTGATAAGAGTATTACAAACTTGAAAAATATCCCTCTAAGGTACATTTAGAACAGATAAAAAATGTGCGATTAATTTGCGATTAATCGCGATTAACTATGGACAATCATGCGATTAATCGCGATTAAATATTTTAATCGACTGACAGCCCTAATTAAAATATACATATATATATGGGTATATATATATAACATAAATAAATCATATTAAGGGGCACAATAATAAATACTAAAAATAAATGAAAACTATAACTTATTAAGATTTAGATTAAATCTGAGTACAAGAAAGTAATATATAATGATAAATAAAGGGGATGAAGCTGTGTCTTCATAATGTCTTCTAAGTGCAACCCATTGATAACTGCATTTGTAAGCTGCATGCAGCCGTGTTAAAGCTGACATGAGCGATGCAAGATGGTATATAATGCTTCTCGAGGACGCTAGTAATCAGTGCCGAAGAAGATGCCAATAAGAATGGAGGGTCCTTATTTACCTTTAGGTTCAAGTATGGCCAGGGTATGATGTGATCATTTGAAATGCCGATCATTATGTGGAGCATGCAGTGCTTGTGGAAGCCTCCAGTCATTTCAATTACATCTTGACCCAGAAACCCTCATTAGGATATTAGACGTTCCTCGCGTTTTGGCTATTTGGTAAGGTCGTATGGAATTAACTGATGGTTGTTCGTGCCGGACACTGGCACATTTGTATACTCCATCATAACAATAGGTGATAACTTTGATGTCAGGGTAACTCCCATGACCTGAGGCTCTCTTCTTTAGGTCGCCTCATGGCACACAGCAGCAGTGAGAGACAGCAGTAATGACCTGATGCAGAGTTAATGCTGGATATGCTCCCCAATATGGGCCAAGCTAACTTAATATGAGCCCTGGGGGTGGAAATTATTTTTGTCAGAATAACAAGGTATTTGTTATTCCTCAGGGGACTGCATGCATGCTTGTTGTGTGCATGGGGGATACATTACATAAGCAGCATTTCATTACCTTGCTTCTGAAGTGATTAGTATGATTATATTTCAGGTAATCACTGCTGCTGTAACTGCAATCCATTGACAAGATTTGGGATGTTCAGAGTTTCAACCAACAGCAAATGAAGATGTTTAATAGGTTAGGGTTTATTGCAGTAAATGTCCAATTCTCTGTATTTCCTTCAATTCTCTTTCAACAGATATCACCTAGCCAATCTCGGTTATAAGCCGTGTAATGTAGTTATGTTCTTCAATTTCCAGGCTTCAATTTACAATTTGTTTTCTTTTCACTGTTCTCGTAGACCAATAAAGCTTTATTTGTATTTTCAGTCAAAGCTGCATGTTCCTACCGAGATTTCTGGATCCACACAGCTAAAAACACAAGTTATTAGGCCAGGCAGCCCATGAGAAACCAAAGGAAAGAGAATCTGTGAAATGACTGGCCAGTGAAAATCAAAGAAAGAAAAACAGAAACTAGCTGGGCTGGGACCTGTAATATAAAATGTTACAGGTGTTTCACTTAGCCTTGTACTATACAAGATAGCAATTAGCAATATCCACTGTAAACTACTGAACTAATTATTCTAAGTATGTGACCTTCTCTATCAAAATGTCACTTTGACCCTAAAACACATTTTGAGTTGTATAAAATGCTGGAAAGAGGAGATTCTTGTCAGGAGAGCTGAGCAGTGTGGAAGAGGCTTTCAAATGAAAATGATTTCAGATGTAGTTCTGTGAGAAGTTGATTAATGATAGCTGCTAAAATCCGGAAAACACTATAGTAACTGTTGAAGGCGCTGTGTTGAGTCAAAGTGCTGTAAGTGAAAAGAATGTCACTTTTTCTTCTGTCCATTAGAGACAAAAATAGGGACTTTAAAGCAGCATCACATTCTGGGGGCAGGGGGACCTTTGGATAACAAGGGTCGAGGGTCCATTAACCTGTTAAGCCCGAGAGACCCTGGTACCGGGGCCCTCCCGCAACATCTTGCAGGAAACAGTGTCTGAGGGCATGTTCATTTAAAGGGGACCTATCATGCAAAATGCACTTTTGTACGTCTTTTATACATGAATATGTGTCCCCGGTGTTCCAGGAAACTCAGCAAGTGTCAGAAAACATAACCCTCTCTATTTTCCTCCATACCCAAATCTCTAAAAAAGGGGCTGCAACGGATCTGATACAGACTGATCCAGATTTGAACACTTCTATGTCGTCACAGAAGTGGCGCTACGGCTATTGGGCCAACTCTCCACCTATCAGGGGAATGTGGGGTTGGGCCACGGCCGGCCATTGCCGGTCGAAAGCGCTGGAGACGCTGTAGTACATATGCCAGGCCTGTAAGTGGCGCTGTAGTCTGCCACAAAAGCAGCGAAGAAGACTTCCCGCCCATAGTTACCATGGTTACCCTTCTGTTTATTCTCCGCTGTGGCTTTTTTTCTCCCTCCCCGAGGCAAGCGTTTGCTCCCGCTGCTTTAATTCAATGCAATCCCTCCCCGTCGAGGCAAGCACTGTAATTCTCTCCGGTTAGTCCACCAGCAGATGACAAACACCCACCTCTCCGCCTCTTCCAAGAAACGAGGGGACCGTGTGGCAGAGTTTCAGTTTCTATTTCTTTCGCCGGTCAAGATGTCCGTTAAAGTTTAAATCTTCCGGACAAAATTTGAAAAGTGCCGGTCAAAGGTCTTCTTTGTTATTTATTGAGCTTTAAAACAAATGAATAACGACTCTATATAATAAAACACGGAGGACGGAGATCTCTTTTTCTCCCCCTCTTCTGACAGCCCAGCAGCTGATCAGGGCACGGCTCACCTCTCCTGCAGGGGGGCGTGGTCAGCAGAATCAGACCCGTAGACAGCAAACAGCACATAGAGCGAAATGAGGCATGGCTAAAATGCATGATCTGTTTGGTATTTTGAAAACAGAAACGTATAAATATACCTTATATAGGTATGTCTCTACAATATATCATTTAAATATAGCATGATAGGTTCACTTTAATAAACTATGAATGTTTTATATCCATGTAACGGGAAGAAACTCATCTAACTGATAATTTTTCTTTTTTTTTCAAAAAAAACCCCACAATGCTAACGCTGAGCCTCTGAATTAGCAACGAGCGAAAAATGCTAACAGATTACTGAACTGAAATTCACTCATAAAACCATATTATTTATCTTTTCTGCACATGCAACACATCGATTCACATCGTGAGATGACACAGAATCGATGGGTACATACATTATCACTCTATGATACGAACTCGCGACTTTATAAACAAAAACAGACATCAAAACATGTGGCGCTAGGTAGCTAAAAACGCTAACATGGCTTACCTGTGTCGTAGTCTGGTCAAAAGTGGTCTTCAATGGCATTAAAACGATAAAAACGCTGCTGAAGTTAATCCATAGGTTAATCCAATGTGTCTGTGTCCCTTTGAAATGATTTCTGATAATCCATAAGCAATAAACCCTGCTTTTCCGTTTCCAGATGTCAGAGCGAGAGATAGTGTTGTGGAGATCCAGCACTCACACAACAGGAAAGAATGAAACAGAGAGGAATCAATAAAACACAAACACAGATATAGCTGATCAGTAATTATTATTTAGTTGTTGCAACAAACAAACAATAATGGGGAAACATTACCTGTACAAATCTCAACCTGTCGTACAATGGACAGCTTCCCCCCCCCATCTATGTATATACTCGCATTTTAGACTCTGTTACTAACTGTATATCTGTAGACTTGGTATGTCTTAAATGTCCGGTTAGGATGTATTAGAACGAAATCTAAAATGAAATTGTAAATAAGCCATCTGTATGTAAAAAACCACCTGTATGTAAATTGTAAATAAGCCATCTGTATGTCAAATATGTCTTATATGTCTTAAATGATATGATGAATTGGAAATGGGGGACCCTGATGTAAACAAGACGAAAGTCTTTCTCTGGTCTGCATCCCCTTAACAATTGTATGTTTTGAGCTGTACTGTACTGTACCCAATATACAAGCTGTTAATAAACTTTTCAATCAATCAATCAATCAAACCTGCTGCCACAGCAGCCAATCGCGGAACTGCCCCCCAATGAATACAAGAAACACAGGGCAGATACACTTTTCTAAATGACACACAAACATGTTCCCTCAACATGTTTAACGCACACACATTGTCAGTTCTCCTAAACTTGGACATGTTCCAACCTTATACAGTCATATATGTTGCATCCTCTGAGTTCTACATGATCCCAGATTTCATGACCTTATTTAGCAGCTAGCACACATGCCAATGTATACAACAGCTGGTGAAGAGTTTCAGCTGGTTGCCTATAGATGGGCCTGCTTCCAGCAAACCAAATGAACAACACACTGTCCACTATACTGTTGCTTAATACCATGTGACATTAATGAATATACCAGAAATACGCTGTAATAAACATTCTGCTATAACACTCCCTCCTTTTATTAATTAAGGTCACATAAACAAAAATAATAATTACTACAAATAACCTACTGAGTTCCACCCTCGAAAGCCCAAAATGACTTTCTGAAAAACATTTATCAATGGGTAATCATTTTACTCAAGGCAGAGGTCACAGGTCACCTGTACTGTACCTACTCACAAATAGCCAAAAAACCACCTTTTTGATTATAACACAAAAAAGTGGAAGAAAAGACAATTTGCGCTAATCTACTCTACTTAAATGGAAAATCATTTAAAAACCTCAGTATGCTTAAGAGGAAAAAATCTATTTGTCCCATTCAAGTTTAACAAACTTACATATATACATAATGAAAAATCTTCCAAAACACTTATAGCAAGATGTAACTGGCGTCCACTCGTTCTGCTTCTGTTATGTCCAGTAAACACTTCTTCAGGGTGGGCACGTTCCGAACTTCATGCGTAGCCTTTAGATGGAATTGTTATCTTAGCCTTCATGCTGTGGTGTCCCATCTCATAGCAAAATCCCTTGATGACATCTGAAGCAACATCATTATCATTTGAATTCGATGGAACTGTAGTCAGAAAACTGAGACTTCTGTAAAAGAACAGTTGACGGTAGATCTTCTATATGTTCTCTGGAGTGTTGAGATTACTAATATACTTGGCTGTAAATCATCTCAGAAGTTTTGGGTTTTATTCTTCGTGTTGACCCAAACCCATAAGACAATAGCAGTAGAAGAATAGCTGGAAGTCATCCAGCTGCCTTCATTGATACTCCAGTCTGCCTCAGAATGATCCATCTTCCCTCCTCAAGATTGCAAGGGGAAAAGACAGCTTGACCTGGGTAGAAAATAGCACTTGCATTCTGGGTTAACAGCCAAAAGTCGACCACTAGGCCTTAGAGTCTTATCTATACTTTTTTAACTTCTTGAAACCATAAAATGTTGTTTGTGTTGTGTTTTTACTTACCCACAATTTCCTAAACACACAACAAACATCTCCTGCAACATTGTTCAGCCACGGTGCTGAAACCAATCAGATCTCAACTTCGAACAATACATGTAATCATACCTGTCTTTAGCAGAACCCAATCAGGAGCTTAACCATGTAGGAAAAAAGTTGTTTAGGCAAAAAGTTGTTTCATTTGCCCTCTGGATCATGTGAGGGTTAAAAGATTCACGTGACAAGATTTTAAAAGACATCTGAAACCAATGTGTCACAGAAGAAATAATGAAAGATTTCACCTGGGATGGAAACAAAATATTATCAAATACATCTTAAAATTAAATTACTAAATTGAACAATAAACCCATTATACCCCTCCTGGAAACATTGTCCTCCAAACCATAGAGATCATGTTTCCCAAATAAGATACTTCAAAGTACCCATCTTCACATACAATGTTATTTCAAAGTCCTATGACTCATCATCAGGAACACCTAAAACAAAGGAAAAAAAACGTTCTCCTGTCAAAAAGAATCATCAATGTTAAAAATCAAGCTACATAGTCATCAAGCCATGCAGGGATCATGCAGAGTCATACAAAGTTCATGCGTCATGTCTCACAATGGTTCAACTAATATGGCATAGTCAGAAAACCATTGCCAAAAGCATTTTGTGCATCCCAAAATAAAATCACTTTGTCGGTGGGTCAGTGTTACTGTAACAGTCAGGAATTGACAAATCAATTCACATTCATTCAGTCTTTGCAAAGTCTAAGTCAGTCTCGAGATCTCACGTCCTATAGTAGTGCACTTTGATATTCTACCAGCTGGAGCTTTTACTAGTGACATCATTGTGTTGATGTCAAACAATGCAACAAAGTTTTCCCCGTGTTCACAGCACAATTGTCTTCAGATGTTAAACAAACAAATTATCAATAAACTTCATTAATGTACTGCCCCTAGGAAACACAAAGCCTGACAAATGTTCTTGCAAGGTATTCCTAAGTGAACCTGCGGACATCGGCCTTTTTAATTAATTATTTAAATTAATTATTAATAATAATAATAATAATAATAATAATAATAGTCCTTTTCATTAATTAGTTTACCCTTAGAAGTGAACATACCTCATAATGTTTCATCAGGATGTTAAACTAAGCTTTAGTCAAATCAATCATACCAAACCATTTTACAGTACCAGGTACTGAAGTAGATCATTATTACTGTATCACATTTAACTGGTGATTGAACAAACAAAACCTCTTTGTTTACATCATGCAGACCACTAACACATTTTTCCAAGTTCAGCATCAGACTTCGTTACTCTAAAATTACGTTTTAAATAGGAATATTAGAAATGGAACAAATATTCAATCTTCAGAAATGTTCTCAATAAATGTCTATCTAGTGAATAGCCAACATATTTAAAAAATGTCAGATATAAAAATAAGCCTAAATACTCCTTTACTATCAAAGTCTAAATCTAGACCTAAAGTGAACACTTTTGGTAATGGACAATTTAATCTAAAAACAAAACAAAATTGGACTTGTGTCTTTGTTATTTGTTCTTCAAAACACATTAGTAAATACTTTGTGAAGTATTCACAATATGTGACCTGCTCTATCGAAATCAGTCGCATTGACCCGAAGACACATTTTGAGTTGTATACACTGTTGGAAAGAGGAGATTCCTAGCTTTCTAATGATATCAAGATTTTTGTTGTACTCCAAATATTAAGCAAAATATGTCACATTATATAATGACTGTCACCGAGTCATCATTTTGAGAAAAAGGCCTTCAAAGTTTCCTCTTCTCTGGAATCCATCGATCTGATTGATTATTAGCGGAGCAAATGATCAAAATAGTCCGGAGGGAAAATATTTCCGTTTGGATTACTGGTCTGGGGGAAGCTCGCGAGTGTGTGAGTGTATGTGTGTGTGTGTGTTTGTGTATTTTTGCGTTTGTGTGTATTGTGTTTGTTTCCCGGGGAAAACACTCACGAGAAACACCGGCTGTTGTTATGCTTGCTGTGATGTTAAATTACTCCGTTCTCCGCTTGTAAATATGCCGTTACAAGCTTCATAGTTGTATTTATCATCTACATTTGCCGAAACAAGTTTAATATTCTGAAAGCCAAGACTTTGTTTAATTGAAATCAGATGAAAACAAACTGTAACGGACCTGCCGTGTTATCTATGATTACTTATGCCTTACATTCATAATTTCAGCCGGAGGGAGGGGGGGCTGCGCTACGGAACAGCAGATTGCGATTGAGAGGTGCCTGTCATCTTCCCTTTACAAGCTTCACAAATGTATTTATCATGTGATTTTGGAAATAAAAGTTTCATATTCTGAAAGCCAAGACTTTGTTTATTTAAAATCAAACAAAACACCCGAACCCCGAAAAAATAGTTTTTTCCGCAAATCCACGTTTATTTTGAAATGAGCCGTTGCGACATCCGACTGATTTCGATAGAGCGGGTCACATATAACTAACCCTCTAGGACAGGGCTCTCCAACACGTCGATCGCGAGCTACCGGTAGCTCGCGGGCAGCTTTTCAGTAGCTCGCTGCTCGATTATCGATTATAGCGCAGTAAGGTTGCTTATTGATTTTTCGGCCGCGGCTGGACAATAACGTTTTTTTATTTTAGAATTGTTTCTGTCACACGAATATCAAATGGTCGGTGACGCAGAGATCATGGAACAGACGTGACAGCAGCACAGCGACAACACACACGGAGCAGTCTGCTTTCTCCACCAACACCAGTCCAGAACTAACAGCAGAATGACCCGCTCTGAATCAGGCCCGTGTCGCTGCGGCTCAGAGACACACAGGGAGGGATTTGTGTTTTTTGAAAAACACTCGTTATCGTCATGTCAGGTTTTTGGTGGATTTAATTAAGTCTTGGATTGCAGAGTATGAATGTCCTCTTGCAATTTTCAGTTGATATATACTTGTGTAAAGTTTGTGAAGGCAGGAGGAAAGCTTCCGCGATCACCGTCTCCTCTCCGTTCCTCCAAACCCCGCCCCCTCCCTGAAAATAATGAGTGACAGGCTGATAGTGACCTGATAGAAACTTTATTATTCACTTAATCACTGATTGAGATATGATGAAGCTAACCTAATCTCCTACATTCATGGGATTTATGTAACAGTAAGACAGAGAATGCAAGTGTGCACCCACATGCACTATTTTTGTTTTTATAATGCTATTGTAAATACTCCTGCTGTGTTCAGACTCAAGTCCTGTGTGTGATGCCACATTCAAGACATTCAGTATCTTTTTTTTAACAGAAGACCGTTGCTAGAAGCTGCAGCTAGACTGCAGAAGCATTCGTTTTTTGTTTTTGAGGATGGAACCATTTTCACACACAGATATAGGGAGGCTAGACCTATACAATTAATTTATTATGGTTTATAATTTAATGTCAAGACGAAGAAGAAGAAGAAAAAGATGGCTGAACAACTGTTCAGTGTTAATCCTGTGGAGATCTCCAAAATAATGTTCAGCTTAGTCTCAGCAAAACTCACAACATTTCTGGAGCCTTGTAGACCCAGAAAACTATAAGAACATTCACCAAGCAGCACTGAAAATGTCTGCTTTATTTGGTTCTGTTCTACATACCTTTGTGAAGCAGCTTTTTCTGACATGAATGAAATCTAAATACAGAACAAGACCGACTGATGAACATTTAAATGACTCTATTAAGTGAACCTAAGTGGGTCCAGCATACACCTCTATGGTGGACTGCATGCAGTGCCATTCATCTCACTAACAAAAGAGTGAAATGCTTGTAAGGTGGTGATTAAGGACACTTATGTGAATGTTCAGTGATGTACTTATTATGTGGGCCATAATAATATGTGAGAAATCTTCGTTTTCTTGGACCTTATTTTTGATAAGCTTTAGGTATTGCAATTTCACACGTGTACAAAAGTATAGCTTAATTCAACTGATGAGGGCTATGTGAATAAATGTAAGCGATGTGATGCAAGTAGCTCTTGGCCACTTTCATTTTTTGAAAGTAGCTCTCAGATGAAGAAAGGTTGGAGACCCCTGCTCTAGGATATCAAATCAGTTCATCTTTAACCAGATACTATTTCCCTATTTATGTTTAGTTCATGATAACAATGGTATAACAACCACACGTTTTACCCATAGCTAGTTTATATGTCAAGATTGTTATGTGTGACATAAAATCAGATGTCTTGTATGCTAAACAAGGATATTAAACTTGAATCTTTTCAGTATTCCAGACCATCGTTAAACAAGCAGCCTCTTTTCTTAAACACTAAGCATAATGTCCTACACCACCCTCTGGAAAACTCTTGCACAGTTATGCTGTAAAATTATTGCATGATTTCTTCAGAGTCTGACCAGTCTAAGAAAAGCCTGTCTCAAGATCTTGTCATAATGAGAACAGTCAGTGATTTGTTGTCCTCTGCAGCTGTAGTCAGTGGCAGGGTCCCCAAAAAGCTAGAAACGGCCCTGGTCAGTGGGCTCAAGGAAACTCTCTCTGGCATCTGGAGGGAAGGGAACTCTTGGATCAATGTGGTACAATCAGCAGACACACGTTGTCCTCTGCACAGTATAAATCCCCAAAACTGCAGTTCCTCTTCACACCACTGTTGCCTTGACAACGAGGCACAAGCAAAATGTCAAAACCTCCTCAGAGATGCGTTCTTTGCACACTTCTTCTGTTTCTGTAGTGAGCAACATTTCACCAACACACTGATTCAGAGTACAACCCAAAGGTGGCGCATAACTATCCAATGCTGCTGTAATCACAGCCAATCAGCTACTAGAGAAAAACTCAATTTAAATCTCTCCCCCAACGGGTTATAAAATGAAATGGCTGAGTGTCTATATGGTCAGGAATGCTGAAACATGTGAATGTTAAAACAAACTAACGGTGGTAGTTTACCCAGATTCTTTACTTCATCAAAAGTAGTAAAAAACTACATTGTAAAATCTTTTTTGTCTAGTTGACGTCCTGCTTTTAAATTCTAGTCAGGAAAATAACATAAACATCATCTTTAAAATCTTCTTAAATTTGAAACCAAAAAGGTATTCCTTCTCCACCATGATCCATTTCTTCATCAAAGTCCATAAAACTGATGATTTATCTTTAAAAACCATGAGGAATGACAGTTTTCACAAAACACTATTCTTCTTTACTTCAGTTCTAAGTCAGATGAGCAAAACAAGGAAACCCTCCACTATAGACTCATCTTTTATCTTCTTGCTTATTCTATTCATTTTCTAATTGTTTATCTAAGTTGTGTTACAAGCATGGTTAGGTTTGTAACAGAATACAAAACTAACTGTATTCAGCGCTATATTTGAAAAACAAGTAATCTGATTACAGCTAATGAATATATCTTTGGAACAGTTAAAGGAATTATTGGTGGAAAAGTTTCCTCACAAAATGTAATCTTCATTACTAAAGCTAAAACCTAAAGAAATCATCACGGAACAGTTTTCTTTCCTTATCACTTAATTGTTTCAATAAAAACAAAAAAGGCATTGTGAAAACTCCCACTCTTGAGAACATCTCAACACTTTATTCCATCTAAGCATGAATGTTTATGACAGACACGCCATATATTCCAAGAATAAATATCTCTGGGTCCTAAAGAACAATCCATTAATCCAAAACGGTCTTTAATGATATCAATTGTGAACTTTCTTAATATTAATTGTAAATTCAACGTATGTCTTCTTTAGAACAAAGATAGGATAGTTGCAGCTGAAACTGGTTAATAGCAACTTTCTGTTAACCTAGATAAGCATGTTGTTCTTATATCTAGTAAATATATATATTTTATTTTATGTTACTCATAAAACAGTAAACCATAGGAACATTTTCCAGAATAGTAGTTCACTTTATATAACTTTGACTCTCTGTAGACTCTTCAAAACATCTTAATTCTAGGTGAAAATAAAAACTAAATCTTTTTATTTCAATATAGCTACTTCATATACTCAGTAAATCTCTTTTTACTTTCCCTTAATGTTACTGTATATAATATAATTTTTTCCTTTGAAATATAATTAAGTACAATTCTTAGTTAATGACAAATACCATGAAATTCACAATGCAATGCAATGGTAACAATCAGTTCTCAAAACTTCTCATAAAAACCACAATGTGACGTAACTGTATCCTACTATGCTAAAAACAACAAATTATTGTTTCTTATTTATTTCAATATATCTACTACATCAAATTACACATTGATCTATTAATTTTCAATGTATTCACTCCAACTTCAGATCACTCATTGATCTTCTACTTCTTTTTTTTAAACTCACTCGAAGGAGTGAGTTAAAAGATTTCAGGCATCAGAGAAAAGAGCAAACAGACACACTGCTGCTCTCACGGCTGATAAAACAAAGGGTCTCCTCTTCTACAGAATCAGAAAGAGGGGGGAAGATACTTTCACAGACAAATACAGACACACCCCGACTGGAGCTCTCAGCCTTTTCAGGAGAAGGGGGCTTCTTTGACCAATAAGAAATTAAAACAACAAACTATGGTATACCAAAAAGATTCAGCGCTTTATCACAGGCTCTACATTATATTACGGCCTGACAAAACATGGAAAACTCCACTTTTGTATGTAGTGAATTCACAGAGTCGCCAGGCAAGTTTTATCTTTTTAACTCCCTGAACTCAGATCGGGCTTATTTATCTCTTAATTACCGAACGGACCGGATGTGCACTTGGCTCGCAAAGCAAATCATATCCCCTCAGCCAAATGAATATCTGAACCTTAAGACAATCATTAGGATCTTCTCAGGCAGAATTCACGACTACGAGGTCAGATACAGTGATTCCTCCAGCATTACATTTATATCAGCTAGCAAAGATCATATCCCCTCAGTCAAACCTTTAGCTTCTCAGGCAGACTACGAGGTCAGATACAGTGATCTCTCCAGCATAAAACAAACCAAACAGAACAAACAACCAACAAACGACAATCAACAAACAGATTTCAGCTATAGCTATATAGCTATAGCCTTAAATCCACTCCTCTGCTCTTTCCCCTTAACCAATACAACTTCAAAAGTCATTTCATTCCAAATACGTTTTGCTTACTGTGAGTTGGTATTTCTTCTGTGGAAGTCTCAAGTCTGGTTTCTCAATTCCTTGAGATTTTACCACAGCCGTCTCAGGGCTGCCTGGCCAAGGGAGTTGAGACCCCCAGAGAAGGAACACAGCAACCTCCAGCATCGGCATCTCGGTAGGACCTCCTAAATGTTGTGGAGATCCAGCACTCACACAACAGGAAAGAATGAAACAGAGAGGAATCAATAAAACACAAACACAGATATAGCTGATCAGTAATTATTATTTAGTTGTTGCAACAAACAAACAATAATGGGGAAACATTACCTGCTGCCACAGCAGCCAATCGCGGAACTGCCCCCCAATGAATACAAGAAACACAGGGCAGATATACTTTTCTAAATGACACACGAACATGTTCCCTCAACATGTTTAACGCACACATATTGTCAGTTCTCCTAAACTTGGACATGTTCCAACCTTATACAGTCATATATGTTGCATCCTCTGAGTTCTACATGATCCCAGATTTCATGACCTTATTTAGCAGCTACCACACATGCCAATGTATACAACTGCTGGTGAAGAGTTTCAGCTGGTTGCCTATAGATGGGCCTCCTTCCAGCAAACCAAATGAACAACACACTGTCCACTACACTGTTGCTTAATACCATGTGACATTAATGAATATACCAGAAATACGCTGTAATAAACATTCTGCTATAACAATAGGTTCGCTCTGATGCAAAACTGCATGCGCGAAGCCCCCACCTTTTTTTTTACCATGTGTGTGTCTGGGGAAATTCCCCTTCGATTCTATTGGCTCTAACGGTCAGAAAGAGATGTCAATCACCAAAATCGACCAATGGGTTCCAGAGAAACGGTAAAACCCCCATTTCCACCCAAATCACCTCAGTGGAGTTTTTTTTGCTAAACCTCTCTAAAAAGGTCAAATGTCACTTGTCACTTTGCATCAATCTTGATACAGGGTACTTATTATATGTTGTACTTTGGATTCCTAAAGCTGTTAGTCTACCTTACCATCATCCAAGGGTAGTTTTCACTATAAGTAAAAAAGAATTTTTGGACGGACACTATCATTTACAGTTTTTTACTATGTTCAATCTGAATTTTCTTTGAAATAAAAAACATCTATATTGATTCTGACTTTTCTACATCCAACTCACAGGTTTATCATTACTTTGAGAAAAAAGATTATTAATTTAACCCTTTTAGAAGGGAAGATATGGTCATTTGTTCTGGGAATGTCATTTTCGAGCCTGAGACCTGAAAAACAGGCTCAGGGCTAAACAGGTTAAAAGCAACTGTATATAAAAAATACCTTTTTTACAATATCCCTCGGCATGATATTGTCATGACCTGGTTATGGATATGATCATGATATATATATATATATTTACAAGTCAGTAAATGTTGCCCACTCTCAAATCAAATATGATTGATGTTGATATTGATTGAAGTTGATGAATTCAATGCATTAGCTTGCAAAATGTAAAGTTCTCTGTTGATGAGGCCTTTACCAAATTGTATTGTTATGTTGTTTGAATCAAGTGTCTTTATGGAGAATCATAGTAATACAGGGTTGCCAACTTTGGGTACCTGGCTGGAATGAGATTTTGATATCATGGGTTTAATTACACATAATGCGCACTAAATGACTGCTATCGTGTCAGTAGCGGGACCTTAGCATATATATAGGATATATATACAATATATACAAATACACAATATTGGACACAGACTTTAAAGGGCACACAGTTTCATTCACTAATGAAAGTCAAACACATGTTTGTTTCCACTGTTTTATTGTGTGCCTGTCGCGATAAGCAATTAATTGACTTATCGTTCGATAAATAAAAATGAACTCGATAAATTGCCATTTACATGAGGATGTGACTAGCAGTTATAGTTATATTATATATTATCATTATGTCAGTGGTCTAAAATGGTCATACAACGGTGCCGACAATATTATCGTTTATCGCAATAATTTCCGTGCTTTTTAAGTCCTGTGCGGGGTGTCACAAATTGGATAATATATCGATTTCAAACCATGTCAGTGGGCTGCAGCATAAATTATTTTGAATCAGTTAATTGTTACTATTAATGATCTGGACATGCAGAAGAGGCTAAAATGAGCTGAGGATTATGGGTAGTGTAGTGTCTTCGGCAATCCTAAACTCCGAAAAAATCTGTGTTTCTCCGAATCGAAGGGGAAAAATACAAAAGCATTGTACACAATTTAAACCAATCAATGTTGTGTAATTAACAAGGATAATCTGGTGTTTTTGAGTTGATGAGTAGTGCAGATATCACAGTAAGGAGAATACTTACTTCCGGGTGTAAAATCCTCCGTTATCCAATGGGAATGGACGCTCACATTGCCTTTAACTGCCGCCGACATGGACCGATGCGGTGCTTCCCTGAGCGCCAAATACAGCCGCCGATGGGAATACATTGCAATCAGTTGAAAGCTCTTTGCGTCCGTTTATGAAGCTGAAGGAGACCCGGCGCGTCACAACTGCACGCCAAAGGACCCTGACCAAGCGTCGCTATTGGACTGTGAGACTGTGTTGAATAAACACATAATTTAAAGGTAGGGTAGATACATTTGAGAAACCGGCTCGAGATACACTTTTTGTTATATTCCATGGAATGCTCTTAACATCCCGATAGCAATGAATATCTTAAGTGCTTTGACAAAAAATCCATAAAAAAATGTCATCTGTGGAAGCCGTAATACTGTAAAAAGTACGACCAATCATTTTAGCCGGCCCGGCTAAAATAACTGGATGGCCGACCTGCCTGTCAGCCTTCCATCTGTGCACAAACTTATCTCGTGCCCTCATTGGTCATGTGCGCGTTCGTGTGTGTTGGAGGAGGGGCTCTATAAGGAAGTGGCAGATTTTCTCCGGTTGTGTTATTTCAAATTCTAGCGATCTCGAGCCGGTTTCTCAAACTTACCTACCCTACCTTTAACTATTCATACTGCACCTTTTATTCACAGAATGCAACACAAAAGCCCATCATAATGTGTATACTAACTCATCCTTGGTTAAAAAAAAGAAGAAATATAATAATAATAATAATAATACGCATAATAATAATAATACGCATAATAATAGTTGTTATTTGAGTCACATTTGCTTTTTGATGGAGTTATGACGTGGGGGGGAAGTCTCGATGTTCATCATGCTGGGCGACTCCTTTCACATTTTCATTTCATACATTGTTATTAATAAAAATACAACAGCCATATTAAAGGTGGGGTAGGTAAGTTTGAGAAACCGGCTCGAGTGCGCTAGAATTTGAAAATACACAACCGGAAAAAATCTGCCACTTGCTTACAGAGCCCCTCCTCCAACACACACGAACGTGCACATGACCAATGAGGGCACGAGATAAGTTTGTGCACAGATGGAAGGCTGACAGGCAGGTAGGTCATCCAGTTATTTTAGCCGGCTAAAATAATTGGTCATGCTTTTTACAGCGCCACGGCTTCCACAGATTTTTTAATGTATTTATTGTCAAAGCATTTAATGTATTCATTGCTATCGGGATGTTAAGAGCATTCCGTGGAATATAACAAAAAGTGTTTCTGAAGTGAATTACCTACCCCACCTTTAAGCACATGTTTTTCTGGTTAAATGTGGTAATAAACTGTCAGGACCAAATGTTAGGATGGTCTTGGATCTGTGAAAACACTGAAAGACAGTGATTACATTTAATGTTCTTCCATGAATGAATGGTTTACAGCTATAACTCCCAGAACGCTGAGACCCATATTTTCTTTTTTTATTAAATAATGCTTCCCTGCACAAGACTGAAATTACAAACTTGACCTGTTCTGTTACAATATATCCCATCTGAACAGGCCTTTATATAACCCTTGGTATTTTACAGAGTCAGTGTTTGCTTAGGGCTGTAGAGTAAATGTCAAACTAACCATAAGTGAAGCAATTTGGTTTGTATTGTCCCTGAGACATGAAATATAGGCCATGGAATAGATGCTGGTTGCTGTCATGGGTGGAAATGGTTGGCTCATAGTATCAGCACACCGGTTTAAAGTAGATCTGAGTGAGCAGGGGGAGGCAGTACAGTGGATACTCAGACATCTAAGGTGCATGCTGTAGCTCATCATTACTCAACAGTAGGGCCGTCAATTTAACACATTATCAAGTTTGACCCCATCTTCATTTTTTACAATTGCAGGGCAGTGAAAAGGAATAGAAAGCGGAGGAACTAGCTCAAGCTACGTGTATTCTGACTGGAGACCACTATGACATCCGTAAGAACATCACTACCTTTGTATAACGGCACATTAAACCATGACAAATGGCAATTGCAATTGGAAAATGGAGGAAAGGCATTTTGAGGAAACAGGAGTAGCAGACAGCTGTAGAAACAGATTATTGTAAGCGTCCCTATTATCAGTTTTTGCTTGTCCCTTTCCTGTAGTGTGTGTTATAGGTTATAGGTGTTCGTCAGTGGCGTAACTATCGACGGTGCAGCCGGTGCAACGCACCGGGGCCCCGAGCCGGCAAGGGGCCCATGCAAAAAAAACATTTTTTTTTTGGGGCCCCAATGGCATTGACCGGTTCACGCAGTCTTCAAAGTAACCAAGCAACCTAAATGAATTTGTAATTTGTCTGTCCAATGACCTTGCTCCCTTTCATGTCATGTGATACCTTGCGTGACGAGCGAACCGTTTAATCAACCTGTACTGTACTGTAGCTAGCAGCAGCAAGTTCGGCAGCATTATAAAAAATGTAATAGCTTGCATTTATAATGTACAGCAAACCAAAGCACAAGAGCGGCGCTCAAAAGAGAAAGGACAAGAGAGAACAAGGAGATGTAACAGCTAAACTGACAAAATTAGATCGTTTTTTTTGTCATACATCGTCCTAGAAATCGAGCGCTAACGTTAGCAATGTTGACGTGCAGCGGCAGCCGGAGCCGGAGTTTAACGATAGCTCACCACCATCATTGCCATCTAGCTCCACAAGTGAAGCTGTATCCGTGGCCGTGGCTGTGCAACCTTCTTCTCCAGCCAGCCAGGAGGAGAGGCTGGATTTGGCTGTGCCCGGCGGTGGTCCAACAGTTCCCCCAAGGGCCCCAACCGATAGGGGACTCTATGGCGCTATTGAGACCCCCGACGCCAAGATCAAAAGCTATATTATAGCAACCGGTCTATGTAGGCCTACCGGCCCATTCCCCAGAGACATACATCAAGGAAACAGGTTTAATCCTCTTCTTAGTTCGCTGTGCCGTTATCAGGCTGTAGTGGTCTGAGGCCAGGGCAGGCTGTTGTTGATAGTCTTTACATGTGGCGCTTCTGAGTGGTTGTGTATGTCCGTGTGTGTGTGAGCGCATCAGCGTGCGCTTATGTTTGGGGCGATGGCGGAGGGGGGGCCCAAAACAATATTTGCACCGGGGCCAATCACAACCTTGTTACGCCACTGGTGTTCGTGCATGTAAATGGTCTGCAAAGGCAAAAATCCCTCTCTCCCACACACTCCCAAAACATCAGCCGTTAGCTGTTAGCGCATAGAGCTCACGGCTCCTCATATCTGTTCAGAAACTGAAGAAAAATGGTAGATGTACAAACCACAGAATGTCTATGGCATGGCGAATACAGTTAATGCTTTATTTCTGTCTGTATGACGTTGTTGTGAGTGTGGAGGGAGCAGCTACATGTTAGCTTAGCCTGATCGATCAGATCTCCATTCAGAAAACACGCATTTAAAAGTGTTTCGCCTGCCGTCTGGTAAGCAGACTCGTCAAAGCATTAATTCATGGTTTTTACTAACCGGTATCGGTATGTATATTCTATTTAGGCATAATTTTGAAACGTGTTTTACAATAAATCAAGGTAAAATATGTTAATTTGTGTTGTAGTTGGTATCTACCATAGTATTTACATGGAGATAAGCCCCGCCTCCTCGCCAGCACGTCTTGTTTGAATGACGCGAGTAAACCTAACTGACAGCCGCGGTGAAACTTGAGCGATTAGAGCGATGCGATCAGACAGAGGGTGGAAAGAGGTGCTGCAGCACAGGCAGTATGAGAAAAATAAAGAGCTTTTTGAACATTAAACCATGGAGACATGTCCCAGTAGAGGCACAACATACTGATATGTACCTGAAAATGAGCAGAATAGGGCCCCTTTAAGAGAAATCTGGAACTATCAAAAGTCCTTGGCCCTTTCAAACATTGCATGTATGTGCGACATGTCTTAGATAGGCAAAGGGCTACTATGACATTCAGTCTGATAGATTAATACATTTTGTGAAGAAGAAAGTTATTTTTCAATTAGTTCCTTTTAGTCTGGTTTTGTAATCAGAGGTCATTATAGTTTTAAGCATGTATAATGCATTGTTAAAGGTGGGGTAGGTAATTCACTTCAGAAACACTTTTTGTTATATTACATGGAATGCTCTTAACATCCCGATAGCAATGAATATATTAAATGCTTTGACAATAAATACATAAAAACATTGTGTCACATTTAGTTGCAGCATCTGCGCTTGTTCACTTCCTCACCTAGATATTCATCTAGTCCAGGATTTAAGCCGGCCGTCTGCTGCAATAAATCAGCCAGACAAATGGCAGGGACATGAATAGAAGATAAATAGAGATATTTCTAAAATAAATTATAGTGCGGTGCATAAGTCTGCCTTCTGTCGGCAGCACAATAACAAACTGGAGATATAAAGCTTGTTATTGACTGTCTGTTGCCGTAACTAACACTAATCTGACAAAGCAGTTCTTCAGGGAAAATCACATTTACAAACACAGTCAATTTGCTCACTGTCAGAGTCACACTACAGTAGGCACAATATAAGGGTGGACAGGAATTATTTCAGAAACCAAATAGGAAATCTGGGCCCTGTGTTCTGGTGTGCAAACCAATCACTGCTGACACCAGGTTCAGACAGCTGCTAAATGCTGCTGCTGTTGCCAACACACCTCAAAGCCATGTGGAAGAACATGAGAGAGGGCTGCAAGCGGACTGATAAAGCAGAACAATGAGAAAATATAGTAAGAAAATCAAAAGCTTTTTATATTTGCAATGTAAATACATACTTTACATTGCAAATATGTGCATGATAGAACAGCAGCATGATTGCAAAATTGGCCAAATGTACTCACAATCATCATCATCAGAGCCCTCCTGCCATGGAAGGTAACTAAATATAAATTTAGGAAACTTCTAGTGACAATCTAGAGGCTTTCTAAATTGGAAATATGTGTAAAACATCTGGATTGCAAACCTTTTCAACTTTGCGTTGTTGATTAAAACTCCTTACTTAGTCATCGTCCAAACTGCTAGACAGCAACATTTTTGCCACCTTGTTCAATAAAGTGACACAACGTACTTTTACACAAGGAAAATAGGTCCCAAAACTAAGAAGACCAATCTAAACCACCTACGTGATCAGATGTCTGTAACTTTATGTCTTTCAGAAGATAAATTCAAGGTTTATGTTCTTTGAAATCCTTTTGCCTCTGGACCGCCTTTAGCTTTGAGTACGCAGTCGCCGTGGCATCATTTCAATAAGCTGCTGCAATGTCACAAAATGTATTTCTGTCCAGAGTTCCATTTATTTTCCGCCAAGATTATGTATTTATAATGGGAGAGTCGCACCGCTGCGAAAAGTCTTCTCCAGCACATCCCAAAGATTCTCAATGGGGCTGAGGTCTGGACTCTGTGGGGGCCAGTCCATGTGTGGAAAGGAGGTCTCCTGCTCCCTGAACCCCTCATTCACAATGTGAGCCCCATGAATCCTGGCACTGTCATCTTGGAATTTGCCCGTGCCGTCAGGGAAGAAGAACTCCATTGATGGAAAGTCCTGGTCAGGTAGTCAGCTGCCCCCACAGGCTTGTACGGTAGACTCTAGGCATGATGGGAACATCACTTCATCCGCATCTCTTCTTAGACTGATGCGCCCATCACTCTTGAACAGGGTATATCTGGATTCTTTGATTTGGTTTTAATAATGCGTTGGACAGTTCTTAACACGATTTTAGTTGTTTCAGCAATCTCCTTAGTTGTTTTCTTTGCTTGATTGGCCAATATTTGACCTTCCTGGAACTGATTAACATCCTTTCCACGACCCCAGGATATGTCTTCCGACATGGTTGTTTAAGAAATGAGAAGCTAAACGGGAGGTTGTGGCTCAGTGGTTAGTGCGCTGATCTTCGGATCACATGGGCACTGGTTCGAATCCCGTTGCAGTCAAAACATTCCGCTGTGTCCTTGGACAAGACACTTCACCCCAAATTGTTCCTGTGGGGATTGACCACAGTATTGAATGTATGTACGTCGCTTTGGATAAAAGCGTCTAACAAGTGACATGTAATGTAATGTAAACGCCGCATCAGCTAGGGTTAAATAACTTGTTGCCAGCTGCAACATATTAATCACTGCAGAAGTTATCCAATGAAAGGCTCTCACAGATTGGCTTAGTTAAATCCAGTTGGTGACTTTTTTTTTGGATAGGCAGTAAGATAATATGTTTATTAAAACATACCATGTAGAACTTCCATAACTATAACATCATTGAATTCTCCCAATCGACAGCCTCATTGAGTTCTATCAAAAGACAATTATCAGTACAAAACAAAGAGCTTCAACTCACATTGGAATATGCCACAAAATGTCATGTGCAGATGAAGACATTTAGGATCAGTTGGTACATGAAGCCTTTCACTTCCTTTTCTCCTCATATTCACGTATTTGTCTCTTGTTTCCTCTCCTCCTGCTTATCTATTGTATTTGATGATTGTACCAAACGTCATCTCTTTCTTAGTTGTATGTCCAAGATAACTAAGATAATGTTACTCATATTAGAATGGGTTATTTGCTTATGGATTCAATAGTCTCGATGGACATTTTTCTCAAAAGAACATTCCCAACCTCGTAGATGTGTAACTCGCATCTCCTCGATACTGAATCCCTCGTTTATTTCTAGCTCTTCACTTATCTTCCCGTGTCATTACATCTTCTGATCAGCTCTGACACTACACATTGTACATGATGTTCTTTTCAGTGAGTCACATGATCTGTCCTTGAAGTGAGCATGAAGACATTCAAAGTACTGTAAATGCAGGCGTGCCAACCCACACACTGGGTGAGTTTTTCTGACCAGCGGAGTGGATGATTACCCATGAGAGGTCAGTATTGCAGTCCTCATGCTTGACTAGGCTGTGGCATTATTACTACAAAACACTATGACATACAGTGGGGTCACAGATCTAACACTGGGATCACAGCTGGCTGAGCAGATTGGAACTGTACCATCGTCCTACGCAGATGCAATATTTTACTTATAACAATGGATCAAATGACTATGTGTAAAGTCAAAGGAGTGCCTAGCTGCAAACCAAAAGAGAATTATCACTTAACTCTGCAGTTTCCTTTAGCTTTAAAGACCGTTTTAGCTTCTTTCAGCCCATTGTTTTGCTTTTCCAGTCCATTGTTAGTTTTATTCATTCGTACAATTCAGGGATCAGGTTTATCAGGGGTGTTTTCTTGTATTTTTTTTAATTAGCATTTTAAGAAATTATTCGCAAAGCATACATAACAAAATAAAAACATATAGATACATAAATTAACTACATAATAGTTGACAAATCCGAAATGAAATAATAATAATAATACTAATAATAATAATACAAATAAAAGAATGGATACAATATTAATACTCAGGTACATTGTCAATTCTTACTTCATGTTCCTTATAAATCTTCATTATAGTGTTTTTTTTTCCCATCTTTCCTCAAAGATATGCATTTGGTATCTAATTCTCATAGTTGTTTTCTCCATTCCATAGATTCCATTTATTAGGTTATTCGATTGTGAGTTTATCAGGGGGGTGTTTTAAAGAAAAGTGTTCTTATAAACCCACTGTATGCCTTTATTCTGTGTGTAGCAGGCAAAATGTATTAGGGGGAATTGTTCAGATAAACCCACTGTATGCCCAAAAGGAAAAACTAATATTAACCATCTAAAGACCACGATTTCTCCGCTGTTGCCGATAATAAAAACAGACAGAAAACAGCAAACATTCAACTTTCATCCATCAGATTGGCCGAAACAGGGAGGGGGGTTGAGACACAGATGTTCAACATGTATGAATGATTCCTTCTGTTCTAAATGCAGTTATACAAACTTACCCATTCCATAGTGTCAGCTGGAAGCAGTTTATATAAATTGCCATTTTAGCTTCTTTCAGCTCATTATCATTTAGTTTTCAACCACTGATGCCCCTTTCACACCAACGCGGTTCCCGTTCTAGCTCCTCTAGAGCTTTTCTGGTTCGGAACCGGTTTTTCTTTTCAGCACCGTTTTTCGGAGCTTAGAAGCGGCTGCGGTGTGAACAGGAAAAAACGGTGCTTTTCAGGCTCTAGCTCCGAACCGGCCCTGGAACCGCGTTGGTGTGAAAGGGGCATGTATGATCTGTATGGCCAAGAGGGAAATCATCTGTATGGATGACCTGTGTTGAGTGTGTGTGTGTGTGTGTGTGTGTGTGTGTGTGTGTGTGTGTGTGTGTGTGTGTGTGTGTGTGTGTGTGTGTGTGTGTGTGTGTGTGTGCGCGTGCGTGTGTGAGCAGCAGTGAGTTTAATTATTTGTTAACTCTGACTCAACAAGCTATTATCCTACAATCCAGGGTTCTGGCCAAGAGGTAGAATGCTAAATCACCAGCTTTATTACATTTTAAATTGATAGTATTGACCTTAATTTAATAGTTATTTCACTGTTACCAATTATGATTAAGAATTACTAATTAAAACAACGCAACCATGTTTGTTATTTAACAGTTGCACAGATAATAGCATTTTATAGACTTTATTAAGTACTGAGTAATAAGTAAACCTTAGAGAAATTGTTGGAAAAACATCTATGAATATAGGATGGACCAGCTATTAAACACTAATAATTGCTATGTAAAGCATCCATAAAAGTTGTTTGTATTGCTATTAAAAAGATACAACTGATGATTATAACACCTTGTTAATAATTAATAATTGCTTTCTGGTCCATCTATCTATGTAATGTTTATTGACTTGATATACAATGTGATGTTACTAACAATAAATTGTTTACCAATGCAATCAAAATGTCATTTATGTTATTTCTTCTCAGCTATGATACAATATAAGAAGGATAAATAATTCCATATGAAAGAAATTAAGGATATGAAACATGAAAATTCCCATAACTAAAAAAAAAGTATTAAAGGTGGGGTAGGTAATTCACTTCAGAAACACTTTTTGTTATATTTCATGACAAATTATATTCCATGGAATGCTCTTAACATCCCGATAGCAATGAATCCATTAAATGCTTTGACAATAAATATATACAAATAGTTCATCTGTGGAAGCCGTGGCGCTGTAAAAAGCACATTCAATTATCTGCCTCGGCCCGCGGCAGATAATTGGATGGCCTACCTGCCTGTCAGCCTTCCATCTCGTGCACAAACTTATCTCGTGCCCTCATTGGTCATGTGCACGTTCGTGTGTGTTGGAGGAGGGGCTCTGTAAGGAAGTCTGAAGGAAGGGGCAGATTTTTTTCGGTTGTGTACTTTCAAATTGTAGCGCACTCGAGCTGGTTTCTCCATTCTTACCTACCCTACCTTTAAATGGTTTGTTAAGTCAAATAGCTATTAACTTCATTTGAATTACCTATTCCTATTCATTAATGATGGTTACTATAAATTGAGTTATTTAACTCAATTTAATATTATAAAAGTGTTGTTCTCATGTATTGATAATGACAATGGGATTTTTCCATTGAATTTAGGAATATTGCAGAAAATAAGCTTTGGTTTCGAAATATTAACACCAGTTTGTGATTTTTGTGAGTAAATTCAATTGCCAGAATTAAAAAGATGACTTTTGGCTAAAAACAAACTATATGGTCATATAACTTCACGTCACCACCTCTAAGCTAAAGGCAGCGAATGTTTGCTGTGATGATGTTTAATGGGGTATTTACTTATTTATTTATGTTGTAGAACAAACTTGAAAATCCCGTGAACTTGTGTTAATCACAGACCTTATTTCAGGCATCCTAATAAAAACACATGCTAAAAAAAGTTGATTTTGAGACAATGAAGTGGTAAAAATACAAACTCAGTTACGGATTTTAAGACCCATTCCTGCAACATTCTATTCCCTGTCTTTATAGATACTGAGGAATCTGGAATTGCTTCCACTGTCTGTATCCAACATCAGAATTGTACTTACTAGAGTTTCAACTTTCAAGATCATTACTCATTAGAAATGCAGGATGCATACTTTGGGGAAATTCTAAATACCTACAAAGGGAAAGATAAATGAGTCAGGTTAGTTTCTATCTATTACTCTCTGTCATCGGTTTCCTCCCACATACACTGTCTCCTCCCCCTACCTTCCCTTCTGTCTCCCCCTCTCAATCACTCCATGTGTTGCCGTCGTCTCTGAAATGAGGACAGATACTGCAGGGTGTGGGGGGGGGGATGCACCAGTGAGCTCCATAGAAAATGTAGCACTCTAACGTTGGCCAACCAAAACTGTGATGCTTAAGCACTTTGCCATGGTGAGATGTCAAATGGATGTGTCATGCTTGATGAGAAATCATTTGTACCCAGCTTCCTGTCCCTCTCATTTCCTGTGTGTGTGTGTGTGTGTGTGTGTGTGTGTGTGTGTGTGTGTGTGTGTGTGTGTGTGTGTGTGTGTGTGTGTGTGTGTGTGTGTACTTAAGTTACCAAGCCATCTGCATTGGTATTTCTGCATCGTAGCACTTGTGAAAAATATTTTCATGTATTCATTCACATCTGTGCATCAGTGTGTAGACATCGCCTTGGACAAATGTACGTCTGCAAATGTGTGTGTGTGTGTCTCCTCCACTCCTCTCTCATGAACAGAGAACGCTGTGTGTCCCCTTGAAGTGTAAAAACAGAGGCAAGTCAGTGCATTACACTAGATGAGTTACATGAACTCTCATTAGCTCCTGCAGAAGCATAAGTGGGACTTATTAAATGTATTCATTGTCCTTCAGCCATTCAGCCACCAGCTGAGTGTGTCTGAATTACAACTGCACCATAGCATTATTATAAAATTCCTCTCATATGCTTGGATCATTAGTGTTTTTAGTCCGAAAGTTGGTAACAATAAAGTGTAGTTTTGCAGAGCGTCGCTGGGTTTTTCCTCCTCTGCACAATGTTCCTGCTCCTGCTCCTCTGCACAACCCTAACCCTAACCCCTAGATTCCACCGGGTCCGTCTGCGCCGCGTCACGGCTGCGCCGCGGTTTTGGTCCGGCCTCCTCCGGCGTCATACCCTACCGGGCGCGTTTCAGAAGCATTTCAGAAGCGGAGCGTCTTGCCTGCCGGCTCGCAGTTTTTGTTGATTTGGGCATATTTCCTGGACAGGCTACTTTGTACAGACAAAGTTAATAATAACTGTAATATTCCAGTTATAAACGACATGAATCAAAGATGTGTTGCTGTATTTTAGTGGTAAAAAAATGCATTCATCATCATAATTATTCTATATATATAATGTACACAGTGCCTGTAAACCGGAGGAGAACGCTGGCATTTCTCCTCCTACTTGAAAGACTACGGAGGGATAGGGTCTGCAAAATGAGTTTGTGTGTGTGTATATATATATAGGATCGAATCCTATTTTTGTCGCGGCGCAGCCGTAACGTAAGGTCGGGCAGGCAGGAAGTGGAACGTTCAGAGCATATATATATATGCAAATATATATATATGCTATATGTATATAGCATATATATATATTTGCATATATATATATATATATATGCTATATATGCTCTGAACGTTCCACTTCCTGCGTTCCTACGTTCAGAGCATATATAGCATATATATATATATATGCTATATATGCTCTGAACGTTCCACTTCCTGCCTGCCCGACCTTACGTTACGGCTGCGCCACGACAAAAATAGGATTCGATCCTAATTTTAGAGGAGCCCTGCGCCGAGCCGCTTCTGGGACGCTTCTGAGCCGTAACGCGCCACGTGTGGTGGAATAGCACCCATTGACTAGAGTGGCCGCGATCGCTGCGATCGCCGTGAGCACCGCTGCGCAGCCGTAACGCGCCCGTAACGCGCCCGTAACGCGCCCGTAACGCGCCCGTAACGCGCCGCAGACGGACCAGGTGGAATCTAGGGGGAACCCAAAACATCCATTCCCATATGTGAACACCTCAACTTAATGCACAGCTGTCATCAAGATGTCTAAAGCTCAACACAACCTGGAGTCTGCTTCACAAAGATAAACTATGGAATATATCAAACTAAGAACAGACTGCAGATAGATGTCTTGAGTACCTTATAAGTAGGGCTGATCTGCAATGAACTCTCTTCTGACAGGCACATCATAGTTTGTCCAGACTCCTCACTGATATTTCTAACAGGTTACTGAACTCTCTGAAAACTCTTTCCCTAATTGCTAATTAACGTTCAGAAACCACAAATTATAAGCAATCTTTTCGTTTTGTTTGGTGCCAAGTCCCATGGTAACCATCAGTGATTTTTACCCCGTGTTTTCAAATGCATGTTACTATTTTAAACTAAAACCCATACCATACATCTTTAACTTCATGACTTTTCCTAAAATTGGTTAATTTATCATCTAGTATATTTGGGGTGTGGGATTAAAATGAAAACATATATGATGATTTATACCTAGTACCGCAAAGGGGGTAACTCTTACTCCTCACTGCAACAAAGGAATAATGATATGCTAAACTTTGGCACCACATCTGTTTGCCTATGTTTAGGTGTCTTTTGATACGGCGGTCATATCATGATCTAGAGCTAACTAGATTTGATCCATACGAACATAAACATGAGTGAGGGAGAATAGGACTGGAGAGAGATCAAACAAGTTAAACAAGCTTTAGTGTCAGTCAATCATTACTGGATCTGGCAAGCTGCATGAGTCTAGCGCCACTGTTAAGGCGATAGTTCTGTAGTTGTTTAGTCCTGTGGTCCTTGTTTATTGGGGACCCAGATGATGGTTGGGTTCTTGAAGCAGGGTGGTAGAGACCGTGGATCAGCACAGTGCTTAAGGTTGGAGGGAGAAGCTGGTCTAGCTGCAGTTCACCAAACTGTTAACAACTTTTGGTAAAATCCTCTCAGTGCTTTGTTAAACCAGTGCTTTGACTCTTTTTACTGATTTCTGTCCAAACCCCTAACTGCTTCCCTCTTTTCCAGGCTAAGCGGTCTTGATTTTAGCTGTGAAACCCTGGTTTAACCTTTTTAGGTCAGTTATCTCAGGTCAGTCTCATATAAGTGTCGTTCATTTCATCTTATTCAGCCACATTGCCATCCAAAAGGAGAAGAACACAGATATAAATAGACATGTTGATGGGAATCCTTGTTTGTGAATGTAGCTCTATGTTCTTGCTGTTTCACTCCCTCAGCAGTCTGCTATTAGAGCAATGAGTCGTCGGCTCCAGACAGAGGGACACACACACTCACACTTTACAATCCTTTTGATAAAAATACACAAAAATAGCATCTTTTGTCTCCCTTACTTGGTGTGTCACTTCATGCTTTCTTTGACGGATGACAGTGCAGAGAAGCATAACGAATGGGGGAGAGAGGAGGGACATTTGACGTGGATCCTGGGAGAAATGGCAGGATTAACTGATTAGGATTGTCCAACTGCCACAACAGCCATATGATTGATGATTCATTTTTCCTATTTGGATGATCCGATTGCACTCACATTGTATTCTATAAATTGCCACAGTTTTCAATTATGAGTTCCCTTTAACACTTACTGTATGGTGCATGCCTAACATTAACATGGTCGTTTCGGGACTCTAGCAAACGTATAATCAAAAACTCGAATGTATCGTAGACCACAACCACATTCATCCATCGTTATGACGCTTCACTTTGAATTGCCTTGTGTTGAAAGTTGCTATATAAATAAACTTGCCTTGCCTTGCCTTGCCTTGCCTTGCCTTGCCTTCAGATCTTGGTTAATACTTCCCACCGGAGCATGTGCATCACATTTGGTGTATTCCTGTCCACTTTGGGCTACATGTTTGTGGTATTTTTGGCGCCCTCTTTGGGTCAGGGGAAAATGCTTTGGTAGGCCTATTCCCCAACACAGGCTGAACATATCCACCAGAATGTATGATGGTTGCCGTGGCGCGCCAAGACACTCTGGGGGCCCCAGGTAGAAGAGAAATGCTCCCCCCCCCCGGAGATCCGATACTGAAATTATGAAGCCGCTTTTGTCGGCGCGCTATGCATGGGGCCCCCTAGAGGGGGTTTCCCGACATGTCATTGCAGTAAATTAAAGGGGGTTTCAGGTTGTAGTTGCTGTGGACCTTTTTAATCGACCTTCTTTGGGGGCCCCCTTCTGGTCCGGGGCCCCAAGTAGTTGCCTGTCGGCAAACGGCGCCCCAGGATGGTTGGATACATTGTTTATCCAGTTAAGCCCCAAGCCTGTTTTTCAGGTCTCAGGCTCGAAAATGACATTCCCAGAACAAATTACTATAGGCGCTTTCACACCAAGTACTTTGCTGTACTTAGTTCATCAGAACTCTTTAGTTCTGATGAACTAAAGAGCAGATCGCGTTCACACCGGAATAAGTCCCTGAGGGAGGATTAGGCAAATGAAGCCGCTAGGCAAGGCAAGGTAAGTTTATTTATATAGCACCTTTCAACACAAGGCAATTCAAAGTGCTTTACAAAAATGGCTGACGTCACTTCTTCTTCTTCTGCTTTGGGTTTACTGGCAGGCCGCAAACAACTTCACGGCGTATACTGCCACCCGAAGTCCCCGGCCGGAAGTCCCCGGAGTTGGGGACTGGCTTCAGTAGAAGCTACTGGGACTCCCAGCAGCTTCTACTGAAGCCTTCCGAGTAAATCGCCAGAAACGCCGACACCTCATCTCCACCGCTCCCATGTTTTATTTTGTGTTGCCATAAGTTAGTCTCTCTCCGTTTGTGCGCTGGGCTAATGCTAATAATGCTAATGCGAGGAAAATAAAATGGCGGCTTCACAAAACTTTTTGGGAGTTTTATGGGGAGTGGTTTGCAATCCGCCCAGCCAATCAGAACTGGGAACCTTTTTCTCCCATGAAAGTCCCTGCTCTCTAGTAGGGACTGAAAAGGGGGTGAAAAGGTTCTCATGAACTAAATTCTAGTTCCGGATTTTTTTGGTGTGAACGCAAATTTTCGGAACTATATCGGAACTACTGGGAAAAGTACTCCGGTGTGAAAGCGCCTTATATCTTCACTTCTAAAAGGGGTAAATTAATAATCTTTTTTCTCAAAGCAATGATAAACCTGTGAGTTGGATGTAGAAAAGTCAGAATCATTTTGGATTTGCGTAAAAAACTATTTTTTCGGGGTTCGGGTGTTTTGTTTGATTTTAAATAAACAAAGTCTTGGCTTTCAGAATATGAAACTTTTATTTCCAAAATCACACGATAAATACATTTTTGAAGCTTGTAAAGGGAAGTTGACAGGCACCTCTCACTCGCAATCTGCTCTTCCGCAGCGCAGCTCCCCCTCCCTCCGGCTGAAATTATGAATGTAAGGCATATAGTAATCATAGATAACACGGCAGGGTCCGTTACAGTTTGTTTTCATCTGATTTCAATTAAACAAAGTCTTGGTTTCAGAATATTAAACTTGTTTTGGCAAATTTAGATGATAAATACAACTATGAAGCTTGTAACGGCATAATTACAAGCGGAGAACGGAGTAACTTAACGTCACAGCAAGCATAACAACAGCCGGTGTTTCTCGTGAGTGTTTTCCCCGGGAAACAAACACAATATACACTTACGCAAAAATACACAAACACACACACACACACACACTCGCAAGTTTCCCCCAGACCAGTAATCCAAACGAAAATATTTTCCCTCCGGACTATTTTGATCATTTGCTCCGCTAATAATCAATCAGATCGATGGATTCCAGAGAAGAGGAAACTTTGAAGGCCTTTTTCTCAAAATGATGACTCGGTGACAGTCATTATATAATGTGACATATTTTGCTTAATATTTGGAGTACAACAACAATCCTGATATCATTAGAAAGCTAGGAATCTCCTCTTTCCAACAGTGTATACAACTCAAAATGTGTCTTCGGGTCAATGCGACTGATTTCGATAGAGCAGGTCACATTTGATCTTTTTAGAGAGGTTTGGCAAAAAAACAAAACACTTCTGGGGTCATTTGGGTGGATTTGCCATATACAGTATATCTGGCCCCCCTCGGTCGATTTTGATGATTGACACCTCTTTTGAACCGTTAGAGCCAATAGAATCGAGGGGACGTTCCTAAAATCCATCTGGACATTGCCATTGAGGAATGAGAGTGATGCGCACACAGTTTTCCCATAACCGGAAGCTGGGTTGTAGCAATCATAGCAGCTAATATGAAATCTCAGTTTTTGACAAAAATGGAATGATGGATCATCAGTAATCATTTAAAAGTGACACAGACACATTGGATTAACCTTCAGCAGCGTTGTTATCGGTTTAATGCCATTGAACACAACTTTTGATCAGAAAACAGCAAAGGTAAGACATATATGCCGTTTTGGCTCCGTGAAGCTAAGTTGTGTGTTGTCTGGTTTCGCCTTCGCTGCCTGAGTTTTGGTCGCACAGTGATGATACTTATACCTCTAGAATCTGTGGAATCTAAGATTTAATCTGATATCTTGTTTCTGCAGATCCGATAAGTAATAAAGTATTTCTACCGTGAGTTCTGTGCTAAGTGCTAAGAGGCTTGGTATTACCCTTGCAACAAGTCCTCCAACTCATACGACCAAATGGGCCGATTGTTCAAGCCCTTATTACGACCAAATGTGTCGTTTGTTCAAGCGCTTAATACGACCTATAATTACGTTTTAAAGTTTTCGCCCTCTAGTGCTCCCGTTGAATGCAAACGTTACAGATGGTCGTTTATTCACAAATAACCCTCTCTGTAAAATCCTAAATTGTAGGATAGTTTGGCCATTAAAACGCTTTTTGATTCGATTTCTAGCGAGAAGTGTATATTGTACCTTCAGAATCCACGTCCAGTCGATATGTAGGATCTATAGTTTGATAGATATTACGAAGATGATTTGAGGTTTCGACAGGAGAACGTGTATATTGTTGGAGTAGAACACTTTTCTGGTGGCTGAATAGCCCCCCTCTCCGCGCCGTTCGTTGGATGAGGCTGGATCTCTATTAAATTAAGAAAGGAATTGAAAACACCGGAATCAAAGTTATAACAAATTATCTGAGTTTACTTCTAGTAGGAAACCAAACACATATACAAGTTATACAGAGTACTCGAGCACTCCGGACTTTCAGATTTGTGATGCGATGCGGATAAATGCGTCGGGATCAAACCACTCATCAAACCAAAAAGAAATTGGACTTCAGGTTTGTGATGCGATGCGGACACAGATATCAGGATCAAACCAACTCACCAAACCCAAAAGCATTTTTACACTCAAAAACATCAGTATTCATATCTGTCTTTGGGGCGGAGATTTGTCGAATCCTCCTTCCCATTTTCCTCCCAAGCGAATTAGAGAGCCCCTGGGGAGGAGCTGTGTAAGCTGATCACCTCCCCCAAGTGCCCTGACTGGCTGGATTCGCTTCTGGCCGAGGTCAATCAGAGTTCCGAACAGAGAGTGAGATCCTAAATTTCACCAGGTCAAAAGTCAACGTTCATCCCCACCTTATCTACACCACATTCCCTTTCCATGCATTCTTCACCTATTTAACGATGTATTTTAACGACTTAAAAACAGCATCTGGCTTTTAGAGGTGATAAGGAGCGATGTTGGTGTGTGAGACACAGAATCTCTGGATCAGTGAGTTTGAAAGTAAGAATAACATTCCTATTCTAAGTGACTTATCAAAACCCGTTTGTGATTACCTAAAACAGTTCAAACAATACATGTTCACTAAAATACAGTGTAGAATCATATCTTTTTACTTCAATATGCGGTAGCTTCCATGTAAAGTTACGGGTTGAAAACAGTATTTCCGGTCTCTACGTTTTCATAATAAAACCAATGATCAAATGATTTAACAGTGATATCTGCAGTACTCATCCACTATAAAACATCAGTTTATCCTTGTTAATTATACGACATTAATTGGTTTAAATTGTGTACAATGCTTTTGTGTTTTTCCCATAGGTTTTTCTCTTTCGATTCTGAGAGACACATTTCTTTTTTCAGAGGTTTTGATAGGCTAAAATCACGCCGCAATGCACGTCGGGATATGGTGTTTATGCGATATGAAATCGGAAAACATTTAAAAAAAATTAAATAATACTTTATTCCGAGTGTTCTTGCTTTTCTCTTTGAAAGTCATCACATAACGGCCTTGTAATACACGGTTCGGCTGCATTAAATATTACACATCTGCTGTAGTTCTTTATTTATAGAGCCCTGATGACAAACAGGAAGAAGTGCCGCCGAAACTGAATATGTGACGTGAATCATAAATATATCAGCAATTACACAACATCTTACATTTATTTTCACAAAATACGTCTCCTTGCAGTATCAACATTAATTCGTCTGACTTTTATATTTGATCCAATTGGTAGATAGGTTATATTTACACCATAATGGTGCACAGCTGATAGAAAGGGACACCTACTGGTTAAAAAACGTTATTGAATTTTTTTGTTGAAATTATGTTATATTTTGTTGAAATTATGTTATATTTGATGAAAAAAATATTAAGAGTACATACTTTCATAGGGGGAAAGTAGAAGGTCAATGATAGAAATATAGAATAGAAAATATCGAGAAGATACTGTAAGTGATCTCTACAATAAAACAGTTTAGTGCAGGACGTCCAAAGATATAGAGTGGCGAAGTCCCTCCCCTTCCGGTGGACCTCCATGGGACCTTATTTCGGAAAAATTATGTATTGAAGTCAATGGAGAGAGAAAGATTATCTTTCGATCCCCTTTGAATTGTGCCACGAATTACACATATGATGTTTGTCAATTTAAAAGATAATTTTGCAAGTCAAAAAAAAAAAAATGTGTCGGAAAACTGTGAAGTAACACATTTGTTTGTGTGAAACGCTCAATGAACTACATCTCTGGTCTCACAGAACAACACACGTCACCAAGATGGCCGTCACTACTGTCTTGTCAACAAAACGATTGACTACCCTCACTATCACCACAATGAAACACGTCCTGAAGAAAGTCATGCAAAGCTGCCTGCCTGCCTTCCTTTGATTCTCTCTGAACTGCCTGGTCTTTTTAATGTTTAATGTCAACCATTTGTGCAGATAGCATGAAGTAGAGAAGATCGCTAGCGTTAGCGTTAGCATTTCTCCCCCGGGCTTAAATTGTGTATTATAGAATGATCACACCGGTGTGACAGTACTCTTCAAAGGGTTCACGAAATATGACTACTACTCTTACTGTTTAACATTTTGGGTTACTTAATGTTACTTCATGTTAAGGCTAATACAAATGACAAGGCTGTAATGCTAACTAACGTGCTAGCTACTAGCTAGCTTGAGCCAGAGACTCCTGGTCCTTTCATCAGACGGGAAGCGAAAGAACGAGCAAGACCCATTGCTGGTATGAACAACCTGGTACTAAGCACACAGGCATCTTGTTAAAGTTATCTTATCTTAGCTATCTCTTAGTGGAGGAAAACAATTGTGACATCACTTACGCGACTCTGGGATTTGTAGTCTTTCTAGTTGCGTATTTTTCATAGTCTTATATTCAACAGTTTTACGACAAACTGTGACTTTTTTGACATGGAAATGATTTTTTAAGATTGACAAACATCATATGTGTAATTCATGGCACAATTCAAACGGGATCGAAAGATAAGTTTTCTCTCTCCATTCCGAAATAAGGTCCCATGGGGCGGAAGTAGATGGGCGTGACTTCGCCACTCTATTAATAGGAGGATGTGCAAAACAGACAAACTAATAAGGCTTTATTTAAACATTAAAGAATACTTTAAGTTAAGGTCTTCTTTTGAATAAGAAAAAAAACATTGGGGGTATCTACAGATAAATATTAAGTCTGACAAAGTACAATCACCTTCCCTGAATTTGACTCAGGTGTAACTTAAGTCTGATTTAAGGGTTGTTTATACTTCACATCATTAACCCGTTAAGCCCTGAGCCTGTTTTTCAGGTCTCAGGCTCGAAAATGACATTCCCAGAACAAATGACCATATCTTCCCTTCTAAAAGGGTTAAATTAATAATCTTTTTTCTCAAAGTAATGATGAGTAACCTGTGAGTTGGATATAGAAAAGTCAAAATCAATATAGATGTTTTTTATTTTAAAGAAAATTCAGATTTTACATAGTAAAAAACTGTAAATTATAGTGTCCGTCCAAAGATTATTTTGTACTTATAGTGAAAACTACCCTTGTAAGGTAGACTAAAAGCTTTAGGAATCCAAAGTACAACATATAAGTACCCTGTATCAAGATTGATGCAAAACAAGTGACATTTGACCTTTTTAGAGAGATTTAGCAAAAAGAAACCACTTCTGGGGTCATTTGGGTGGATTTTCCATATCTCTGGCCCCCCTTGGTCAATTTTGATAGTTGACACCTCTTTCTGACCGTTAGAGCCAATAGAATCGAAGGGGGAGTCCCCCACACACACTCATTGTGAAGAGAAATGTTGGGGGCTTCGCGCATGTAATTTTTCATCAGAGTGAACCTATCTCTAGCTTTGACATCTGGAAACGGAAAAGCAGTTTTAATGCTTATGGATTATCAGAAATAATTTCAAAGGGACACAGACACATTGGATTAACCTATGGATTAACTTCATCAGCGTTTTTATCGTTTTAATGCCATTGAAGACCACTTTGGAGAGACTGCAGAGCCAAGGTAAAAATGTTAGCATTTTTAGCTACCTAGGCTGGGCTGGACCCGTCCAATTCCAGTTTTGGATAGTCTGTCGTGGTTCCATTCCATTTCAAAGAGCTGTTGACGCTCGGCGTAACCTTGTCACACTGCCACTCCAACATCCAATCACAGGGCTTGAGGACTAGTCACGGGGTTTGTAAAGCAAGGCGGATGTTGTAGTCCCAAACGATAGCTGGGGATTCTGGGTAGTGTAGTGTCTTCGGAAACTCTGTAGTGTCTAAACTCCGAAAAAACTATTTGTTTCTCCTAATCGAAGGTTAAAAACACAAAAGCATTGTACACAATTTAAACCAAACAATATTGTGTAATTAACAAGGATAAACTGATGTTTTTTAGTGCCCCCCTCCCCCCATGCTATATACCACATTTGGTCTTGAAAGGGTCAATGCTGAAAAAGCTGTCGACCTTTTACTGTTGTTATTAGAAATAAAGAGCTTTGGAGTACATATGTGACCTGCTCTATCGAAATCAGTCGCATTGACCCGAAGACACATTTTGAGTTGTATACACTGTTGGAAACAGGAGATTCCTAGCTTTCTAATGATATCAGGATTGTTTTTGTACTCCAAATATTAAGCAAAATATGTCACATTATATAATGACTGTCACCGAGTCATCATTTTCAGAAAAAGGCCTTTAAAGTTTCCTCTTCTCTGGAATCCATCGATCTGATTGATTATTAGCGGAGCAAATGATCAAAATATTACGGAGGGAACATGTTTTCGTTTGGATTACTGATCTGGGGGAAGCTCGCGAGTGTGTGTGTATACTAGTGTTAATTTAGTTGACTAAAACTATGACGAAATATGTTCGTCAACAACCTTTTTTTCCATGACTAAGACGAGACGAAGGGCCTTTCTTATTTCTCTAATTTCCCCTCCTTGAATCCTCGGTCCTCCAGTAGTGACCCGGAAATGGTTTTCGGCGCGCCATGTTGAAGGACATCTCATTTGTCTAAATGCACATCGAGGACCGAGGATCGAGCGTCGAGGAGGCTCTCTGGAGGAGCTATAATCGAGGATACACTGATGGGTCCTCCACGGTCCTCCACGGCTCCTCCGCGGATGCATTTCCGGCAACAGTGATGTTTCAAAGAGTCGTGACGCACGGCCGGACTTATCTCAGCCAATGACAGCTCTGCATGCATCCCCTGGATATTATTTTATTAACTGCTTTCATCGCAACGCGATGTTTACACTGAGAACAGCTGTGAGGTCCGTGCAGAAAGCAGAGCAGTGTGTATGTGTGTGTGTGTGTGTGTGTATGTGTGTGTGTGTGTGTGTGTGTGTGTGTGTGTGTGTGTGTGTGTGTGTGTGGATGCGGCGGACAGACAGGTCTCAGTTGGTTTGGTGTCCTATGCTTACTTTTAATACTTGTAAATAAAACTTTTGCCCGTAATTTCATTTCCTCATTGTAGCGACCATCAGAGACTATCCAGTCTCTGATAGTGTTACGTTATTATGCTGTGAGTGCTAAAACACTTTTTTTTTTAAATCTTTTTTTAGTTATATTTTTCATTAGTTTTACCTAAATAACTTGATTTAATTGTATTTAAAATAACATTTCCAAAGAAATAAATCCTTCGAATCTGCCTGTTCAGTTTCTGTTGGAATATGAAGGGTTAAATGCCGTCTCTGCGAGTTATGTGAAGACGGCAGAGCTTGTTGGTCCCGCTGTACATTCACAGAGGGCGCGCTTATAGTAACTCAATGAGAGAGTAATGTGAAATGACAGTACAATTGACCAATCATATCTTCCCTCTATATAGGTGGCAGCGACGTGCAGTCAGGGGAGGCAGGGGAGGCAGAGCCTCACCTGTCATACTCCAATGTAACGGAAAAACAATTAAAGAAAAACTAAATAATAATAATAATAAAATGTCTCCACTGATCTTGTGTAAATGTGATTTCTGTATGATTCCAATCGCTTTTTATAGTCAAAATCAGCAAATTTGCCGAGCTCCGCTACGGGAGCAATGAGAAGTGAGGCAGGGACGAGCACTGCCTCACGTAAGCCCACAGTAACTTGCTGGAGCGCGGGCACTAATTTAGCACGGCCACTTATTTTGTGAGCGCGCTCAAGCCATTTACTGTGGGGTAAGGTGAGGCACAGATGAGCTCTGCCTCACTTCAGAATGCGTCACCCCACAGAAACTGTCTGGAAAGCGGGCACTAAGCGCATGCCTGTTACCATCTCACTGTACCAATGTAATGTTTATAGATCCCTTTATTACATTTATCCTCGCCATCCATAGTCTCTAAATAACTTATTTCACGTATAAATGATATTTAGGCCCGCTGGTCTCATCGTACAACGGCAATGAAAAAAGCACCAGGAGAGGCAGCCATAACCTCTGCCGCACTGAAGGGGGCGCACGTGAGCCCACAGGTTCTTGTTGCTACTGTTATTCTACGCAGAGACGGTAGACGCAAACAACAAAGTAAATCTAGACTTTTGAAACTAGAGGAAGATAAGGAGGACTTTTACAAAACAGTAATAGAGATTGTTGTCCAGAAGGATAGCATGGACTTCTATTCATCTTCAAGTCAAGGTAAGACCACAACTGTAATGGAAATGGGATCTTACTAAGAAAGAACAATCCAATATTTAGATTTTGGGTATCCTTTTGTTGAACGGTCTGTTTAAAATTAATCATAGCATCAGACTAAAAAAGCTTTTGAAAATAACAGAATATTTCGATTAAGGTCAAAATATAATATTTGTAAATCTGACTCTGAAAGAGTCAGTGCCTCACCAGCAGAGTTGGGTGTAACGCGTTACAAAGTAACGCGTTCGGTAACGGAGTAGTGTAACGCGTTACTTTTATAATTCAGTAATCACACTACAGTTACTAACATTGCCCCGACACGTGTTACTTCGTTACTTTTATAAAATCAGTCATAATCACACTGACAGACAAGAGGGGTTTCCGCCGCAGGTTTATATGTACGTAATCTGCGCGACTTGCGTGTCCACATCTCCACGTGCACTGCTGCATAAACATGGCAGAGTCAGCGATAACTTTCGAGGGGTGGAGGTATGCCCATTATTTTGAGTTCGTCCGAAGAATAGACGGGAATGTGACGGTGAGGTGCAAACTGTGTCCAGGCCAGAAGCTGTTATACACTGCTGCAAACACCACGTCAAACCTCAACAAACACCTGCAAAGAACACATGCTAAGGTGAAGCTAATAGCTAAGGACCCCCGAACCCAGAGTGAGGATGTTGTGAGTGCGCCGCCGCCGACTCCGAAGCAGCACAAATTAGAATTTGGAGGACCGGTAACCAAAGCAGAGATGGACAGGCTTGTAGCATCCTTCATAGTAGAGGTAATGTTGCCCATTTGCACAGTGGAATCACCATCGCATCGTTCAGAGATATACTGCGCAAAATACAGATAGCAGGAGACAGAGGACAGCCATAGTCAGAGCTATCTGGATCAGTCTTATGCGACAATGGAAACTGAACTAAAGAGAACATTTGAAACTTTAGCAGTCTGCGTGATCTGCCTGTAGGGAGGGGCGGGCCGGCCCTGTGAGTAAAGTAACGAGTAAAGTAACGAGTTACTTTATGTAGAGAGTAACGAAGTAGTGTAATATATTACTTTTTTTTTAAAGTAATATGTAATATGTAATATATTACTTTTTTTTAGTAACGACCCCATCTCTGCTCACCAGCCATGAACCTCACCGCACGTCACTGATAGGTGGGCTTTATTTTCACTGACTTTATGACAAGTTCCGCCCGCTGTGAAGTTTATGCATGTGTATAAAGTGGTGCAGTGACGCGTCCTAAAACCCGGAAGTAAGCTGCGCTCGGGTTCCCTCGACAAAATAGCAAAGGGATTTCTCCATAGGATTTTGGAAAATAGCTTGAAATAAGGTCTGTGGGAAATGAACCTGTTAGATAAATGCACGTTTTGTTCAGCCGGATAATATCCACATGTCTACCCTACTTTTATTATTTTCGAATCACAAATCTAATCGATAGATTTATGATCAATGTGGGCCGCCGTGCCGACTTAATTCATTTGTAATTGTTACTTGGCTGTGGGTGCCCTGTCATGATAGGTGTTTATATAAATGGTGTTGTTTTGTGTGGTAGAGGGTCGCTGTCATTGATGCGTTTTGCACCCCGGGCCGTTGTTTTGATATTCCGCTGAAGTATACACTTGTCACGATCTGTCTGTGTTGTGTTTTGTCTTGTCTTTTTCTGTCTCTGGTTTCCTGTTTTGTTTTGAAATGTTTTCCTCCTTGTGTCTTCTCTGTTCCTTCTTCCTGTGTTTGCCTTCCTGTCTTAGTTTCCCTGGTGTGTCTGATTGTTTGATTGTGTTCACCTGTTGCCCTTGTGTTTCTGCCTCTCTTACCCCAGCTGTGTCTTGTCTTGTGATTACCCCTCTCTGTATTTAGTCTTGTCTTCCCCTGTGTGCCTTGTCGGTTCATTGTTTCTCCTGTCTCCCACCATGTTGGTCACGGTCAGTTTTTGTAGTACCTATGTGTTTCATGCCATGTTTTTGTTCAGCTTTTGGAATAAAGCTCGCTTTTTTTTCTAGACCTTTTTACCTTGTTTTGTAGTCTGCATTTGGGTCCTACCCTTTCACGCATCCTAACAGAATGAACCGACCAAATACGGACCCAGCGGATTTTGAAGATTTTAAGGTAGATCTGTTCGATCTAGACTTTACCCTTCAATGTTATTATGTCGAGTGGAGTGGAACCTCGTCAAGAAGGGACAAAGAGGCTATCCTCAAGAAGGCACAGATGGAGGTGTCTAACATGCCATGGCTGAGGAGCTCGTTGCCTGAATGGCTCAGAGTTTTTTCACGTAGCCCCGAGTGCCAGTCTCCATTCTCTGACCCTTTTTTGGGATCCCGTCTGGCATTTGGAGGTCCACGGAGCCTCCAAAAGACCTCAAAGAAACGCAAGGTCAGGAAGCCAGCTCGTAATCCAGTACCGGCCCACACAGCCATGGATCCGTGCACCAGTACCGGCCCACACAGCCATGCTTCCGTGTTCGATTACCTGGCTCACACAGTCAGGTTCCAGGCTTCTGTTCCGTGCCCAGCAGCCATGGTCACTGCTCCAGAACCGGACCTTACAGTCATGTTTCCGTGTTCCAGTGCCGGCCCACACAGTCATGGTACCGTGCTCCAGTACCATCCCACACAGCCATGGTTCCGTGTTCCGGTTCCGTGCCCAGCAGCCATGGCGCCTGCTCGAGTACCGGCTCACACAGTCATGGTTCCGGCTCCAGAACCGGCCCACACAGCCATGGTTCCAGCCCCAGTTCTGGCCCCAGCAGCCATGGTTCCGGCCCCAGTTCTGGCCCCAGCAGCCATGGTTCCGGCTTCAGTTTCGGCTCCAGTACTGGCTCCCCGGCCGACGCCAGCCCCCCGTGTTTTGTCAGTGGTTCGGCCCACTCCAGCCCCTCGTGTCCTGTCGGTGGTCCGGCCGACTCCAGCACCTCGTGTCCTGTTGGCTCTACGGCCGACGCCAGCCCCCCGTGTTTTGTCAGTGGTTCGGCCCACTCCAGCCCCTCGTGTCCTGTCGGTGGTCCGGCCGATTCCAGCACCTCGTGTCCTGTTGGCTCTACGGCCGACGCCAGCCCCCTGTGTTTTGTCAGTGGTTCGGCCCACTCCAGCCCCCCGTGTCCTGTTGGCTCTACGGCCGACGCCTACCCCATGTCCTGTACCGTTGGAGGTCCCGCCGACTACTCTTCTGCCGGGGGTCCTGCCAACCCTATGTCCTGTGATGTTGGAGGTCCCGCCGACTACTCTTCTGCCGGGGGTCCTGCCAACCCTATGTCCTGTGATGTTGAAGGTCCCGCCGACTACTCTTCTGCCGGGGGTCCTGCCAACCCTATGTCCTGTGATGTTGGAGGTCCCGCCGACTACTCTCCTGCCGGGGGTCTTGCCAACTCCATGTCCTGTCCCATTGGGGGTCCCGCCGACTACTCTTCTGCCGGGGGTCCTGCCAACCCTATGTCCTGTGATGTTGGAGATCCCGCCGACTACTCTTCTGCCGGGGGTCCTGCCAACCCTATGTCCTGTGATGTTGGAGGTCCCGCCAACTACTCTTCTGCCGGGGGTCCTGCCAACCCTATGTCCTGTGATGTTGGAGGTCCCGCCGACTACTCTCCTGCCGGGGTTCCTGCCAACCCTATGTCCTGTGATGTTGGAGGTCCCGCCAACAACTCTCCTGCCGGGGGTCTTGCCAACTCCATGTCCTGTCCTGTTGGGGGTCCCGCCGACACCTGTCCTGCCAGGGGTCCTGCCAACTCTGTGTCCTGTCCTGTTGGAGGTCCCGCCGACACCTGTTCCACCGGGGGTCCTGCCAACTCTGTGTCCTGTTCCGTTGGGGGTCCAGTCGACACCAGCCCTTGCTCCATCCGGGGTCCCATTGACACCAGCCCATGTCATGTTCAGGACCCCGTCTACGCCTTTCCCGTCGGCTCCGGTTCCTGTCCGGCCGATACTGGGTCCTGCTCGGCCTCCGGAGCTGTCCCGTCAGCGCCTTCCTGCCCGGCCTCCGGAGCTGTCCCGTCGGCGCCTTCCTGCCCGGCCTCCGGAGCTGTCCCGTCGGCGCCTTCCTGCCCGTCCTCCGGAGCTGTCTCGTCACCGCCTTCTTGTTCGCCCTCGAGCCCGGCTCCAGAGGGCCTAGGTATAAAAGTCACGGCTCGCCACTGCCCCACAGCACCCCCAAAAGAAAATATCTGGCACCGCCCATGCTTGTGTGTGTATATGTCCAAGTCTCCACCTGTCCTTTGCCAGTTCGTCTTCTCTCATGATTCTGACTACCAGTGAACCTTCAAGCCTGATCCGTGTTTATTGTTTTCTCTGAAGCGCCTTATTACATTACATGTTACTTGTTAGACGCTTTTATCCAAAGCGACTTACATACTCAATACTGTGGGCAATCCCCACAGGAGCAATTTGGGGTGAAGTGTCTTGCTCAGGGACACAACGACATGCTGACTGCAGTGATATGATAAGACTAGATGGCGGCGCGAGCAGTCGCAGCGGCCCCTCGCGGTCTAGAAAAAACAGTGTTTTCGTCTTGTTCGTCAGCTCTGTCGAGTTTGTCACTTTGTTCGTCGTCTCCGTTGGACTTATACCATAAAGGACAACAATACAGCCGTGAGTTTCTTCTTGGAAGAAGATCAACTTTCTTCAATTTGGAAGCTAAACTCGTAGAGGAACTCAGCCGTCTGGAGCTCCTCTGCTACCCGTCTCGCGTCGAGCCCCACCCGGAAAGGAGACGATGTGAGAGGAAGCAGAAGAGGGGGAAACGTGGAGGAATCCAGGCTAGGCTAGGGGCTAGCCCACACAAGCCGGCAATTCCATCACTACTTATGGCAAATGTCCGCTCACTGGATAACAAGATAGACAACATACGCCTACTACGATCAACCCAGCGTAAGGTGAGAGACCGCTGTGTTTACGTGTTCACGGAAACATGGCTCCACAACAACACCCCTGACTCCGCTATTCAGCTAGACAAGCTAACAAGCTACCGAGCAGACAGGAACAAAGATAACGGGGGAAATAAGACTCGCGGCGGCGGGGTGTGTGTGTACATCAGTGACGCTTGGTGCCGAGACACTGTTGTTAGCCAACACTGTTCGCCACTGGTGGAATTTATGGTTCTAAAATGCCGTTCTTTTTACCTGCCGAGGGAGTTCACAGCGATTCTTGTGGTGGCTGTTTACCTACCGCCTAACCCCAGTAGCGAGGGTAAAGAGGAGGCACTCGGTGAACTGTACAGAGCCATCAGTGAGCAACAGACAGCACACCCAGACGGCCTACTCATCGTAGCTGGAGACTTCAACCACGCTAACTTAAAAACTGTGCTGCCTAAAATATATCAGCATGTTGATTTTCCAACCAGGGGGAAAAACACATTAGACCTGGTCTATACCAACATCAAGGGAGCATACAAGGCATCCCCCCTCCCCCACATCGGCCTCTCTGACCACCTCACTGTTCTGCTGGAACCGGCCTACAGACCCAGGGTAAAAGCCATCAAACCGGTTTCAAAACAGGTTCGGGTGTGGTCAGAGGACAGCACAGCTGCACTCAGAGACTGCTTTGACACTACAGACTGGGACATGTTCAAGCAGGCAGCCACATACAACCATCACACCAACATACAAGAATACACAGAGACAGTCACGGGCTACATCACCAAATGCATTGTCGATGTGACACAAAACAGAGCCATCACCATCCGGGCTAACCAGAAGCCATGGCTGACAGGGGAGGTCCACACGCTGCTGAAGGCCCGCAACATCGCCTTCAGAGCTGGAGATCCAGCTGGGCTGAAAGCAGCCAGGGCTGACCTGTCCCGTGGCATCAGGAAAGCAAAACAAGAATACACCCGAGAAATTACAGGACATTTCAAGGATAGCGGGGACTCACGGAGCCTGTGGCAGGGCATAAGGACCCTAACGGACTACAAACTACCGCCACAGACCTGTGACAGTAATACCTCCCTGCTCAACAACCTCAATGGCTTCTTTGCACGCTTTGACACACACCTGCGCAGAAAACCACCCCCCCCACCGACGACCAGGCTTTGCGTCTTTCACCAGCCAGTGTGAGGAGCACACTGCTGAGGATTAACCCCCGCAAGGCTGCAGGACCTGACAACATTCCTGGTCGTGTGCTGAAGGACTGCGCGGAAGAGCTCACAGATATCCTCACAGACATTTTTAACATCTCCCTGAGCCAGGCTGTTGTTCCCTCGTGCTTCAAGGAAACCACCATAATAATTGGAATAATTTCAAAACATTCATCTGCTACTCAGTAATATATATCTAATATATATCATTCCAATAACTTGTATATAGACTCGTACTGCACTATTCCACATACTCACTTTATTTTATAACTTTTTCTTTTTGTATTACTCTTACTATCTGTATTATTATTATGTTGCATTGTTGGAGAAGCCTGTGACATAAGATTTTCAACAACATAATTACTCTGTAGCTATGTCAGTTTGACAATAAAGAACCTTGAACCTTGAACCATCATTCCAGTCCCAAAGAAGTCATCTCCATCTGGCTTCAACGACTACCGCCCCGTCGCACTAACTTCCACCATCATGAAGCAGATCAAATCCACCCTCCCCCCATCGCTGGACCCGTTTCAGTTTGCCTACCGAGCTAAACGGTCCACAGAGGATGCAATCTCCTCCGCTCTCCACCCAGCCCTCACACACCTGGACACTAACACTAAGGCTAAGACTAAGACTAAGGACCCATATGTCAGAATGCTATTCATAGACTTCAGCTCAGCATTCAACACCATCATCCCCCAGCAGCTTGTACAAAAACTTACAGACCTGGGCCTCAGCCCCTCTCTTTGCAACTGGTTGCTGGACTTCCTCACAGAGAGACCACAAGCTGTACGGGTCAACAATAACACCTCAAACACCCTCATACTGAGCACGGGGGCCCCCCAAGGATGTGTGCTCAGCCCCCTTCTCTTCACTCTGCTGACCCACGACTGCAAACCCATCTTCAGCACCAACCACATCGTGAAGTTTGCAGACGACACTACTGTGGTGGGTCTCATCAGCAACAACGATGAGACTAACTACAGGAAGGAAGTGAACCAGCTGGCCCTGTGGTGCCAAAACAACAACCTCTTCCTCAACCTGGAGAAAACAAAGGAGATAGTTGTTGACTTCAGGAGAACCCACCGTCGACCCCCTCTCCCCCTGACCATCAACGGCGCTGCTGTGACGCAGGTGACCAGCGCATTGTGAACTCTGCCCAGAGGATCATCGGTGCCTCACTCCCCTCACTACAGGACATATACAACACCCGCCTCACCCGCAAAGCACTCAGCCTTGTGGGTGACTCCACCCACCCCTCCAACAGCCTCTTCAGCCGCCTGCCTTCAGGAAGAAGGTTCCGCAGCCTCAGCTCGGGCACCGTCAGGCTGAGGAACAGCTTCCTCCACCAGGCGGTCAGGATGCTGAACTCTCTCCCCTCCCTCCCCCTCTCTGACATCTCTCCCCTGAACTCTCCACCCTGCCTCCGACCTTTCTCCCCTGCCCCAAATGGTCCTGGACTCTAACCACACACACACACACACACACACACACACACACACACACACACACACACACACTCTGTTGGAGCAGAACACCTATTGGGGTGGCTGATAGCCACCCCCTCTGCTACGCGCCGTTCGTTGGATGAGGCTGATCTCTATTAAATAAAGAAAGGAATTGAAAACACCGGAATCAAAAGTTATAACAATTATCTGAGTTTACTGGTAGGAAACCAAACACATATACAAGTTATACAGAGTACTCCGGACTTCAGGCTTGTGATGCGATGCGGATACAAGTATCGGGACCAACCAACTCAGCAAACCAGAAGTACTTTTACATACAAAAACAACAGTATTTATATCCATATTTTGGGGCGGAGATGTGTCGACTCTTCCTTCCCATTTTACTCCGAAGCGAATCAGAGAGTCTGTGGGGAGGAGCTGTGTGAGCTGCTCACTCCCCCAGGTGTCCTTACTGGTTGGATCCACCTCTGGCCGGGTTCAATACAGCGAATCAGAGTTCTGACCAGAACGTGAGATTCTAAGGTTCTACAAGGTCAAAGTCAATCTTATCTCTGCACCGGTATTCACTCCCTTATTTTCCCATGGCATCTTTCACATAAACTGTTACTCTCAGACAATTAAACATTGTATACAGATATAATGAGCCCAGAAAGAACATACTGAACCTTGAAAAGAACATGTGTGTGCGCTCTGGTGAAAAGGAGCTGTGTGTGTGTGAAACAGGATCTCTGTGTCAGTGAGTTGTAAGTGAGAATATCATTTCTATATGGGATTACTTAAAACAGTTCAAACAATACATGTTTACTCTAATACAGTTTAGAATCATATATTTTTACTTCAACACACACACACACACACACACACAACCTCCCTCATCCAGCACCAGTCACTTTTCTGACCATCTCCGCTGCTACTGCACTGAAACTGTACTTTGAACACTTAAATAGATTATTAACATTTTAAACTGTATACCCCGGTTATCTAGGCCCTTTGTTTTTTGTGTGATGTATACCATGTTTATCTAGGCCCTTTTTGTTTTTTGTTTGATGTATATATGTCACACTGTAGGACTGCGGGAAACGATATTTCGAGATTTCTGGATGTACAACATGTAGAATTCTTGACAATAAAGCTGACTTTGACTTTGACAGTGGGGTTTGAACCTGTGCTCCCCATGATCCGAACACCAACGCACTAGTCCACTGCGCCACAGCCTCCCTTATCTATGTTTATAGGTTTTTCCTCGGAAGAGTGATTTTGCTTTTCCAGAATTTAGTTAGTTATCCTCTCGTGAGGGATTTTTTGTTCAACACTTTGTTACTGTGGAACTCCAGTAAAATACTTTGTTTTGAAAACCTTTTGAGTCTGAGTTGTGCCTTTGGGTTCATGCCTCTGAGTTCGCCCCTTGACAGTTAGAGAGCATGCTGGCAACTCCTGAGCCCTTTTACTGCAGAGCTGTGCAACTTTGGCCAGTCAAGACATGTGCTAATCGCGCTTTCAAGCATCTTAAGCCTCTCGAAAACGCTTTCTAAGAGCAAGAAAATTATATTTATCTACACAAAAACAAAAGGATTCCTCACACTTTCAAAGAAATGTAGACCGTTTGGCCCTTGACAATCGTGCTCATGCCTTAATAACTAGTATTTGATTAATATGACATCTGTGACAGTCGCAGATTGATCTAAGTGTTTCTTATAAACTGTAGTGGCAGGGAGAAAGGTTAAGGCATGTGGTTTATATTTAAATGAAATGAAAACTATGATACATGTGTATTATCCTCGCAACTACAGTTGTTAAATGTCCACTTTTATGTATGGTTTGGGGGTGTGGGTCATTAAGCCTCATCTACATATTCACCTGTCGCAGCACGCACGGAGCCTTTATAGTGGGTGCGTCACCGGGATGTCAGGGGTTGGTTCTCACGGGAGGAGGAAGCGTGTGTGAGGCGAATGTGGGTATTCAGCGGGATATTTAAATTTTCCTCAGCATGTATACGTTAAAATGCTACGGGGAAGTAACTGAAAGTAACTGAATTGTGGATATTGCATCGACCGACCTGGAAGCACGTCTCCTTGGAGAGGACGCGCACAGATCGAGAGAGATTCTCTCCAAAACAGGGTGAGATCGCGCCTTTGTGCCACGCCGATCATCCTATTTTTCTTTCTGTGGATTATAGCCTAAATAGGCCTACAAACATTTCCAGTTTTTTGCTGCCGACGGGCGCAGGAGTAACAGTTTTTTTTTGTCAATGAACTATGTCCTGGATTAGGCAGTAAAGACAATCTCGGTTTATCACCGAGCGGACTTTTTGTTGGGTTTTGTTTGTTTTGTTTGGCTCAAAAACGGTGAATACACGTGAATAACGTATAAAACCTGTCTTTGTTTATTTTGTGAATGTGTGCATATAGACTGTAGTAAATACACTTCCGTGGGGACTATTTTGTGGAAAGAGCAGATTATCCGTTTATCAGTTCTGTTTACCTTTAATATATTATTTCATATCAAGAACCCCTTGTGCGTTTATTTAACACAGCTATTTTTGATAGTTGATCGTTACACATGTACAAAGATGTCATGTATTTACCCTGCTTAAACATGTTATATGGAGAAGTCGTAAATAGAACAAATAAAAACCTAGTTTGTCTAAAATCTTCACTATGTACTAAATGTAATCCTTTCAGGTGGTTTCTCTGTGATATAACTGACCCTATGTGTTTGTTGTCTTTATATTATAGATTGTATCATATAGATCTAAATGTAGAACAGATTTCCTGCTGATCATAAAAGCCTCTGCTGCGATCATTAAATCAATGTACAACATCAAACCTCCTTTAAGCCCCTGTCACGCTGTCCTGAAATTGACACCAGATGGACCAACACAGTCTCACGGCATTTCGTGTTATAGTCACGAAATTAATCTATTGATTCGTGTTCACCAACACGATTTCGCCATTTTTTTCGTGTCACACAGAACTATTTTAAAAGCAATGTAAATAATAACAAATTAGAAGGAAAAAGACATTTAAAAAAATACAGATTTAAGTATTCTGACACAGAACGATTTTAGAAGCAATGTATTTATATTGGTAGTATGTTTCGTGCCTGCACCAAATAATAACAAATTAGAAGGAAAAAAAGATGACATAAAATACAGTTTTCAGTATTCTGAGGCTCTGAGCCCCATTTCTTTTCCTCACTGACGGCAAAAAAACTCAGACATTATACAATTTAAAATAAAAGGGACAGGGTTAGGCTTAGGGTAAGATATTGAGTAAGAATATGTTTTTATGAACCACACAGCTTCTGGTCTTCCAAGACCCGACCGGACAAAAAGACGTGTTGCAGGCACGAAACATACTACCAATAGAAATACATTGCATTTAAAATCGTTCTGTGTGACACGAAAAAAATGTGAAAATCGTATTGGTGAACACGAATCAATAGATTAAATTAATTTCGTGACTATAACACGAAATGCCGTGAGACTGGGTTGGATGGACACACGATAAAGGAAATGTTCAAATTCGGCTCTGATCATAACAACATCGGGCCATTCGTGAGGGCATCTTAAGCCATTGTATGACCGCCGGTGGAGTTTCTCAGGCTCCGGCAGCAACTTCGTGAGCGGTGGCAAAATCTTTGGCATGCCAAAAAATTGCTGAAGGACCTTGCGAAGGTTCATTTTCGTGTTGAATTCGTGTGTCCATTTTGCCCTTCGTAAGGCACTCGTGAGGGCATCTTGTCAAATCGTGTCATCTTCGTCTGATCATCGGTGCCATCGGGCATTTTTCGCCTCACGAAGACAATATGAAGGAAACAAGAAGCTGCCCGATTGTCTTAGGAAGGCAACACGACTACGTGAAGCCCTCGCAATGCCGTCGTGTAGCCATCGTATTATAGTACGAAGACATCGAAATTGCATTTATTGCACAACAAAATCATGTAAACATATTATGTAAATAACCCAATTTGTGTTCTGTGAAACTGAAAAGGATATTTCATTGTTTTTGTTACTTTCGTTGCAGTTGTATGTCTTAAATGTAATTTAGGTTAACTTCCTGTTATATCTCTCACAGGCTCCGCCCTCTACTGGACTCTATGGGTACTACTCTCTATCATGCTGTGCGTGCTTTCACCTACTGAATTTACGTAAACGTAGCCGGCCAATCGGGGCGAGCCTACCTGAATGCGCGCGCAGGCCCACAGTATATAAGGCGGCTACAGCCACCGCCCCACTATCCTTTTTCTCTTCAGACGAGCTGACAACCGAAGAGTTAAATAAACGTACGAAGATTAGAAGAAACGAAAAATGGACTCACCATTACTGGAATCTCGGCCATGCCCCACCTGCCTTGGTTTGATCGCGGGCACCGATCTCCACCACCTCTGTTAGAGTGTTTGGGGGACCAGGATATGGCCGAGGCGGTGCCATTCACGTTCGCCATTCCAGCGGGGCGAATGGCTCCGTTTGCCGCTGTCGGGCACTTCCGGGTTCGGTCCATGGAGGTCCACCGCCCTAGGTGATGACCATGGCGGCGGAGCGCAGCTGCTCCCAGCGGGCAGCAGGCTGGGCAGGGAGCTGAAAAGAGCTCTGCCACGCTACCGCGGGACAGGGCGACTGCAGATAAATACGGGTGTGTTGGGCATCTCGCTCATTGCTGGAGATGCCCCCACCTCGCCAGATCAGAGCGATTATTTGTAGCTTGATCGTGGCCGCCGTCGTTGTCTGCCGTGTGGTATCCCGGTGAGGGATCACGCCGCATGGCACTTTTCAAAAAGGACCGTGTTGATCTCCTGGGAGCCCCCGTGTTTACGGAAGGGCTCTTTGGATCGGAAAGAACACTGTCCCACACTCCCCGCCCCCTCTGTAAACTCCAGTATAGGAGCCAGCAGGTGGGCGCGTGCACGTGAGTGGAATAAACCGTAGTGCTGTCAAAGCACTGTGCGGGTTCAAGAGAGTGATGTGTGTGTGAGAAATGCATTCAGTGCATTTATCCCAGAGTAAGAGTCATCTCTCTCCACATTTCCATTTTTCACCATAATGTCCGTTTCAAAGAGATGGCAGTTGACAGAGCCGCGGCCCCACGGGAGCTGCCGCGGTGCGTTCAAGAACCTCAGTAGAAAATCGGCCCCTTTTTCTGTGTCAGCCCCCATGCCAAAACTCCCTTTTATGGAAGGTTTGGCAGCGGAGTAGGCCACCAGAGAATACTACAGCTTCTTAGCTGTGGCTCCAAAGTCGAAAAGAGGCCCTGTTGCAAGAACGGTGGGTTACGTATATAGTAACCCTAGTTCTAGAGTGATGTGTGTGTGAAAAATGCATTTAGTAAAAACGATTGCATTTATCCCAGAGTAAGAGTCATATCTCTCCACAATTCCACATTTTCCCATAATGTCTCGTTGAGATCGGCAAGGCCGTTTTCATACGATGTTAATTGGACACCCATTATGAGGCGCGGCCCCCGTGAGAGTGGCCGCGGTGCGTTCAGGGACCTCCGCAGAAGAACAGTGCGTTACGTAGTGTAACTCTAGTTCTAAAGTGATATGTGTGTGTAAAATGCATTCAGTAAAAACAATGGCATTTATCCCAGAGTAAGAGTCATCTCTCTCCACATTCCACATTTCCCCATAATGTCCGTTTCAAGGAGACGGCATTATGACGACGCGCGGCCCCCCCCGTGAGAGTGGCCGCGGTGCGTTCAGGGACCTCCGCAGAAGAACAGTGCGTTACGTAGTGTAACTCTAGTTCTAAAGTGATATGTGTGTGTAAAATGCATTCAGTAAAAACGATTGCATTTATCCCAGAGTAAGAGTCATCTCTCTCCACATTCCACATTTCCCCATAATGTCCGTTTCAAGGAGACGGCATTATGACGACGCGCGCCCCCCCCCCCCCGTGAGAGTGGCCGCGGTGCGTTCAGGGACCTCCGCAGAAGAACAGTGGGTTACGTAGTGTAACTCTAGTTCTAGAGTGATATGTGTGTGTAAAATGCATTCAGTAAAAACGATTGCATTTATCCCAGAGTAAGAGTCATCTCTCTCCACATTCCACATTTTCCACATTTCCCCATAATGTCCGTTTCAAGAGACGGCATTATGACGACGCGCGGCCCCCCCCCCGAGAGCGGGCCGCGGTGCGTTCATGGACAGAAGAAGCTCCGATTAATCCTTATTTCTCTCTAAGAGAAAACAGCATTATGGTGGAGCGCGCGCTCTCACGGGAGCATGCCGTGGTGCGTTCAGGGACCTCAGTTAAAAATCGGCCGTTTTTTTCTCTGAGTGGAAACTACATTATAGAAAAACGGCCCTTTCTGTGTCAGCCCCCCATGGGTCAAACTTCCTTTTATGGAGGGTTTGACGGTGGAGTGGGCCACCAGAGAGTACCACAGCTTCATAGCTGCGGCGCCGCAGCTGATTGCACATCCCCTAACACAATGTTATGGGGAATGGAAAATCAGTGGTGTATTAACAGAGCGCATGGACAGGACACTGAGACTGGGTTATTCACTCCAGTTTTGCAGCATCCCTCCTCCGTTCAGAGGCAGGAGAGAGGCACATCTGTCATCCCAGGAGGAGGTTTCCTCTCAGCATGTGCACTCTCAAGTCAGAGAGAAGGGGCATTATTCCCTGTACTTCCTGGTTCCCAAGAAGACAGGAGAATTCAGGCCCATTCTGGATCTTCAATGCCTGAACCAGCACATTGCATGCAAGAAGTTCCATATGTTAACTATGAAACAGTTACTGAGACTGGTGCAGCCAGGCGATTGGTTCACAACCATGGACCTGAAGAACGCTTACTTTCATGGCGAAATTGCTCCAAGAGCACAGAAAGTATTCGCGTTTTGCCTTCCAGGGGGTAGCCTACGAGTACAACAGACTGCCGTTCGGCTACTCCCTATCCCCACGCACGTTCAGCCACGACGCTGCAACCGCTGCGGGACCATGGCATGAGGGACGACCTCATAGTTATGGCCAGGTCCAGGGAATGGGCAATACTGCACACAGCCCAATTGATCCTACACCTAACCAAGTTGGGTTGAAAAAGAAGTTGCGGTCAATTGGAAGAAGAGCTCCCCCATACCTCACCAGCAGGTAGAATATCTGGGGGTGATGCTCGATGCAGGCAGACTACGTGTCACCCTGACAGAAAGCAGACAGGCATCCCTGCTGCGGGCAGTCTGCAGGCTGCGTCAGGGGGCGACGGTGACAGCTTTGATCATCATGCAGACTTTGGGTCTCATGACGGCTGCTCACTCCGTAGTGCCACTCGGACTGCTGCATGCACGTCGCATGCAGATGTGGTTTACCGGCCTTCGTTTAGATCTTAAGACACAAACGACGTCTGGTGGCCATCCCCCCCCTCAGTAGAGAGCAACCTCCGATTCTGGGGGTCCCCAGAGAATCTGCGGAGGGGAGCTCCACTGGGGCAGGTAACCTCCTATATCACAGTCTTCACAGACGCTTCAAAGAAAAAGAAAGTGACAGGATGGGGGGGGGACGTGTCTAGAAAGGGCTGTGGGTGGTTGCTGGCCTCTGGCGGCACAGCAACCTCCTGGAGCTGCAAGCAGTGATGTTGGTCCTACAGCACTGCATACCCTTAATACAGGGCAAACAGGTGCTAGTAAGGAGCGACAACCGCACCACAGTGGCGTACACCAACAGGCAGGGCGGAGTCCGCTCAATAGCCTGGTTGACCGCAGCAGAGAACCTGTGGCTGTGGGTTTCACAGATTGTGTTGTCTCTAAGGGCTCTTCACATCCCGGGACGGGAGAACAGGGGGGCCGACCTCATGTCAAGAGGCGGACCCCTGCCAGACGAGTGGAGGCTTCACCCGGAGGTGGTGAAGCAGGTCTGGACTCAGTTCGGTAGAGCAGAGGTGGACCTGTTCGCCAATCGGCGCAACAGCCACTGTGCCCTCAGCCTTCAGTCAGCCGCTTATGACGCGGTTTTTGCAGGGGGTCAGGAGGCAGCGCCCGGTAGTGCACGCCTCCGCCCCACAGTGGGACCTGCCGTTGGTGCTCGAGGCTCTGGTCACAGAACCATTTGAGCCTCTGGAGCTTTCCTCCCTGGAAGCACTGTCATGGAAGACAGCATTGCTACTTGCCTTGACTTCGACTAAAAGAGTGTCCGAGCTGACCGCTCTGTCGGTACACCCAAGTTGTCTTTTGATCCGGGGTGACCGTAGCGGGGCGACACTCAGGCCGAACCCCTCCTTTACTCCTAAAAGTATCAGAAGTTCATTCAGATCAAGGGCTATTCAGTTAGGTGGCTTTAATCTTCCACCCCATATTGGGGCCAGGGAGGCTAAATTGCACCTCCTCTGCCCAGTGCGTGCGCTAGCATGCTATGTAGAGCGCACGGCTGCCATTAGGCGCACTGAACAACTGTTTGTGTGCTTTAGGGATGGTGTGGCTGGAAAAGCCCTCTCAAAGAAGCGCCTAGCAGGATGGCTATGCGGGTGCATTACACATGCCTATGGACGGGCGGGGAGAGCCCTCCCCACTGGGGTCCGTGCACATTCTACACGGGCTGTGGCTGTGTCAACAGCCTTATTCAGCAGCGTGAGTGTAGAAGATATATGCACGGCGGCGTCTTGGTCTACGCCTGGACATGTCTGGCTCCTTCTCGTCGTCTGTGCTTGCCGGGGCAACGCATGACTGGTGAGAGGGGGGTGGCTGTGGGTCAGCAGGTATCTGACCCCCCCCCCCTGGACATAAAACACTTGTGTTTTCCCATGCTCCTGAGGGACTCGGGAGACATGGTGTACAATCAGCCCCATACAGGGCTGGAGGACTCTCCCCGCCTGCAGGCTGGGAGAGCCTTCCTCACTATTGTCCATGCCCACTCTACACGGAGCGTGTGTGAGTGTGGGGGATGTGGTGCACTTATGTTTTCCCATGCTCCTGAGGGACCTGGGGAACATGGTGCGCGGTAGGCTCCAGACGGAGTCTCCGCACAATTTTTTTCCATGCACACTCTACACGAGGTAAGCGTGTGTGAGTGTGCCTTATCCAAGTTGCGGCCCCCGACTTCTCCACGGTTACAATGGGAGGAAGTGGGGATGCAGTGGATATTAGCCAAAAGCCGGTCAGGGACGGTGTGGTGGGTCGATGTTGTTGGACGACAGGGCGTTTATACATCGGGGCTCCGCCCACTGTACCCATAGACTCCAGTAGAGGGCGGAGCCTGTGAGAGATATAACGGGGGGTTACGTATTGTAACCCTAGTTATATAAACACAGGCGGAGCCCTCTACCTGGAGGCCCTGTCTTTCCTAGTCCGCTCGCTGAAGAGTGTATAGGATAGTGGGGCGGCGGCTGTAGCCGCCTTATATACTGTGGGCCTGCGCGCGCATTCAGGTAGGCTCGCCCCGATTGGCCGGCTACGTTTACGTAAATTCAGTAGGTGAAAGCACGCACAGCATGATAGAGAGTAGTACCCATAGAGTCCAGTAGAGGGCTCCGCCTGTGTTTATATAACTAGGGTTACAATACGTAACCCCCCGTTTTATTTAGATGCTTTTATTTTGAAGGCGAGTGACGTCTGCGAGTGTTGACGGGATGTTGTTGTTGCTATGGAAACAACATGACGGAGATAAGTAATATCTTCTAATCTACATATAAAGACGGAGCAAGTAAATAATAAAGTGTATGTTTAAATTGTAGCACCCCCCGAAGAGGCACAAGCTCTTACGTTGAGTCTGGATACATTCTAAATCATCAGTAAAGTCTACGACCATATTTTCGTGTGTGGTTCGGGTGCCATCGTGTGGCCTTCTGTAGGCATCGTACTTGCTTCGGCTGTTGCTTGGCTGTTGACCAAGTTCGGGGCCATCTTCGTGCGAAATTCACAATTCCATATTCGTGTGTCCATCTGGTGTCAATTTCGGGACAGTGTGACGCGGGCTTTAATGTCTGTCTTTGAAGAAGCTGTCAAGGATAGAGGTAAATGAATGTCTAAGATGTAGATTATAGTGTTGGCTCCAAAGTAAGGTGCTAAATCCTTGAATATATGAGGATATTCATGAGAGAAAACGGCTTTGATAGAAAAATGCACAAACGTTCTGCAAGGTAATTGAAGTGTTGGTTTGCTCAGGTTTAACTTTCAGCTAAGGGTTTTATGGAAATTGATTTTTAATAAATTGGGTTTCTGCCTCACGCTAATGAAAGGCTTAATCCTTAATCCAAATGTAAACAAAACCTTTTTTCTAAATGTGTGTAAACAGAGAAGGGAATAGGAAAACATTTATTTAGCAGGTTTTAAGATAGGATGGTTTGAGAAAGATGATAAGATATTTCAATGTCTGAAAAGATGATGCGGGGAGGGGAGTTTAATTACAATGTTGTGTGATAAGAAATCTAAAATAAATCTCATGTTCTCAGATTGTATTCACTCTGGAACCACAAATGCAGTTTCTAAACAAAAATATAAACTGTTTTTTAACTCAGTAACAAAGGTCGTAGGATTATTTAAAAAAACAAATGTATACGGACTAAATATTTTTATCCAGAAAAATGGTTGGCATTACCAAAAATTGTGTCCCAATGTTTACTTGAAAAAAAGAAAGAAAACTATGACAATTATGTTCGTCACTAAGTATTTTCCATGACTAAGAGAAGACGATTATGAGACAGCACTGACATTACCAAATGTGACTATATCAACATGACAAGATGTGTTTTGCTTCTAAATGCCGATCTTTGTTTGCACACCAAACTATTTGTACACAGCGTGTTTCATGACAAACACAAACACACTGGTTGAGTCAAGATCCTTGCAGATTCACTGTTGGGGGATTTAATAACCAACTGCGACTCTCCTCTAATTGGTTTGTGACAGCACTTAATATGGCAGACCCTTCACTCACATGGAGTAGGGCAGGGTGTAGGGGCTGGATTGGAATTCTACCTCTTTTCTAGATGCTATACTTCCCCCGTCCACAGGCCTCCCTGGACCACCTGTAGGTCAAGAGTTTGGGGACTTATTTTTCTTCACAATTTTTTTATTAGGCATGATTAAGAGTGTTGGGTTTTGTTATTTTAATTTGGGCTGGAGGTCACCGGTGATTCGGTTACCAATTCTGGTTTAGTTTAGTTTTCTTTCTCTGCACTCAAGAAGGTGCACTGGTCTGAAAGACTACTGTGTGGCTGGTCTTCCTATATTTTGCTATTTTTGTGCTAGGATCTCCCTTTTGTTTGTTTTCTCAGGACTTGACCACAGTAACTTTTGTTTAAAGTGGACCTATCATGCTATATTTAAATGATATATTGTAGGGCCATACCTATATAAGGTATATTTATACGTTTCTGTTTTCAAAATACCAAACAGATCATGCATTTTAGCCATGCCTCATTTCGCTCTATTTGCTGTTCTCCAGCCCTGTTTTTGCAGGGGGCTGATTCTGTGAGCTGCAGCTGACCACGCCCCCCTGCAGGAGAGGGGAGCGTGCTCTGATCAAGTCAGAAGAGGGGGAGAAAAATAGATCTCCGTCCTCCGTGTTTTATTATATTATTATATAGTCGTTATTCATTTGTTTTAAAGCTCAATAAATAACAAAGAAGACCTTTGACCGGCACTTTTCTAATTTTGTCCGTAAGATTTAAACTTTAATGGACATCTTGACCGGCGAAAGAAAACCTGACTGAAACTCTGCCGCACGGTCCCCTCGTTCCTTGGAAGAGGCGGAGAGGTGGGTGTTTGTCATCTGCTGGTGGACTAACCGGAGAGAATTACAGTGCTTGCCTCGACGGGGAGGGATTGCATTGAATTAAAGTAGCAGGAGCAAACGCTTGCCTCGGAGAGGGAGAAAAAAAGCCACAGCGGAGAATAAACAGAAGGGTAACCATGGCAACCATGCGCGGGAAGTCTTCTTCGCTGCTTTTGTGGCAGACTACAGCGCCACTTACAGGCCTGGCATATGTACTACAGCATCTCCAGCGCTTTCGAGCGGCAATGGCCGGCCGTGGCCCAACCCCACATTCCCCTGATAGGTCGAGAGTTGGCCCAATAGCCGTAGCGCCACTGTCCTGACGTCAGGACAGTGTTCAAATCTGGATCAGTTTTTATCAGATCCGTTGCAGCCCCTTTTTTAGAGATTTGGGTATGGAGGAAAATAGAGAGGGTTGTGTTTTCTGACACTTGGTGAGTTCTCTGGAACACCGGGGACACATATTCATGTATAAAAGACGTACAAAAGTGCATTTTGCATGATAGACCCCCTTTAAGTAAAGATGTTTAGTTTTTTTACTTGATAACCGATCTAAGTGTCCCTTTATGTTTCAGTAGGTTGATGATGTCAATCAAATCGACCAGACAAAATGTAACAAAAATTGAAACAGATAAAAGAGACGGGCTGCTATAAAATAGTCAATTGACCTCTTTGAGGGCTAAACTGCAGCCATTCCCACAATAACACACGGACCCACAATCCTTTAAAAAACATATCTACAGAGAAATCAAGCCCATGCACATTGAAATATAACCTGCTGCGAATCTTGCGATCACCCTTTATTCAAATTCATCATCTGAGCAGCTATGATAGTTTCTAAAGCGACTACCTCTCCCAGTGCTCTGATCGCTGCATAGATATTCACAGGCTTCTGCTTTATCCTTGTCTTATTTAACTTGAGGCAATGTGACGCACAGATGCTTTAAACAAGAACACAGCCCAAAGAGAAAGCCTTGAGAGCACGAGTTAAAATGCAGCAGATGGTGCAATGCAACAGCAGCTGAGCTTTAAGTCAAACCCTTTTCAGTGCAGAATGAATTTACAGTGCAAAGTTAAATCCTCACTGCCTTGAACAGTGTAAATCAGATGGTTTTTCCCTTTTCCACTCGGTCATTTACTTGACTATTTACACCTGATTTTGTAGCTTGCTTTTCTGTAAAAATCATTGCGTCAAATGTTCCTAGTGGCCAAACAGTAGTACTACAACGTTGGTGTCTTGTACGTCGACCCCCGATGCAATCCAAGATGGCAGCACGTCTGTACCTGTCCGCTGTGCTTTCATGTCTGTTCTAGTGTTGTCTACGTGATATCTGTTATCTTTGTAAAACATCGGTCAATATCTGTGAGCTGTTTTGGACAGTACAACCAGGGCGAGCGTTGTTGTGTAACGTTATGGCTAAACATTACTGCCGTTCCTGGAGGACTGGGATCACTCTATCCGCTTGGACCGCGGAGCCTGTGCTCACTTCCCGGAGCTGAAACGCCACCTGTGTTGCACTTGATTTTGGACTTTGGTGGACTGGGTTCGTTGAGCTAAAGCATAGCATGACTGGGCTTGTGTTCCTGTTTACATGAGACGTCAAACAACATCATCTTCGTTCTCGGGAGGATTGAAAGTCCGGACCGGATTCTCACCTCGCTGATCTGGCATTTCTCAACTTCGGCAGGACGGAAAACGCGGACGGATTTCCTGTGCTGATTTTCGGATTTCTTCAGCAGGCCTTCTCTACCCCCTGACACATGTCACTCAGCATGTTTCTCCTAATACCTATTTTTCTCCTATTGACTATTCTCCATCCATATGAGGTGCGTGAAGGGTGTGGAGACCAAAATGTGCCTCATCTTGTCTTCCCTAGTAAAGACACAAACTGGGATTCTACTTTGTTTAAGAGCTCTGTAAATTGGAGCATTCTAATCTCCAAGGATCTCATGACTCTACCTTGTCTTATTCGTCTTTTTAGTCCTTATAACTGGTTGTTTTCAATGAACTCATATTCCTATGGTGGAAAGAGAGTAATAGGCCAAAATAATGAATCTATGCAAACAACAACTTGGGTGAAAAGGAAATGTTTCATTGTTATCCTGCTCCTACTATCAGAAAATGTTCATCTAAACCCTGGACCAGATTTGAATTGTCTGAGTACCCCTGATGATTTTAAAGCAAGGTCGGGTCTTGGTATCATCCACATAAATTTCAGAAGTCTACTTCCTAAAATGGACCACATGAAAATCTGGGCAAAATCCTCTGATTCTGATGTTCTTGTTTTATCTGAAACTTGGCTAAAGAAATCTATCACGGACAAAGACATTGCAATTAAGGGTTACAATCATAGACTGTATATATAAATGGACGTAGGGTCCGTGACGTCACCCATAGGATTCTGCAGAGTTGCCGAGAAGCCCTTAGTAGGCGGAGTCGGCCACTAACGGCTCGACAGTGACGTCTGAGTCTAACTCCCGCCTGCTCCAAATAAGGGCAAAGAGGCGGAGCCGAGGCGGGACCTGCTGCCTCCAGCTGGGAAGTAACAGAGCTAGCTCAAGCTAAGAAGCTAAGCTAACATGCTTCCCCATCTGCACACTGCCGTCACATTTTACGTTTCTAAGGTAAGCGGACATGAAACTATTCAGCAAAACTATAAATAATAATCTAAGTTATTGAGTTTTTAGCATAACACTTCAGAATCTTAAAATCCCTTAACGTTTGTATGCAATGTGCTAAATGCAACACTGGAATCAAGCAAATTAATATGTTTGCATGACATTAGTTATTTATATTTTGCTATCACTTAATTATACGTTTAATACATTTAAGTCAAGCTAAGGTACAGTACATGTGATGGTAGCTAGCAGAGATGGGGTCGTTACTAAAAAAAAGTAATATATTACATATTACATATTACTTTTAAAAAAAAAGTAATATATTACACTACTTCGTTACTCTCTCCATAAAGTAACTCGTTACTTTACTCGTTACTTTACTCACAGGGCCGGCCAGCCCCTCCCTGCAGGCAGATCACGCAGACTGCTAAAGTTTCAAATGTTCTCTTTAGTTCAGTTTCCATTGTCGCATAAGACTGATTCAGATAGCTCTGACCATGGCTGTCCTCTGTCTCCTGCTATCTGTATTTTGCGCAGTATATCTCTGAACGATGCGATGGTGATTCCACTGTGCAAATGGGCAACATTACCTCTACTATGAAGGATGCTACAAGCCTGTCCATCTCTGCTTTGGTTACCGGTCCTCCAAATTCTTGCGGCGGCGCACTCACAACATCCTCCTCACTCTGGGTTCGGGGGTCCTTAGCTATTAGCTTCACCTTAGCATGTGTTCTTTGCAGGTGTTTGTTGAGGTTTGACGTGGTGTTTACAGCAGTGGATAACAGCTTCTGGCCTGGACACAGTTTGCACCTCACCGTCACATTCCTGTCTATTCTTCGGACGAACTCAAAATAATGGGCATATCTCCACCCCTCGAAAGTTATCGCTGACTCAGCCATGTTTATGCAGCACTCCGCGCGGAGATGTGAGCGTGCAAGTCGCGCAGATTACGTACATATAAACCTGCGGCGGAAACCCCTCTTGTCTGTCAGTGTGATTATGACTGATTTTATAAAAGTAACGAAGTAACGCGTGTCGGGGCAATGTTAGTAACTGTAGTGTGATTACTGAATTATAAAAGTAACGCGTTACACTACTCCGTTACCGACAAAAGTAATATTATTACAGTAACGCGTTACACCCAACTCTGGTAGCTAGTTAGTGCTCTTACCTGTGAGGCCTCCTCCAAACAGCATTATAACCAGACTGTATCATTAAAACTATAAGTACCAGTTCTAGATCCTTGACTTTAGACAAACAATTCAAAAGACAAAATGTATTTAAAGACCAATCTTTATTTGAAGGTGCCTCTTAACCTGAGATATTAGTTATACAGTAATAGTATTGACAATCTAAAAAAACTGAGCAACTCAACAGTCAACTTTATATTTCTTATTGTCTAAAGCATTTATTATTTTCATTTTCCCCCACTCATATTCAGTGTGGACGGATTGAGACAGCGTGGTGTCCAGAGAGCTGCAGAGACTTCAGGGAGAAACCTCCGTGTGATGGACGTCCAGTCTGTTGGTTTGGAGAGGACTGAGGGTCTTTCCTCTGCGAGGAGGACCAGGCCTGATGGAGGAGCCCATGCTGGGCATAGCTGATACCAACTGCACAGGCCTTGTCTGTCACTTTATTTGACTAAATGTGTTTACTTATACATTTAATAGGTTTACACCTTCTGTCCATATGTGCTTTTTTATTTAAAACATGTTTGATTAACTTTTGGTTCAGATTTCAATAAATTGAATTTGCACTCCTTTTGTCCATTATTCTTACTGAAAATGTTAGATTACACATTCACATCTGACTGAAGATTGGCCCCATTTATTTGTGACGTTGCAAACTCTACGGTACAAGGTACATGTTGTGAAGCTCATAAAGTGAGGCAAATAGAATTAATCAGCTGATGGAGTGTAGATGTGGAAATAGGTGCATTCGATCAGCTGACTTCACAATAAAAGTAGTTTCTTAGTGAATGTCCTGTACTGGTCTTAAAATCTCATAACATCAGCTTTTAATTTTCCTCTTGGATGTTCTTCTTGACCCTCAGAGAAGGAGAAAATGTTGAGTCGTGTCTTTCAGGCATGTCCTTTCCTAACAAAAATTACAGGAAACATAAAACATATTATTGCAGAACAAGTGTGTTATTTATGAAAGAGGTGTGTTTGTGTTTAGGGGCTGTAGATATAATTATTTTGTAATTGTAATGTTTTATTTTATTTCAACAGTGAGCTACAAAGACAATCAGATTATGAATGAACAGTATGAAATTCATCAACATTGAAATATATTTTATTATCAAAATAATATTTAACTGTTATCAAAACTTAGTGCAACTGTAGAAGCTTGCTCTGTTCTCTCACTGAAATCATAACTTTTACCACGTTTTTTACAGACAATATTGAGAGATAAATAGCAGTTGTCACTAATAGCTTTGCCTTCAATACCTTAAATTAGAAAGCTGACAAAGTAATATTGCTTGTTAACATGTAACCCTTTGCATGGAAAAAACCCTCAACTTCACTGATGTGTAGGTGATCTAGTATTTAGTATTGTTTAATGGAATGTATATCAGTGTATTAAAGTCAATACTTCATTTATTTAAACAATATCTTTCTTGATTCTTTGTACAGTATGAAAAAAGAGTATTTGTACCTGTGCTGAAGTTCACTGCTGTGAGGAGTCCAGTTCTGTCTCTCACTGTCTGCATCACCTGGAAACTTTAAACAAACAGATATATATGTAAAGAACCATGTGTACAAACAATATAACTTATTCTCTTCTGTTGAACATGTTGGATTGTGTATTGTCCGAGTCAGGGTCCTTTTTATTTTACTGTAACTTTGGAAGTTGTGTTACCAATGCTTACTGTTTATTTGATACCAATTTGGTAATGCAATTAATAAAAACAACAAGGTTTGGGTTCGTTCTTCAGATGACTGTGACGTTAACGTGTAAGCTCAATAATGAACTCCAGCTCAACCAACCATATTGTAATATCTAAGTAATCATCTTGAAATATGACATTAATAATTGTAATATACACACATCTTATTGTGAGGTTGATTTCACATACACTACTTCGACGTTAGCTTGTCTACATACTTGAGCATAGCCAATTTAAATTAACCTTAGCGATGCATACAGTTCCTACCTACATAATAAAATATCTCTCTAAGTTACAAGGATGACCTTATTTTATCAACCTCAAACAGAAGCCTTTTGTTCTACAGTACTATCTCACTTAACGCTTAACACTTGTCTATTTCATTTTAACCTTTATATATACAGTCTATGGTTTTAAGTTAACTTGGAGGATACGATTAGCATCGTTAGCACCGATGTAGCTACCACTCGCTTACACGCTAACCCAAGCCTTAACATTCATTACGTAGCTGATTAAAATCATAAACACATAAATAAAGTACTCGAATTTCACTTACCGCAAAACGGCATTCATGCACCGTCTGTTTTAACCGCAGAGCGAGTCACAATAGTCCGATATATAAGCATGAAGAACAAACAAACACGGCCGGGGTCAAGTTGTGTTCCCTGGATGAACTGGGCAGGCAGAGTCCCTGTAGCTTCACGGACGGAGCAGCTAGCAGAGAGACAAGAAGCTAACAGCAGCAGTCACTTGACAGAGCTGTCACTCAATGTGACCACGCCCTAATTTATGCAAAAACTTTAAGACCTAATATAAATAAAAGGGTCATGTTAGAAAACAATTCACTCACAGATCCATAATCATGAAGGTGGAATCTAACTATATACATAATAATATGTATTGGATCCATGGGTAGAAACATGTTTTTTTAGGCTGTAAAATTGGGCATTTTAACATGGGGGTCTATGGAAATTGCTCCTTTCTGCAGTCAGCGCCTATCGGCCAATATATGAACTGCAGTTTGTGGCACTTCCGTATTGGCGTCCCGGCTCTTCCCCAGAGTTTGCCGCTTGGTTACAATGTGTTTCGTTGTGACCGTCCCAGAAAAGGTGGTGGTGTCGCAATTTATGTAAAAACAAAATGTCATGCTATCATCCAATCATCTGAGTTTGAACAATTTGAACTACTTGTGCTGAAATTGGAACTTCTTAAGGGTCATTTTATCACTGTTGTAGGGTGCTATAGACAGGGGTGCACATAACTGGTACGCAGGTACGCATGCGCGGCAACAATCTGAAATGCGTACCGTAACTTGTGTCACAAAGCGCATTTGCGTACCGACGTACTTGTGAAGCTTTTCCAGAAGGCGGTTAGATCACCGGATGACAGAGTGTGCACAGACAGGGCTGCTGTTAATGTCGGTCTGTACAGCAGCCCTGCGCTAAAACAGCTGATCACAACGTTCACACGCTCCGCGGTCGCGAAGCTCTGTACTCCCCCCCCCCCCCCCCCGTTGAGAATCGCGAAGCGCTGTACTCCACTACCTGGCGGAAAGACTTCACAGTATCGGCTTATCTAGGCATACTGTAGGTTGGTTTTTTAATTATTTATCAGCGAGAACCCAATGCGTCCAATTTTCTGGGTCCTCTTCTTCCTTCCTCCCGATAGCAAAGGGTGTGCCACAAGGTTCCATATTAGGACCGATTCTTTTTACCATATATGTAAATAACCTATGTAATAATTTAGCAAATGCTTCTCACCATTTTTATGCAGATGATACTGTTATTTATTGTTCCTCCGCTTCTATAGAGCAAAGTCTAGATTTCCTCTAGTCTGCCTTTGATGTCATACAAACCCATTTATATCAACTGAAGTTGGTATTAAATGCAGAAAAATCCAAAGTGATGATATTTTTCGAAAAGTTACCATCTATTCTACCCAAGATTTGTACTGCTCAAGGGACTGACATTGAGAGGGTCACTACTTACAAATATCTGGGATTTATTATTGAACAGAACTTGTCTTTCAAGTTACACACGGAAAATGTTGTTTCAAAGCTAAAAATAAAATTAGGTTTCTTTTACAGAAATAAATCCTGTTTCTCTTTTCAGACAAGGAAACATTTGATATCTGCAACGTTTTTACCTGTATTAGATTATGGTGATTTGCTATACATGAATGCCTCCGACCAGTGCCTAAAGAGCTTGGATACTGTGTACCATTGTGCCTTACGATTTATTACTGGATCTGGATATCGAGTACACCATTGCACTTTATATGCTGCTGCTAATTGGCCATCTTTGTCCGCTTGCAGACTTACCCATTGGTTGGGTTTTATTTATAAATCTCTGCTTGGGTTGGTTCCACATTTGCACATATATGTGTCAAAGAGAAAGTCTATATGGCCTGCGCTCCCAAGATTTTATTCAGATGCTGGTTCCTACAGTGAGAACAAAACTGGGTAAAACAGCTTTTAAATATGCTGCCCCCACAGCTTGGAACAATGTACAGAAGGAGCTGAAACTCTCCGATTTAATCACTATGGGGGAATTCAGGTCCATCTTAAAGGACAGAGAACATGACACCATTGGTAGATGTGAGTGCTCGTATATCCTAAAATCGTTTTAAATGTTGCCAGTTTTTAAAGATTTTTAATAGTTTGTTTTATTTCGCATATTGACTGGCTAATGTGCCATTTTATTTGTGTTTTACAGCTGTATTTGTCTGCCTGTCTTGTCTGTGTTTTATCTGTTGTAACTTTGTTCATGCTGCCCTTCTTGGCCAGGTCACTCTTGGAAAAGAGATTTTAATCTCAATGAGTCTTTTTACCTGGTTAAATAAAGGATATATATGTGACATCGTTGGGCCTAAAAATACTTTCTTTCTTACATTGGAAAAGAGACATCCGCAAATCAGTTTGTCATTTTTTATAAGCTAAATCAACTACCTGGTAAAAACACTGAAATAGCCATTTCAGTGTCATAAAAGTTGTGCAATGCGCTACAAGCCGAATCCAGTTATTTTCCCTCTCCATTTATTTGACTGCGCCGAGAGCGGACGTGGCGCTGCAGTGACAGAGCAGATTGAAGGTGGGGTTTAAGGAGATGGAAAATGTGCATGTGCTATGGGACCAATCGCAAAACATCCCTGGAATAACTGAGCATCGTTCATTGGAATGAATGGCGCCCTGCTTCCAATGCCGTATAGTTCTCCTTATACATCCATTAGAGAGAGAAAAAAAAGCTTTACAATTGTTTTCATTGTTTTATTATCACTATTGAACATATCTATTTTAATTGAACCTTTCATGTTAAACAATACCCATTATGAAGCCTCCTCCTTAAGTCAATTAAAAATGTTTATTTGCAGACTACACCCCATAACTCCAAGCTCTCCAGCTAATTTGTTTTATGGTTGACTACAGTTTAATACACACAAATTAACTCAGCTCTGTGAATAAATACACCTTTATCTGTGTGTGTGTGTGTGTGTGTGTGTGTGTGTGTGTGTGTGTGTGTGTGTGTGTGTGTGTGTGTGTGTGTGTGTGTGTGTGTGTGTGAGCCATACTGAGGTTGTTAATATTTACTCCCTGACACCATGCAGAGCTGGATAAAGCTAATCTAAAGGTCTTCCTCCAACACCGGAGATGCGCAGTGGGAACAAAATGGATATCCTGCTGAGACACAGTACACACACACACACACACACACACACACACACACACACACACACACACACACACACACACACACACACACACACACACACACACAATCATAATCCCAATGGAAGTGAAGTGAGAGCAGTGAAAAGGGTGTCATGTGGAGTGATTGGAACAGTAACCTTTCTTCCTCTATTTACCTCTACACCTCCTCCTACCATACGAATTTGCTTATTTTTATTTGTAACATTATTTTCCACGTGTGAAGCAGATGAGTCTGTAATAGAATGCTTGTATTCCTTTTGTCTACTTTAGAATTTATTTTTTTCTTACTGAAAAAAGCTGCACTTTTCTGTATCCCGTGTTAAGAAGAACTGTAGGAAATGAATGAAATACCAAGTAGTTAGGCCATGTTTACCTTCACCAATGACGTCATTTTTTACAGATGAGTTTGTTTATCTGTTGGATTGTTTGCCTGTAAATAGGATTACAGAAAAAAGTACCTGTCCCTATTCTCGTGAAACTTGGTACAAAGATAAAGCCACAGAAGAATCCATTAATATGTGCATTTGATCCGAATAACACAAATATGTTTGACTTTCATTAACATTGCGAGATGGGGCATTTGTGATGAATTTTTGTTGTTTCGAAATGTCAGAGAAAATTGGTCCCAACCTGGTAAATTCACGTACTGTAAACAGCCTTTACAATGTTGACTGAAGGATTTGAACAATGAAACACTTTTAATGTGTTTTGATAATCACATGGAAGAAGGATGAACTACTACATGGCCAAGAGAACATTTGACTATCCAAGGAGCATGTGAATGCAGAATTGGCCTTGTCTGAAGTAGAATGGAGAAGTACATTTCAACCCTTCACTTGCGTTTCGGGTCAAAAGTGACTGAGTGACTTTGTTTTTGATCATAAATATTGTGTTCTTCATCCAATTGCCTCAAGACCTTATGTTATCCTCCACACTAGGCCTCTGAACATATACACTTGATGATCACCACTTGCATTGATTTTTTTGTGATTTATTCAACACCCATGATGTTTTCGGTCAGAAAATGAATGGGTATGAGTTTATTATGTTCATCCTGCAGATGGAATACATCTACACACACACACACACACACACACACACACACACACACAAACCTCTCACTTTCTCGCAGTAAATGCCCCTCCATTACTGTCTCTCATGCAGTTATATTTGTGCCTTGCTCACATTTGACTCATTGACACAATGAGTAGGCGACCGATTAGGCGATTTTCTGTCAGAGAGGCTCTGTACAAATGTTTTGAACCAGATGAAGAGGAGATTGAACCAGAAATAGAGGACGATGTCTCAGAAATGGAAGACAACAGCGATCCAGACCATGAGCCCGACCAACAGTCAACAGACCAGGAAGAGGCCCCTGAAGGAGAGGCCCCTGAGGGAGAGGAGCCCTGAATATTTATTTTTCTCTAAATGTTCATTGAGGAAAACAGTATCAGTGTCTTATTTTATATTCATCACAGTGAATGCTTAACTTGATGGGCCCACCGGTGGGTCCGGACCATATACTGTAGTTGAAAGTACACAATGAAACACTGACTTGCTTGTATCAAATCAATACATCCCATACATCATTGGAACGTGAATAATCTCAGCTACAACAACAAATAAAGCATTCCCATATCCAGTAAACACAGCCTACATGGCAAGCATTTTTATAATATACAGTAATGTACAGTAAGCACTTTCTTTGAACTTACTGCAAAATTATAGCATGAAATTCACCCCTGGTGTCATTCTGTCTATCACCCCTTGATTATACTTGCTTTGACTGTTCAAATGAGATGTCAACCATCAAAATTGGATAAGGGGTTCCAGAGATATCACTGTGCAAAACACACCGGTCAATTTTGACCGAAAATAGTATGGGAAGGGGGGTATGACCTAACGCAAGAGAAGGGCTACATTTTAGTAGGTACTTCTGTAAGTGTCTGTGTGGTATAAGACAATATTGGTGAGCTGTCATTGTAAGTAAGTGCAAAGAGAATTACACATTTTAAAGTGTGCTGTGTCCTGTTTGGGTAATCCAAAATTGCTTAAACCCAAATCAAATTGCATGTCGAACGGGTCAGACATCTAGATAAAACGTTGGTGAACTACCTTTCTACGCATCAATGGGCAGGCAAGGTTCTTAGAGTTTAAATAACAAATGAATTAAAGCAATTTATATCCTTCAATTATTCTCGTTAACTTTTTATTATGAATACATATACATATACTTTGATCGCTAGTTCCTGATTTGAGTCCATCTAGGACGATTAGTCTAAATCTAAATATTTCCTGTTTTTATCTTTTGCGTCAAAGTTTTAAAAGAGTAACTTATTTGTGACACCAATTTGCAAATGTGTTCCTGATTCCAAACCCAAGGTTAGGAATGTATGTTTACTTTTTTCTAAACAAACACATTTATTGATAGTTGGGTTACATGAACCAGGCTTTGAATAAAATTATATTATGATCAAAAGCAATGGTAAAGAGTCTGAATAATGTTTGTGTTTTTGTCCTTTCTGGCTTACATCTCCTGCATTCCAAATTAAATGGCATGAACTTTAAATATGTATCTAGATAATGGGTACACAGAGAAACACATGCACGCTCAAACACAGTCCCATCCCAGAGGGAAGGTCAAGAACACAACAGACAACAATGACGTGTTATTTTAATCTCTCTCTTCACTCTGTTGTTCTCTGTTTACTTTCAAGTATGACCGACAACATATCCCCATTTAAAGGAATTGAAATATTATCTTCATGTAAACCTAGGATTCTAGGGGATAAACTGTTTAATATAGACAGCGAGGATTTTGCTATTGTGCTCACAACTGCACACTCAATTATGTAACACCATTTTCCCCTCTTTGATCTTCTGTCCTCATTGGGGCTTTTCATTTCTGATGTGTTAAAATCTCCTATGAAAGCATTTGAATTTTCACAGCTTTTGTAACATTTTTGGGCAGTGTACATCACCAAAGAACATAACTGGTAGAAATGATGGGCAGCAAAGGAGTACTAAACCCAGGAAATGACTTAGTATTTTACCAGTTCCGGTAACCTTGTCCCGAGGTCATATAGTCTGCCTGAGGGCTGTAATACAAAATAATATCAGTGGGTTAGTGAAGTCTGTAGAGCCTAATGCCGCGTTTCCACTACACAGCCTCGCTCGGCCCCGCTCGGCCTCCTTTGGCCGCGCCCGGCCTCGTTAGGACCAGCTCACTTTGTGGCGCGTTTCCATTACAGTTTAGGAACCGGGTCAGTATCTATAGTAACAGTGTAGGCGGAGCGACGCTGCTTAAAACTGCCGTGACGTCATCTTCAATGCGACACAACAATGGAGATGTGAAAGCGATCGTTTGCTTGTTTTTTGCTGTGTGGTTTATTATCACAAGAAATAGACGAGAGTTGTTTCGAAAGAGGCGACGTATAGCAAGACGAGGTATAGAAGAAGCTGACGCGAGAGTTCGGGCAGTCCTCCTACGCCGCAGAGACTACAGGACGACTCGAATCACTACTAACTACAATGCTACTTGGTAAGCTAACGTTCGCTAACTAGCAATGTGTTTAGGCTCACTCTCCCTATACGACCAAAGTATTTCAAGTATTTAATTAATTGTAGCTACCACTTTTACGTATTAAAATATGTATGCTTTTGTTTGTGTATTTCAGAAGTTACCGACCGAGCTACCGAGTGGTGGAATGTGATTGTTCCATCTTTCACACACTCAGTGGGTGGAGAACTTCAGGATGCCTGAGGAAAACCTACGTGTAATACCTAAATATTCATTGTATTGTATTGAACATAAATACATCTTTTCTTTTTCACATACATGTGTTTGTCAAATTATTTAAACCAAAAAAATGTTATCAGAATTGACTATTTAGTAAATATTTGAATTTCAAGCACCAGTACTGCCCCCATAATAATAATCTAATAAATTAAGCAAATATCAAAGCAAACTATAAACATAAATACAAAAGTGTAAAACACAACAGAACTATATTCATAAATGCAAGTGTAAAAAATTGTTAACATGGATGGAGGCTAAAGTATCCACAGCATAAAATAATATGATTATGATGGTTTGTCTGAAAGACACAGCCTCAAGGTTCAAGGTTTTTTATTTTGTCATACGAACATAGCTAGTGTAGTTATGACAATGAACATCTTAGGTCACAGGCTCCTCCAACAGTGCAACACAATAACCCAGATCAACAGAAATATAGTGCAAGTAAATATTAAGCGCTGTGCACCGCTCTCTTTGTATAGGTGTTTTCTTTTGTTCTCTTCTCTTTGAAATATATAAGCAATGTGTTTGAGTCTAGCACAACGAGGGTATTACAATTGAGTAATTTTTCTACATGTATTTATCATGTATTCTTAATACCATTATGTAATGTTATGTTTTAGAGGAGGACCTCAAGCTAGCAAACTCAATTTCAAACAGTATGCAGAGTTGTCCTGCTAAAGAGTTAAAATGTATTATTTAACCAAGTATTTATTCTCTTATTTGCTTTAATTGCAACAGATGATAAAGGTTTCACTGTGATAAGTATTCTCTTAAATCCATAAACCCCTGTACAGTGCTTTGTGGACGATGGTGTTTATGATATTTCTGACTGCAGAGGGACGCCTAGATGATGCCATCTTTCTGTGCGATCGCTGGTGGGTGCAATTATTTATCAACAAGCAATAAGATAAGACATGGCATTGATTCTGCTGGGCCAGTTGCCGTTCCTGCAGGGCCAGATCGTCTCCTCCTCGGTTTGTGCTGTTGATGCAGAGGACGTTGTTCGGAACTGTTCCTCCTCGCTAGTCCCAATGTAATCATCTAGAACAGAAACATGACTTGTAAATTCCACAAACTACTGCAGCACAATACTATAAATAGCAACAACAACTATAGAAAAGACAAACTGAACGTAAACAATGGCACATATGGTGTTAGCAAACAATAGCTCTCGCTAATGCTATCTGCCTAGCTAGCCTTCGGGGCTCCATCGGGGTTGTCGAACATAAATGTAAGGATAAAATAGACTTATTTGTTAGAAGTGAGCTTTAAAACAGATAGGGACACAAAGCAGGGACACAAAGCAGGGACACAAAGCTTTCAAGCAAATAACACAGCGTTAGCAAAAACGTACCATGCAGACTCCAGTAACGCCGTTGGAGAGTCCAGTGTCTGTGTAGAGACCTCCTGAAAGACTTTGATATTGCGAGTTGTCCCGTCGAGCACCCGCTGGACCTTATCATCTGCAATATAATGGACGTCGTCACTTCCTCGACCGACCATGGTGTGCTTTTCTTTGCCATTGTTGTAGCTCCTCCGTTAACAAAAATGCTGTTTGTAAAAATGGATTATCTCGCGCGCAGATTGTGACGATTCTCTCCGACCAATCAGCAGCCGAGAGCGTTGACGTCACAAACACAGCCCGGTTGTCTTTGGCCCTGGCCCCACGATTTTATGAGGCCAGAAAAACTGAGAATTAGGACCAGCCGGCCGGTACTAGGCCAAGTGGAAACGCAACCACAAACGGGCCGCTGACGTCACAGCCCTCTTAAACCGGGCTGCGCGCTGTAGTGGAAACGCGCCATAAAGCTCTCCTATGAATAGGGCTATCTTTTAACCTGATACACTCGCCATTGCGACTTTAGACCTGACCTGGTTTGGACCAGTTTCTGTTCAAGGTTTTTTGCGGTAAAAAAGTGAAATGACTCAACTCCCCATTTTTGAGAATGCTCAAAGAGCCTGCAGGAAAAAAGCCTGGGTTTAAAAATACATTTGATAACCCTCTTTGTGGTAACCATTTTCTTTGATCAGGGTTTGAAGTTTTCTCAAGCTAGCTAAAGGCTAACGCTAACGCTAACCCTAACCCTAACAAACCTCTATTGCATTAAAGCCCCCTGGTCCCAATATAGAAACAACATAGTGATACATGAAACATAAAAATATGGAAGATATTTAAATGTATATTTTTAAACATAATCTGTGTACCCTTATATCTATACACTCACTGGCTACTTTATACACCTGTTCAACTGCACATTAACGCAAATATCTAATTAGCCAATCGCATAGCAGCTACTCAATGCATTTAGGCATGTAGACATGGTCAAGACGACCTGTTGAAGTTCAAACAGAGCACCAGAATGGGGAAGAAAGGTGATTTAAGTGACTTTGAACGTGGCATGGTTGTTGGTTTCAGAGGGGCTGGTCTGAGTATTTCAGAAACTGCTGATCTACTGGGATTATCACGCACAACCATCTCTAGGGTTCACAGAGAATGGTCAGAAAATTGAAAACTGTTGCCTGGTCTGATGAGTCTCGATTTCTGCTGCGACATTCGGACGGTAGGATCAGAATTTGGCGTAAACAACATGAAAGCATGGACCCATCCTGACTTGTATCAACAGTTCAGACTGGTGGTGGAGTAATGGTGTGGGGGATATTATCCCTTGGCATACTTTAGGCCCCTTAGTATCAATTGAACATATTTTAAACGCCACAGCCTACCTGAGTGTTGTTGCTAACCATGTCCATCCCTTTATGACCACAGTGTACCCATCTTCTGATGGCACAAAGCTCAAATCACCTCAAACTGGTTTCTTGAACATGACAACAGTCACCAGATCTAAATTCCCGAGGAATGTTTCCAGCAATAACCCACAGGTAAGACAATAAACATCCTCATATTGCAGTAACTGAGAACCTGCATCATAATTCATATTTCAGTTCTATATTATAACATAGTGTTGAGTAAAGCAAAACCTAGCATACAATGATACAGTGTGTGAATTCTGTTTGTCATGATTTTTACAACCATTTAAACAGGCTTTTAATTGTACCAACCCTTAGATTTTCAGGAATCTATATGTTATTCCTGTGACAAGAAAGATATATTAGGAAAGAGCAAATCGCTGAGGATGAGATCATAATGGTTCAAAATAAAAACAGATGTGTTTTTAGCTTAGCACAAGAACCTGAAGTAGGAAAGGTTCAAATACTGAAATCAGTACTGGACCTGTCCAGAAGAAATGGCTTCCATTCCAGCTGCTCCTAAAACCAAAATGTATCAAATGTATTGACATTTATATTTGTACATGTTACACAAGATACATGTGGGCGGTGGTGGCAAAGTCCATAGGGACTTGGCTAGGCAACTGGAAGGTCACCAGTTCAAGTCTCGGCAAGACCAAGTGCTACCGAGGTGTCCCTGAGCAAGGCACTGTTCCCTTCACTGCTCCCCGGGCGCCGTACATAATGGCAGCCCACTGCTCCTAACACTAGGATGGGTCAAATGCAGAAAAACCATGTAATTACATAGTACCTGTACTGTGTAATGACAATAAAAGTGAAAAAGAAAACAGTTTTGAAGTTTTTCAAAAGGTCTATTTCTCAATTAAATTGGTTCGTTGGATGTTTCCCCTACTTTCAGTCTTTGTGTCAAGCTAAGCTCCTGGTACTGGAAAAATAGACACAATATTGACGGATGATGTTCCTTTAACATCAATAACCTTGATTGCAGTCGTTTAACAGTTCCGCCAATGCTCTACAACACTATACGTCATTGTATGCACACCAGGGAGCTGACATTCTAACCTTATGCTATCGGTTACTGAGCGGCTTAACTGCAGGTTAAGAGTGCCTGCTGCTGTTGATGATCCCATTATTAAAGAGTAATTCCTCCAAAGCAACAATGCCTTATTGAAGTGAAAGTGTCAGAGGATGAAAGAGGACAGGAAAGATTGGAGAAAGCCGAACGACATGATAGCTTTAAAGCAGCAGCAGAAGAGATGTGGCTGACCACAACAGAAAGACACCATTCAATACCAGGGGGCAGGGAAATTGATCAGCGATGTTCTCCGAGGAGCCATTGTTACTTGTATTAAATGGCATAGAAAATAAGAGGAGACAAGATAGGGATGGATGAAAAGAGAAAGGCATAAAGGACAGGCTGGATAAGATGGCAGGAGAACAGAAATCAAAATGAGAAAGGGACATTCTTTAGGTTTTAGGAATGACAAAACACTAAGACATGAGGATGATGTAGTTTCCATAGAGCCTTTTTTATATCACATATATCTTGTGTGGTTATTTTCAAATACGCATACATCACCTGAAGCTTTGAAATCAAACTGAGGCTAAATGCATTATTTTCGTCTAATGAGACTAGGATTGCTTCTGCTTTCTGAATGGATCACTAACGGTAGGGCCCCCAACATTTCAAATGTTAAGAAGCGACAGACAACTTCACCATTGTTCAATATTAAAAGAACATTTGTTGTCCTACACGTTATGAAAATCTACTAAGATATGTGCCTACCGTTACTTGGTAACATAACTTAGTTTTGTCCATATTTATGATATCGACCAACACTTTTAATGTCAGCGTCTACATCTTTTGCTCCTTTGTCTCGTTATAAACAGAACCAACCTCTTTTAATCTCTGGTCTGGTAGTGGTAATTTAAACAAAAAATCTTTATTGTCTATGCAGCACAAATGGGGGGAAGCCTGCAAGCTAGTTCAGGCAGTCAACTCGTGCACCAATGATACATTAACACGTGACGCACCTCGTCCCTCTATTCAAGCTGCCAGATCTGCTGCCTCTGCCTCAATAATGCTGCTGCTGCCACTGCTGTGTTCACTTGCTACTGCTGCGTTCATGTTCCTGATGATGTTTCATGTTGCTGCTGCTCGCCTGCCCCCCCACCACCCCAGCTTCCATCCCAGCATCCACCTGTAGGCTCGGGGGATAGTTATCTAATCATCACTCAATGTTCCATGTACATCTGTGGTGGAGATGAGGTGCGAGCCTAGACGCCAAACTCAAACTATATGCTGCCTCTAATAAACATGTCAAAGAAACACGTGAGTTGTCTGACTGAAGTATGCTAACATTGTCAGTGTTTTAAACAGGATTTTAATTAATTCTGTCAAAATACTGATCACTGGTCTTTTTCAAAACTTTTAAATACCATCTTGTCTGTATGAGTATGAGAAGACTCACTGTACTGTTCAGACATAGGTTCAAGACTGGATCTTTAGTCTAACTGATCAAACTGCCAAAACATGCAAAGGATTGTCCCACTTGTAAGAAGTTCGTTCTAATAAGCCAACATCGGTATGTGTTATAATTATCTTGTGCCTCCTGTCTGGAGCATCACGTATTGTCCCTCAATACGATCATGAGGTATGCTGGGGAACGGCAGGTGATGTTCTGCTGTGACTCATCCCATGTGTCAGCTGAGCTTGCACACTGCCATCTCCATTTGGGTGGCCCGTTTAAGCTGTCAAACTCATTCCTTTGTGCTGTGATGCTGGTGTTTATGCATCTCTCATAGCTCATGACCCCCTTCATCATCCAGCTATTTCCTGTGGAAGATTACATTGATTTCTGTCAACTCTAAATCATGGTGGCAGATGGAAGGGCTTGATGTTAAAAATGAGAGTAAGGTCCTCAAAATAACTTTATATTTTATTGTATCCCTATAGGTAGAAATCAGGATCAAATATACAGTATGACCATTCCATTGATCAACCTTTACTGGTGGCAGGGCAGCAATTCATTTGAGAAATTGAAAAATTGCCATCTCAAGAGCAAAAGGTGGCTTATTCAAATTTCCTCTTTGTCCGACCAATGGCCAACAGACTAAATATGTCAAGCTAAAGCTCAAAAGAATGATGGAGGGATTTTTGAAGGCCGATTTTTGAACCGTGAATGCAATTGCCAGAAGAAAATGCTTTCGTACAACTACATCATTGTAGCATGTCTTCACGTCAAGTAAAAAGCGGACTTTTGTAAGCGGGATGACGTTTAGTCATATTTAGTCACTTGTTAGCCACCACAGTTTTATGACATTCACCATTGGGGTGTTTACTGACGTATTTTATATCGTACTGTAGAACATAACGTGAACATTCCTTCAGCTTGTATTAACCACAGACCCTATTTCAGAAGTCTAAAGATTAAAAAAATTGCTGACTTATAGACAAGGGAACCTGTTGTAAAATGCTAACTCATTTCCGGGTTTTAGGAAAGAAAACAGTGTGTGCATGTATTATTTCCTAACTTCTTAACTAAAACTCAGTCTTTGTACTTACACACACTAAAAAAACTGAAACTTTGACTTTATTTAAATATAATATTTCAACATAGGTTAGTTGGAAGCAATAATATTAAGTTTAAATAAAAAATATTAGGTTCAACTAACATAATTTCAGGAAAGACTTCATTTTTTGTTTAAAGAACATTTATTGACACATAAATATATGTTAATAGTCTTTGGCGATTAGACCCTGATCCCGAAATTGTATATCTAAAGGGGGAAATGCAGCCGTGAGCATATAGGGAACCCCCCCCGGGTCTGGACACTGGTGGTGATGTTGAAGATCTGGATTTGATGAGGAGATGGGATGAAGAGGATGCCGAAGATCTGGATTGATGAGAAAATGGGATGAAGAGGATGCTGAAGATCTGGATTGATGAGGAGATGGGATGAAGAGGAGGTGTGATGAGGTCTTTGGATTAGCTCTCCTGGCACTGGATATGATGAAAGGAGGTGGATGGGGAGGAGGCGGGCAGCAGCATGAACACCTGAAGTCACAGCTGACTGCAGGAGAGAGGAGAAGGATTTTAACCTGTTAAGCCCGAGAGACCCCGGTACCGGGGCACTGCCGCAACATCTTGCAGGAAACAGTGTCTGAGGGCATGTTCATTTAATAAAACTATGAATGTTTTATATCCATGTAACGGGAAGAAACTCATCTAACTGATCATTTTTTTTTTTTTTTTCAAAAGAAATCCCACAATGCTAACACTGAGCCTCTGAATTAGCAACGAGCGAAAAATGCTAACACCTTACTGCACCGAAAATCACTCACAAAACCTTATTATTTATCTTTTCACCACATCCAACACATCGTTTCACATCGTGAGGTGACACAGAATCGATTGACACCGACATTACCACTGAATTATACGTATTTGCGACGTTATAAGTAAAAACGGACATCAAAACAGGTGACGCTAGGTAGCTAAAAATGCTAACATTTTTACCTTGGCTCTGTAGTCTCTCCAAAGTGGTCTTCAATGGCATTAAAACGATAAAAACGCTGCTGAAGTTAATCCATAGGTTAATCTAATGTGTCTGTGTCCCTTTGAAATGATTTCTGATAATCCATAAGCATTAAAACTGCTTTTCCGTTTCCAGATGTCAAAGCTAGAGATAGGTCCACTCTGATGCAAAATTACATGCGCGAAGCCCCCACCTTTTCTCTTCACAATGTGTGTGTGTGGGGGACTCCCCCTTCGATTCTATTGGCTCTAACGGTCAGAAAGAGGTGTCAACCATCAAAATCGAGCAAGGGAAGCCAGAGATATGGAAAATCCACCCAAATGACCCCAGAAGTGGTTTCTTTTTGCTAAATCTCTCTAAAAAGGTCAAATGTCACTTGTTTTGCATCAATCTTGATACAGGGTACTTATTTTATGTTGTACTTTGGATTCCTATAGCGTTTAGTCTACTAACCCATCATCCAAGGGTGGTTTTCACTATAAGTAAAAAAGAATTTTTGGACGGACACTATAATTTACAGTTTTTTACTATGTAAAATCTGACTTTTCTTTAAAATAAAAAACATCTATATTGATTCTGACTTTTCTACATCCAACTCACAGGTTTATCATTACTTTGAGAAAAAAGATTATTAATTTAACCCTTTTAGAAGGGAAGATATGGTCATTTGTTCTGGGAATGTCATTTTCGAGCCTGAGACCTGAAAAACAGGCTAAACAGGTTAAAGTGTCTGCTGGAGATTAAGGTGAAATGTAATAGGTTAAAGAGAACGCCCTTGATGAGCTGCGGAGTGAATGTATATATATTCCCAGTCTTCCTGAAAGAACTTGCGCTGAGCTTCATACAGTTATATGACATTTGTTGTCATAACACATTTAAATAAAGTCAATGTTTGAGTTCTTTCAGTGCACTTCTTTCTCATTCTCACCCTTCTATATCCGTAACAAACACACATATTGGGGGAATGATGTGGTGTAAGCAGTTATTTCTGTGAGAGTTGTCCAGGCTTTGTTGTCACCCAGCTATTTGTGTGTGTGTGTGTGTGTGTGTGTGTGTGTGTGTGTGTGTGTGTGTGTGTGTGTGTGTGTGTGTGTGTGCGAGAGAGTGCAGACGGTACGAGTCTGAATGTTCTTGTTATTTTAGTCTTCCCAGAGGCAGTACTTCCCACTCAGCCAGCCTGACACTGCAGCTCGTGCACCAGTCTGCCTGGAGACACATGTTTGTCGTGCACATATCAGTCCAGAGATACACCCACATGTGTAGTTAACAGTACGTCTGATTGTCTTCATAAAACCAAGTCAAACAATAGCTCAATAAACACACAGATAGTGAGAAGAGCTGAACAGTTCTGCTTCAAATCATATAAATGTAGCTGTTAAAGGACCCATGACATGGCAATTTCTACTGATCATAATTCCATTGTTGAGGTCTACTAGAATAGATTTACATTGTTCAATGTTCCAAAATCACATTGGTTTCTCAGACAGCATCTCTGTATAGCAGTGCTTCTCAAAGTGTGGTCCGCGGACCACTGGTGGTCTGTGAGCGCCCCCTAGTGGTCCGTGAGCGCCCCCTAGTGGTCCGTCAGTATATTGGTAACATTTGAAATAAATAAATACATTTAAGTTTTCCGCACTCTCGCGGGAATATCTCCGCAATGGAGCGAGCTTAAGTTTCGACTGTATGATATAGCCCAGTGCAACACCTTCGTCACACATGTTGCCACTTGTTTGTACCATTTCCAGGTGATTTCTAATCTGTTCTAGAAAAAAAATGTGTTTTTTTTTTATTTCAAGAAGCGTATAGAACAAACAATGGATGTATTTTATGAACATTTATCCATACTGGAAGTAGATTGAGATGTGTTAGGAGTTAGATAGAGATTATATATCTAATATATGCATCCAATGAAGCATTGCATGAAGTCTGTTGATGATTAGAGGCTGTTGTTCAGGCTGCAAAAACGTTTTTTATTTTTGTTTTGTAGGCAGACCATGCAGCCCAATGGTCACCAAGGTTCATGTTTTAATAGCATTTTTACAAAAAAAGCCCAGGCGAGCCTAACATGTGAAAAAATGGATTAGACCTCAGAGAGTTAAACTTGGGCCTGCGACCAAAGTTTTACTGTATTTTGTTTTGAAAATCCACAGCGGAGGTTTGTGTCGTACTACATGCGGTGTATTTTGCATTTCTCTCAGTAGCCAACGATCTGTGAGTCTGTTGGCTCGGACATAAACTCCGTAATAAATGTAGTTTACATTTCATAAGAGGTGTAAAACCTGAGCATTTTAAATCACATTTGAACTAAATGCTTATATAATCTGTAGTTGTATTTGTATTGTTGATTTATTGTGTGAACGAGGCGATATATAGGTTAAGCTGTCATTATTAGGCTGTAATTTGTTATATACTGGTGGAGTGGTAAGCAGGCCTATTGTTTTTGGATATTTGTGGAGTTAGGTGGTCCGCGAGTGTTTTTTTATTGGTTAAGTGGTCCTTGGTATGAAAATGTTTGAGAAGCACTGCTGTATAGTATGTGTATTCACTCTCTGTCCTAAACGGCTTGTTGGAGCTCCTAGCCCCCCCCCCCTATGAGCCCACTGTGCTCTGATTGGTCAGCTCGCCCACTATGTTCTGATGAGTCCACCACCGTTACAGCGAAACATCAGTGATTATGTGTTACAATGGCGTTTGTTAGCAACCAGGAAATGACACCAGTAATGACAAACATGAGAATGCTGCGTGGGGTCTGGGTGCCGTGTTGGCGAGTCGTTGCGGGGCTCACTGCTCCGCCCTTTGAGGATCGAGGAGCGGACAGTGTGAGCTGTATTTCTGGTGTCGTTTCCTGGTTGCTGCGTGGGGTCTGCGAGACAGCGAGACATTGCGGAACTCAGCCTGAGCACACACATACACTCACAGCCAGGCTGTTCGCCACACAGTTCGCCACACACTCACAGCCTGAGAAAAGATAGGGCCGGCGAAACTCCGTGGAGTAGCGCGGCTGAGAAAAGATAAGACTGAGTGAGTGTGTGAGGAGCTCCACCAATTTGTCCATTTGGTCGTCGTTACGTCACTTAGACCAGGAAGAAAAAAATGGAAAAAGAAAAATCTCCAACGAGGCGTTCTGGGGCAGCATAGACACGTCTTTTCCGTGTTAGAGTTTTACTCGCTACAGGGTGTACTTTGAGGGTTTGTGACTTTGCAGACCGTTTACATGCATAAAAAAGCTACATAACACACAAGGGGACGGGTAATAACCGGAAAAGCATGTCATGGGACCTTTAAATCCTGGCACACACAGAAAAAACGATTCTAAAATAATTCCATTATGAATAATGGAATTCAGTCTGTGTGGGTGGGTGAATGTGTGTATAGCTGTGATTTAAAAAAGGGTCATTAATAAAACTATTCCAATGTACTTGGGTTGAAATAGTAGGAAAACGAATATATATATATATTTTTCCTTTTGTTGCCTTTTTATTAACACAATACAATAAGACACAGTTATAGCCAAAATACAACTGAATTAAACAAGCCCTGACCAGTTACATACATTCATACGTATCTCAAATAACTT